>NW_006782062.1:748508-782314 GCF_000442215.2 Lipotes vexillifer
CTTACATTTCATATAGGAAGCACAAAGAAGCATGAATCTCAAATGAGACTGCTGTTTATACTTTCTATTTGCAAGATAGTCATTGTATTTGCTGCTACCATCTAGACTACCAAAAATAATAGAGTTTGCGACATTAACAGAAGTTATTTCTTCAGTGTACTTTACAGAAAGTTTTTGTTACATCAGACAACTCTGACATGCAGTTAGGCCTCATTTTATGTTCCTTTTCTTCCTCCTGTTGGAAAAATAAAAGAATCCTGCCAATAAAAAGAGCCCTCATACCATTGTTAAAGAGAACATAATTTATCATTCTGTGAGCATTTACAGATTTACTTGCATGTAAGTTAGCAGGAAGTTGAATACAAAGTTAAGACAAAGTCTCTCTCATTTGATACAGCAAAGCAGAAGAAAGAATAGGAACTTTCATAAATACACTACCATGTTTAAAATAGATAGCTAGTGGGAACCTGCTGTATAACAGAGCTCAGCTTGGTGTTCTGTGATGACCTAGATGGTTGGGACTGGGGGGTGGGGGTGGGAGGGAGGTCCAAGAGGGAGGGGATATTTGTACACATATAGCTGATTCACTTCATTTTACAGCAGAAACTAACAGAACATTGTAAAGCAATTATATTCCAAATTAAAAAAAAAAAAAAAGAATAGGAACTTCTCTTACCTGCTTGAGAGGCAAGGATCTGTACCTTGTGTCAATTTCCTGAACATCTCCTTGAAGTCCCCTGAGCTAATTCTGGAAATATGCTTTAACATATCTAATGGTTATTTGGCTGCCATCTTGGAGATATTTCTTCATTGTACAACTAGGGATGAGGCTTAATCTCTAGAGAGATTGATCTCTATCCTAAAGGTTCTAATCTTCCTAGAAGAAGGAATCAGATTCACCGTGTTTCCATAGAAACACACTAAAGAAAGGGAGAAGGGCAAAATAGTCTCTAAATACCCTTTATAAACAGAGAAAATTATTTTTATTTATCTTTGCACTCCCAACACCTTACAGTCCCACTACCAAACAACGCCTGTCCATCCTGAAACAAAATGAGCTTCTTTTCTAAAATAATTAGTTTAATTTGTAAAAGAAACATACTTAAATGGAAGTGGAATGCCTTGGGAATGAGAAAGAAAGTGGTAAAGGATATTTTTTTCCTCTTTCCATTAGAGCTGTTGTATTTTTTTTTTTAAATGTGCTTTTGTTCTGGTGTGCAAATGTGTGTCAGAGGATATGTGTACAAGGATGACTTATAGTGACTCTCTTGGTCTTGCTTCTAGAAATTGGATTTATACTGAGAATAGGGTCATGAAACGTTCAGCCCTGGAAACTAAATATTTTCAGAGATGCAATGGGTTACCTCTAAATATTTTATTTTCTTATACTACTACATTCTATTTTCCATTTGGAAAGGAAAATATTCTGATATTTCCAATATGTGTGAATTAGTGTATGACTTAAAAGGAGCCAGGATTATTTGTGTAGGGACTTGATAAAAGAAGCTGAGCTCTTAATTAGTTAGCTTATCAACTCAACAAATTGTTTTCTTTTTCTCTGAAAGTTTCTAGTAAGACTTAGAATTCACAAACATTTGGCAATGCCTGTTCTTAGAAGGTTTTAGGAATCAGATTCTTCTGTCTAATAGAGTAAACAATGTTTCTTAATAGAAAGGGGGGAGAGTCCTTAAATTAAAATAATAATAACAAAATCTATTTTTTGTAATGGATAACCGGGCACTAACTGAGTTGTCCTTGTATTTGAGAAAAAAAGGTACTCTTATGTTTTGGTGTCTGGATTCACATGTGTGAATAATCTGAAGACAGTCTGGAAATTCAGCGTCTTTGTTGTTGGCTGCCAGTTAAACTCCAAGAGTGTAATACAAAGAGCCTCATTCTGTGGACACAAAAAAGTTAAAAATGTCTTTTGTCTTGAGACTTTTTCCTCAAATCTGAATCAATTCCTCTGATTTATGTTTGTCAATTTTTTAAGTAAGTGTAAGCCTTCTACCTGCCTGGAAGGCTAATAACACTTAAGAAGAAGTAAGATATAACCATATATGTCAGAATACCTGCTCAGTTAATTCAGGAAATTATTTAGGCAAATTTTCCAGATTTTAACTGAATTGCTTATTTTTAATTTTTTGTCCATGCCACACGGCATGTGGGATCTTAGTTCCCCAGCCCACGATGGAACCCGTGCCCCCTGCAGGGGAAGCATGGAGCCTTAACCACTGGACTGCCAGGGAAGTACCTGAATTGGTTATTTTAACATCTTATTAATGCTTACTTGTTCATTTGGAAACTTCTACTAGATTGATAAATGTCAGAATCCTCAAAAATAGTTGATGTCTGGGTGAACTCTCCTCACACATATACCTTTTAAAAAATTGTTTTATTTATTTATTTATTTTTAGATTCCACATATGTGATACCACGCAGTATTTGTCTTTCTCTGTCTGGCTTACTTTACTTAGCATAACGCTCTCTCAGGTTCATCCATGTTGTGGCAAATCACAGGATTTCCTTCTTTTTTAAGGCTGAATATTATTGAATAGTATATATTTATACCGCATCTTCTTTATCCATTCACCTGTTGATGGACACTTAGGCTGTTTCCATGGCTTCGCTATTGTGAGTAATGCTGCAATGGACATGGGAGTACAGATATTTTTCCAAGAGTGATTTTGTTTCCTTCGAATATATACCGAGAAGTGGTATTGCTGTGCTACATGGAAGTTCTATTGCTACCATTTTGAGTAACTTCCATACAGTTTTCCACAGTGCTGTACCAACTTACATTCCCACTAACAGTGTACAGGTGTTCTGTTTTCTTCACATCGCCACCAGCATTTGTTATCTCTTGTCTTTTTGTTAATAGACATCCTAACAACTGTAAGGTAATATCTCATTGTGGTTTTGATTTTCATTTTCCTGATGATTAGTGATGTTGGGGATCTTTTCATGTACCTATTGGTCATTGGTATGTCACCTTGAAGAAATGTCTGTTCAGGTCCTTTGTCCATTTTTCAGTTGGGTGTGTGTTTTGTTGTTGTTTTCTGCCATTAAGTTCAATGAGTACCTTGTGCATTTTGGATATTAACTTCTTATCAGAGATAAGGTTTGCAAATATTTTATCCCATTCCATGGGTTGCGTTTGCATTTTGTTGGTTTCCTTCACTGAGCAGAAACATTTTAGTTTGATATAATCAAACTTGTTTGTTTTTGCCTTTGTTGCCTTTGCTTTTGGTTGAAATTAAAACAAACAAATAAATAAATAAATAAATATATATATATATATATATATGTGTGTGTGTGTGTGTGTGTGTGTGTGTGTGTGTGTATATATATATATATAGCCAAGACCAATGTCAAGGAGCTTACCCCCACGTCTTCTTCTAGGAGTTTATGATTTCAGGTCTTACATTCAAGTCTTTAATCCATTTTGGGTTGATTTTTGTGGATGGTATAAGATACAAATCCACTTAAATTCTTTTGCACGTGGCTGTCCAGTTTTCCCAGCACCATTTATTGAGGAGACTGTTCTTTCCCTGTTGTACAGTCTTGGTTCCTTTGTTGAACAAATGTTGACTATATATGCATGGTGTTATTTTGGGGCTTTTAATTCTGCTCCATTGATCTATGTGTCTATTTTTATGCCAGTACCATATGTTTTGATTACTATAGCTTTGTAATATAATTTGAAATCAGGAATGTGATGCTGTCAGCTTTGTTCTTTCTTCAAGATTACTTTGGCTGTTTGAGGTCTTTGTGGTTCCATATGAATTTTAGGATTTCTTTTTTTCTATTTCTGTGAGAAATGTCATCCAAATTTTGATAGGGATTGCATTGAGTCTGTAGATGACTTTTGGTAGTATGGATATTTTAGCAATTTTGATTCTTCTGATCCAAAACATGGGATATTTTTCCATTTGTTTGTGTCTTTTTCAATTTCTTTCTTACAGTGTACAGATTTACCATTTTGGTTAAATTTATTCTTACGTCTCTTATTGTTTTGATACTATTATAAATGGGATTGTTTTCCTTATTTCTCTTTCAAATAGTTTATTGTTAGTGTATAGAAATGCAACTGATTTTGTGTATTGATTTTATATCCTGCAAATTTACTGAATTTGTTTATCAGTTCTAATGGTTTTTTGAGTGGAGTCTGTTCTATACATAATATCATGTCATCTGCAAACAGAGACACTTTTATTTCTTCCTTTCTGATTTGGATGAAACTAAGACATAATTAAATAAAATAATTTATTTTAAAATACCTTATAAGTCACTACCACTCAGAAAAATCACTTTCTAAGTTTTTTATTCTTATGTGGTTAAATTTTTAATAAAAATTTTATTTAAATACCATACACACATACACAGAGAAAAATGCACAAATCTTAGGCATACTGCTAAATGACTTTAATAAAGTTCATATGCCTGTGTTGCTAGCATCCCAGAGGCCATCCTTATAGCCCCTTTCAATCACTAAGCCCCAAGAACAGCTATCCACACTTTTAATAACATGGTTTAATTTTGTCTGTTTTTGAACTACAATAAATGGAATCAACAGTATATATCCTTACTGCTAGCATTCTTTTGCTCAATATTATATTTGTGAGAGTGATTTACCCACATTGTTATTGCATGTCATTGCTCATTCTTATTGTTGTAAAGTCTTCATTTTACCAATATATACCACAGTCTGTTTGTACATGCAGTAGTTGGTTGCTATTTGGGTTGTTTCCATTTGGGGACTATTATGAATGTTGCTGTTATGAGGATTCTTGTACATGTCTTTTGGTGAACTTATGTATAAATTTCTGCTGAGTATAAACTTAAGAGTGGAATTGCTAGGTCTTAGAGTATTCTTAATTATGCAGTTACTATACTTTGAATATCAAACTGGGTTGGAGCAGTTGGTGTCAATGGTAGTTTCTCTGAATTAGGCCTTTTGAGAGTAAAAATAAGAGTTGAAGCACTGCTAGATTCTCACATGGCCTTATCAGCTTATGAACGGGTAAGATGTTTTTCTGAGTTCTGATCACAGGCATCTTTCAAGACTTAGTAAACTTACCTGCTCAGGTTAGAGAACCCTAGTATTCCTCACAGGTAGTTCATAAATAGAAGTATAATCTTGAAAGCATAACATAAATGTAACTCCACTAACTCCATCTTGGTTGCTTTGCCTCCTATGGTATGTCTACCTTTATAGATAATTATAGATGGAGCAACAGTTTCTTCATTATTTGAGACATTTCTGCCTTCTATCTTTTTGAACCTTAATTCTTTCCATAAAAAAATTGAAGACACATTAACACAGTTTTTGCAAGAGGTCATAGATCGTATTTTAAAATCTTATAAAACATTTTAGTTGTAGGCTAGTCAACAAGGGCATTTTTTCTAGAGAGATTGGTCATCTAATTTAAAAACAACGTGTGGTACCTACTGTACCACATGTTACAGTATGTATACTGTACGTAGTGCTTCGTAGAGTTACAATAGGACGATCTCACCTTCCCCATCTCATTTAAAATGGAATTATCAGTCCTTTGAAATTTTTAAAAAATAAAGACATAAAGCTCATGACATTACTGTTTACTTTCTTGTTTTAAAATAAGAAGTATTCAAGTGGCTATTTCTTATGGGAAGCTTTGTGACCTTCTAAGATGGAGAATTAGTATACACTGATTTGTAGTCAGTCTGGTAGTGTTACTAACTCATGTGACAGTGTGGTGGGAGGAGACTGGCTAATAAAATCAGATAAATGAAGTAATTTGCTTTTTTCCTATTTGTGCTTTGTCCTCAAAACCTTTCTTTTTTCTTTTTCCTTTCTTTTTTTCTTTAAGGTTGGCATTTCTATTTTTGACATTACAATAAGTACTACATTTAAAGCAATTACATTCTGACTGCCCTATTTTATAAACCATGCTATCTACATCTATAGTTTAAGTGATCACTTATTATTTTACACATTTAAAATGCAAAGCATTAACATGTTATTTATAACATATCATCATATTGTGAAATATATTTCTTGTATTAAATCCCTAATATATATTCATCATGCCAATGATTTCTACCCTTGAAAGATATTAAATTTGATTTAGAAAATTAGAGCTATATTTTCATAGAAGCCATTATACAGAATATTCTATGTCAAGGTGAACTAAAGATTCAAACTCAATGTTTTATTGTTCGTAATTTTACTTTTATCCAAATATGTTGTATAAACTTGTTCAAATGAGTTTTGAGTTTCTTTATTCAGAAAGAGAAACCAAGCTGTAGTTATGTGAAAACAAGTAGGTTTATGGAAAGTAATTGTAAAACTCAGATTATCTGTTGACATTAGGAGGAAAGAATAACTTTAAGCATTTTTGCCGCAGCATGTTGCTATGTTAAGTGATGTAAACTTTGGTCCTGAATGGTGGAAAATTCTAGAAAAGTAGGACAAATTTATTCAGACCACAGTGATTAGGAGTGGGGAGAGTAGAAGTTTGGTAAGGAGACTTATTATGCAGCTTCTTCCTGGACCTCGACCAACCCCAGCTGGCAGAGGCAGGTGTTTGCAGGTTGTGGTGTGTGCCAAGGCATTACCATAGACAATTAAGGATGCCATGTCTACCCAGGTGGTAAGAAAGGATTTTATAGCAGAGACTCAGAAGAACTGGAGCTTTGAAGACTTTTATGTCTCCAAGGTGCAAAATAGTGAGCAAGCTTTCCCAGAGCTATTTACTATATTCATCCTTTCACCAACGTTTGTGGGGCTACCTCTATAATATCCACAGATCAGCTTCTGGGTTCTCTACTTTATTCCATTGTTTGCTTCTGTAGCAGTGACACACCTTTTATTTTTTAGGGCTTTTTAATATGTATTTATTTTGATAATGCCAATTATTTATCCAAATTGTAGCTATATTCTTTTACAAACATTTAAAAATTAATTTTAAGTTAAAACTTACTGCATGGAAAATTGCAATATTAATAATGTGGTCTTGTTCCATACATGATCCCATGTTTCTCCATTTGTTCAGATCTTTCTTCATGTCTTTTATATAGTGTTAAGTATTTCTCCATAAAAGTGTTCTGAGTTATTTTTCAATTAATTCAAAGATAACTTATGGGTTTGTTAGTGTAAATAGTATTTAAGTTTCTCTAGCATTTTTCTTTAAAATGTTTAATGAATAAATATTTCAAGTATTGTCAGAGTGCAAAAATGATATCAATGACACCTACATCAGCAAGACAGAACATTAGGTACCTCAGACAGTAAAAACTGCAAACAATTTTTAAGTGTTTATTATACACCAGGCACTGTTACAAATACTTTTAAATGTGTTGCCTCAGTAACCCTCCTAACAACACAGTGAGGAAGGTACAGTTATTTCCACTGTACTTAGAGGGAACAGAGACACAAAGAGGGAACGGAGACACAAAGAGGTGACATAACTTGCCAAAGTCACACAGCTGATGGTCACTGTGACAGTTTGAATTCAAACCCATGCTGGAGCCATGCTGTTAGGCTCCAAAGCATATGTTCTTACCCACAGTGCTATGTGTTTTTAAGTAACTGAGTTGTTAAAACTAAAGCCTCATCCACAAAGCCCTACCACATCTAGAAGTGCTGCTCCCCATCTTACGGGATAGAGAGGGAGGAAGTAAAAGATCTCTGAGGAATGAAGTGGATACATTTGTCTTTGAATCCCAGATGACTAGCACAGTGTCTAGGACAGAATGCATTCTCAGTAAATGTGGTTTGAATAAAACTGTCTTTGTCATGGCAAATGAATATAAGAAAGGAGAAAAATTTGGTCCATGTCCCTCAAATTTTCCACAGAAGTTGCTACTGACATGGTTAGATAACCAGCTCCATTTATTTGTTTATTTTAATATTAAAATTGCATGTTCATATTATCATATGAACATTTCATGATACATCAGACAGTTAACCAATTTTAATGTTTTACTCACCAAGATTTAAACATGACCCACTCCTGTACTTAATTTTAGGTAAAGAAGTGGGTGAGATTTCTAGAATTTAATCAGTTGTTACTATCAACCCCAAATCTTCATCACAATTGTAGAAATTACATATCTGCTGACATTCTATACTTTCTCTCACTTGGAATCTTGACACCTGTATTAGTCAGGGTTCTTTAGAAAAGCAGAACCAATAGGATATAGAATGTGTAAGTGTGTGTGTGTATTTTTAATTATTTTAAGGAATTGGCCCACATGATTATATAGACTGGAAAGTCACTATGTCCCAAGACCTGCAATGTGAGTTGGCATGCTGGAGACCCAGGAGAGCCAATGGTATAGTTCTAATCCCAAAGCTGGCAAATTTTAGACCCAGGAGGAGTCGATGTTTCAGTTAGATTTCAAAGGCAGGAAAAAGCCATAGTTCAAAGGCTATCAGGCAGGAGCAATTGTCTTACTAGGAGGAGGGTCAGCCTTTTTGTTCTGTTCAGGCCTTCAACTACTGGATGAGGCCCACCCACAGTAGAGAAGGCAATTTGTTTTACTCATTCTACCCATTTAAATGTTGTTATCCAAAAACACCCTCACAGAAACATCCAGAATTATGTTTGACCAACTATCTGGGCACTTTTTGGCCCAGTTAAGTTGACACATAAAATTAACTGTCATGATATCTCAAATATTTGTGGAAACGTGGCATGATTCTTCATTTCATCCATCTATCCATTGTTTCCCTTGCTTCTCCTTAGTCAGGGATGTTTCTATAGATTGATATCCAAGTGGCTACTGAGTCAGTACACTCCAGTATACCCAAGCCATTTGCTTAGAATCCATTCTGATTGGTCAGTTCCCATAGTGCATGGTAGTTAAAATTATTCATATTACTCTTGAATATAACCAAGATATAGTCTAGTAGCATAATTGTATTATTGTGTGATGCCAAATTGTATTTTTGCCAAGCTAAATCAGTTATGGACTCTGTTCTCATCAAACATTGGAACTCTGGATGTCTTCCAAGGAGCTTTTTCTATTTAATTTTGGTAAAACTGGCAACTCAGGAGGTCAGAAGAGAGAAAACTGCTGATTTAAAGGTCTCCTGAAATCAAGCATGACAAAATATGGATAGTGTAGAAAACCTCGTAAAAATTAATATGTTTAAAGATTACTACACTTGTGACTTTTTCTAAATTGTGACATAATTTTTATAGAGTTTATGTAAGATTTTTAGCCCTTATCTCTAATATTAAAAATTATATTTGTAATTGCTCATGCTGTGTAATAATTAGCAAGAAAATGAACATCTCTAGACATTTCTTTTCATAAATATCCGTTATTTTAAATATGCATTATTTTAAAAACACAAATTGCTCTGTGAAATTTTTAGATTTTAAGGAATAAGATGATATTCTATTGTTTCAAATAAGTATATATTAGATTAAAAATAAACTGGAGTTTGAAGTATTTGTACCACTTGATTCCAAGATTTCGATAAAACTATGGTAATCAAATAGTTTGTACTATTGTAAGGATATACATATAGGTCAGAGGTTAGAGTTCAGAAAAACATGGGATATTACTTTACAATAACAAGGAACAAACTGTTGATATAAGCAACAATACAATGAATCTAAAAAATATTAAGCTGAGCAAAAGAAGACAGATGTGAAAGAGTACACACTCTACGATTCCTTTTACATCACAATTTAGAGAAAACAAATCTAATCTATGGAGACAGAAAGTAGATCAGTGGTTGCCAAAATTGATGGTTGGGGGATTGACAGCAAAGGGGCATAAACGTTTGGGGGTAATGGAAATATTGTATACCTGGGAACAATAGAAATATTTGATAGTGATGGTGGATACATAGGCATATGTATTTGTCAAAACTCATTGAAATATACACTTAAAAACTAGTAAATTTTATGGAAATTATACCTCAATAAAATTTATTTAAAATATAATTTAAAATGAAGTTTTGCAAATCTCACTGTAACTGGTGAATAGCCAGTGTTAAATCACATAGTCTATTCCAGGATCTCCACATCTTCTTGTCTTGGTGAAAGGAAACTTGAATATATGTCTCACTTCTAATGAAGAATAATAGATCTTAAACTTTTTCGCTACCACTATGATTATTTCCTCAAAACAATAATTTTGTTGGAAAAAATTATATAAATTTATAAAAGTATATAAATTTCTTTGGCCAATACCTCCAATGTTATTTATTCTTACATATATGCACATTATATTTAAGCATATATATATATATATATATATATATATATGTATATATATATTATCACTATAGTGAACTATTTTGCCATTTCTCCACTGCTGCTTATTTCCTTTAGACTGAAAGTAAATTGTAAGTGTATCTATTTGGTTTATCAATATGAATGTCAATTGAGCAGTAATTGAGTAGAAAATAATTTTGGCTTTGAATTTCGTTTCAAAGCCAAATGAAACTACCGATTTGTTCTGAATCCTAAACTTTTAAGTGTTCACTGAATGCTTGTAATTTCTTTCAAATGCAAGCATATTGAAGCAGCAGTTGATTTGATCTAAATTAGACTTTTCCCATTTGCTATGTTTTATTACTTATTCATATATATTTTTCTAATAAGAATGATAAATGAGTTTATCTTGCAATATTGATTTACCTAAAGATAAGATTTACCAAGTAATTAAAATCACATGTCTAATTTTGTAAGTGAGTGTAAATATTAATTGACTAAAGAATTTATTCCAACTCATAGGAACCTACCCATGCCTGGAGTTACATTTGTTATTCAAGCTAGAAATAATTAAAACAAGAGAAAGTTTAAATGGTTTATAAAATAATATATCTAAAATATCAGAGAAATATGATGATGATTTTAGGCTACTTTGGAATTGTGATACACAGGAACTTCTTCTCAAGGAATGAAGAGTCCTGAATATTCATAGAATTTCATGGAGATAGGATACCTATTAATGCAGTGACATTTATGCAGTGACATAATGAAGAGAGGAAAGGGAACCCACAAACCATGACTGCTGAAAACAATCACATTTAAAACATCTAACAGGATTCCCAAGCTGCAATTACCCAGTGTAGTAAATGTGACTTAGTGATTAAAGACTGAGGATAATTGTTATTTATACATGTTTTAAGAACATATACTAATAATGGCTCATTTACCATGCACACAAAGCAAATACAATTTCTAAATTCTTTTAAATCTCTTATTAGTTTCCAATATACTTTATATATTAGCCTTGCAGGTAGTTTTACAGAATATTCAGAGAATGCCATTTGAACAACAGAATTTGCATTGACTTCATTCACACATATTGAAATATCCTACCTCTCTCTTCCCCATCAGATATTCTTCTTTCGATGCCTTTATCATTTGAGTAAAAGCAACAGACTTTGGCTTATTTGCTATCTATACTGAGTTTGCCACTAGGCACAAATTTCCACATCAATTAAAAAAAAATAACAAAAATGAAAAGCAGAGCCCAACAAATGACTTTTAGGCATTATGAAAAATTCTGCCCCAGGTTTCTTGCCTAAAGTCTTCAAGGAACTACTCTGATTTATAATTTTAAGTCATGGGCATGTAAGCTAGTATTTACCTTTGTGGCACCTTTAAAATATACCTGTATTTTGATTGATAGAAACTTGGTATCTGTGTGTGGAGATTGATTTTCTGGACTGCCATATTTTATCTTGGTAAATTCTAGCTACAAAATACTTAACCAAAGTTTGATCCATGAATAATTACTTTTACCAGTTGTTACTATCTGTCAATGGAACAGGATAAATTGAGCCTCTGCAAACACATGGTCAGACATCTGATTGTGAGTTGGGACTTAAATAATCTTCTTTTGACACCCAGGGGAATTCTAGGTTTACCAGATTCATTCTGATAATTCAGTCATCCATTCAACAAATGTTCATTGATCATCAAAGTGGTAGGCTGTGTGCAAGAGTCCAGGTTTATAGAAATACAGAGAACTTGGTTACCACTGTGAAATAATTTAGTCTCCTTGTGATTGTGTTCAGTCTAGTAGATACAAAGATACAATCATTTCCAGACTCAAGCCCTGGTTAAATTTTTTGGAGTGGAGCCTGTTTCTTTAAATAGGTGGGCATTGCAGAGGGAGAGCTTCCTAGCAGACATCAGATAGCCAGAGCTATTTAGCCACAGCTCTGAGCTTCATCATGCCTTCTGAATAGAGTGCATGATACATATTGCCACAAATTTATTTTGAGATTTAAATAACATACTCTATTTAAAGTCCACTGCATGTCACATAGAAAGCAGTTAGTAATTAGTAGCTTTTGTCATCATTATTAATATAGGAAACAATGAGCAAACTATTTTTCCTGAGTATATATAAGTTTTCCAGGGTAGAACATTTTCTTGAACAACTTAACATGTGACCTCAGGTCTGATAGCTGAAGCAGTACACAGAGCTAGACTTGACTGGCCTTTGGTCTTCAGTTCATGAACCCAAAGGAGGTCATAAAGGGGCTACCATAGGGCATAGCCAGACCATCCCAGGCTGAGCACCTCCAACAGCTCAGTCTAGGTGCACTGAGCAGGGAGTTTGCAACAAGTACTAGGGAAGAGGAAAAGAACCCAAGGAAATGAAATGTTAGCCAAGGAATTTGATGGGATGTGTGAGAATAGTGTCCTGGAGAAATCCCTAAAGACCTAGAACACAACAAGTGGAGCAGAAGGTACTCAGGGCACCAAAACAACCCAGACAAAAGAAAAACATGGTGAATTTTGACTTACTACATGACCTTTACAGTTACCTATAGATAGGATCTGTCGCTTTGAGGGCTGATGGCAGCCTATTCTAGTTTACACAGCTTGTAGGTTGCCGAGCCAGTATTCAAACCCAAGTCTGTCTAATTCTAAAGCTCATAGTGATAACCAATGTCTGTGGTTTCAAAAATGTATATATTTGTGTGGAACTAGAAACAAAGACAATTTATGAAAAGAATTTTATAGAGAAATTTCTAACGGCCATGCCTAAAGAAGTATAGGCAAGAGCATTGGAAATGTTCACTGCTGTTTGCTCTTTGGCTGGCAGAAAAAAGTATTTTAGGAGATTTAAATATTAGGATCAGTAGAGGGTCTGCCATGCATGTGAGTTACTAGTGTGTAGACCCTCTGAAGTTTACTTGGATTAATATGGCTTCCTGTTAATATCTGTGTGGTTGAGTAGAAGGTAGAAGATACTGTCTCTGCTTCAGTTTACTCATCTTTCAAATGGGACTAGGTAATAAAAGACCCTTCTTCATAGGGCTGCTGTGAGGACTGCATGAGATAGTATATGTAGTCATGTAGAAGAGTCTGTGACACAGAATAAGTGTTTAGTAAATGTTGACATTATTATATTTTTTCAGAAATTCAGGAATGAGAAACTAGATCCATAGACTATCCTGTCATTGATAATATCCCACGAAAATAAATTATCTGATCATTTGCAATCTCTGCATGCTTAAGGGGAGTTTTACATGCTTCATCAAGGAGTGGACTAGTCTTGATTTTACAACCAAGTCTGCCAAACAGCGTAGTCCATCACAGTCCCACCCACTGAGGGCTGGACAGCTCCATTTAGATGTTTCAGAGGCAGGTTGACTCAACATGGACAGACCTGAACTCATTTCATCCCCATGCCCTTGCTTCTTCTATATTTTTTTTCCTCCCTGAATAGTAGAGCAATAGTAGAGCAATATACCTCCTTACACAAGTTAGAAATCAATGTCACCCTTGATTCTTCAGACTGTCTTCATGCCCTAAAAAAAAAACTACCAAGTCTTGCAACTTATAACCACATGTCTTTAATCCTTCCTGTCCTCTACCATAGCTTTTCTTGGTCCTAGTCCTCGTTCATTCACACATACCATCTGTGTGGCTGCCAGAGTGTTATCTAGAAGCACAGTCTGACAATATGCTTCCTTGATGAAAATCCATCAATCCAACCTCCCCACCCCAGCCCCCTCCCCACATACACACTCTTCTATGATTCTCAAACACATTTGGGACAAGTATCTGAAGTCCTAAAACAGTCATACAAAGACTTCCATAATCTGACCATTTTGACCTCTCCAACCTTACCATGCATCATTCTCTGCCTCATACTTGTTTATCAATCAAAATCTAATTAATTATAATCCTCATGCAAACTCATGCTTGTCTCACTTTTGTATCTTTGCTAATGCTGTATCCTCTTTTTGGAAGGCACTTTCCCAGTGACCCAAAGCTTTCAGACTTAGTTTAGTCTTAGCTATCATGGGAAGTTTTCTTTAACCTATCTGCCTAATTAGGGATCTTTCTTCTCTCATAGAAACATTTATCATAACTGTATCACTTCTCTGACTATAATATTAAATATACCATTAGCTCTCTGAGCACACTCCATAACTAACTTCTCTTTGTATTCATTAGATCAATAGCCCATAACCTATATCCCACTGGAAATATGTAGGAGCATTTTCAATTGTCATAATGACTAGAGGTATTAAATGGCCAAGGGCAGAAATCATACATTCTGCATTGGTTGGGACAGGCCCATAAGAGGAAGAGCTGTTCTACCCAAAATTCCAAAAATACCTCCTGTAAGAAATTGTGCACTAGGTTATACACACCATGAAGGAAATTTACCTTGAGGGTTCAAAACATAGTTGGATTTCACCACAGCCTTCTGAAACCAGGTCTCAGACAAGTTAGTTTTAGGCTTATATATGTTTAAACAGTTTTCCAAGTAACTCTGATGTGCCCTCCTGTTTAAGTCACTAATATAGCCCTGTGTTTTTTCTTTTTACTCTGACCAACAAGAAGCTCAGATTTAATGTCCAAAAGGATTAATATTTCTATCTTCCTCTTGAAAGATTTATTTATTCCTAGTGTCCCACTAGGGTATTTTTTCTGTAAATCTCCGCAATATATTTTGAATGTGCTCCCAGCATAAATGCTGACTAGTACAAATAATTGCAATAAATTCTGTTAAGAATTTGAGTGAGGATGTACACTGGGCCTACTATTGCTTCTCAGAGGCTTTACCAAGAGAAATGAAGGACTTCATCCTCTACACTTCAGGGAATGAGCTGCTACCTTTCCTGACTTGGGTAGGTAGGCTGATGCAGTGGGGGAGGAACAGGATTAGATTATTCAGAATGGCTATCAGGGCTCTTGAATAATTTCCTATCCAGGCTTACATAAAGGACCACAGAGGAGGTCTAGAGCAGGAGTTGGCAGACTTTGGCCATGGGACAAATCCAGCTCACAGCCTGTTTTTGCAAGTAAACTTTTATTAGAATACAGTCACGGGAACATAGGTATTGTCTATGTTTTTTGCTTTTTGTTTTGTGCTACTACAGCAGGTAAGAGTAGCTGCAATGGAGACCATATGGCCTGCAAAACCTAAAATATTTACTAGGTGGCCCTTGCAGGAAATATCTGCTGGCTTCTGTTCTAAAAAAAAAAAAAAAAAAAAATTTCAGCAAAAAGCCGGCAGAAAACTAAGTGTTCAACATAGTACTCCTAACTTTTTATTTAACCATGTTAGTACATAAAACAAATTGTCAGCTGTTATCACCAGAATAGAATTCCTAAGTAAGAGCTACTTTCATTTTCAAGAATGTTGTATCTTAAGCTACAGTTGTTTCTGAACCAAACCAACCTACTGAAACTGGGTTGTGGTGAAGGAATACTCCCACCACAGCATTTATTTGCAAGAACAGGCAGCATATGCTCAAAAGACCTGAAATCCTCAATGGCTTTCAGGGAAGGGTTTCTAAAGGCAGTATTTGGGGTGAGGATTGCAGGGTGCATGACTTTCTTCTGATTGGTTGGTGATGGGGTAACTGGGTGATGTTTTGGGAATCTCAATCATCCACCTTCTGGTTCCAACCAGTCTGGAGTCTGCATGCTGTGGTCAGCATTTTGTCACCATCCTGCACCTGGATAGGGGTGTGGGTGTCTTAGATTCTGCAAAACAACTCAAAGATATGCATCAGATTGTTATGTATATCCCTTGAGGAGGAACTAGGACTCTCTTTTATCCTTGAACTATTGTTTAAGCTATCATTACTTTTCTTGCTTGACTGCTTTTCCTTTGTTTCCCTATTACCTCACTTCCCTAATTAGTAAGTGCTCAAGTCTGCTCTTTGGAACTCAGGAAAGGCCTAGGAGACTAAAGCATTTTTCTGCAAACAAGAAACAAGGAACACAGAAGGGCTTTTCCTCATGTTGGTTATGAATCACTTTATAAAATAGCATTTATGAACCAGCTATTTGATCCTAAGAAAAAGTGATTTTGCTGGCAAAATTGCTTTTTTCTACTTTGGATACTATGCCTTTATCACATTCTCTGCAATTTTTAGTCATTTTTGTTACATTTTTAGATATAACCTTTTTACTGTGGTGTTGCGTACTAACCATGGGTAATCCACATTTTAAAATTGTCCCATATTGCTTATAGGGTAGCCTATCAGCCCTTACTTTAGTCTGATTATTAAAGTCCTGATACTTGATGTTAACATATATCTGCTTGTATTTGATTTCATTGTATTTTGTTATAATAATATAGATTGGGTCACTTATCTTGCAGAGAACTAACATATACATTTTTCATTTTACATGATAAATATTTTAATTTCCTGTGTAAAAATCTGGCATTGTCACATATGATGGACTCTGAAAATTTAATGTTTGTGAACACATTGTCTCTCTTTGAAAAAGTAGCTGAAAATAGTTGCAGCTTAATATTTGCTAATTGTTAAATCTCAGACCCTAGAACAATGCCTAGCATATAGGGGGCCTACAATGAGTACTTGTTGAATGATAGCTAAATTAATAATGCATTTTCATTTTATAATTTTTATAAATAAGAGTTGGTGGGAACAAAGCACTGAAATACTCATTCCAACTGTGAATTTTCCACATTCTCTTGTTGGGCCCTTTGTAAGTTTTTAATGGGACTGTTGCCCATTTGAAATCAACTTGTGATAAAAAACACCTCTGTGTGGTGACCTTAATGAGCAATGGACCAGATGGATGTGAAAGCTTGTTTTGTTGTTTTGTTATTATAAATTCTTAGGATATTCTTGAGCAGACACTTTCATTTATTTCACTACTTTTGAGCTCAGATTGTTATATTTTAGTAGTGCGTTTGTGGAGAATGTAGATCACTCTTCATGAATATGATAAAACTCTATCAACAGACCATGAATAATTAATAATTTTCTTTACCCTTTGAAACAAGAATGTCACAAAAGGAGAGAATTAAAAATTTCTTGTCATTCCTTTTGAACTTTGTATTTCTTGGGTTCTTATTGTCCAATCTTAAATCTAAAAATCTGTAGAGTTTTCAAATCTCTGCTCAAATGACCCCCTCTCCCCCCCGCCCCCACCTCACCACCACCCTATGGCCACTTCCTCTGCAACACCCTGTTTCTCAGCCTTTTCTTTCCAAAGTCCTGGCCTTCTGTAAAGTTGAGTTCTTTCTGTTGTGCATTTCTATACTGGCTTCATTTAAATCAGGATAAAGCTAAAGTCTTTAACTAGGAAAACAGTTTTAGGATTTAAAAGATCAACTTTCATTCATATGGAAAATGCACTTTTGTGGAATACCTTATATCTTAATGAGGTGTAAATCACTGTTTATTCTTTTTTTGTTTTGTTAAACCTTTGTGTTTCCTTTAAACTACCTTTGGAGCTGTATATTGGAATATTTTTAAGTGCAAGTAAAATGAAGCACGTTATATATTTATTTATTAAGGTTAAGTTTTAAGTCAATCCTATCAGAGTAATGACAGCAGTGTAAGCATCAGCAAAGTATGTGGAATGGCTTAGATGCTACTACAGAAACGCCTGCAGCTGTCTTTTCTGCTTTGCATTAGTAAAACACTATTAATTCCAATTTCTCTATTACACATTTCTGATTCACTGAATATAAAAACTCATACTGAAGCACATTCAATTAACTGTGATTTAGGCTATTGATGTAATGAGGATGGGTGAAAAAGAAAATAGGAAGAAAATAATTACTGAAATAGAGAATTTTTGGCAGGATTGATAACTACTGATGTAAACCCGAAAGAATGTGAATGATGAAATTCTACTGGACCAAAATAATCCTCCCCTTTTGTTAAGTGAAGAATGGCATCTAGCTTTAAATTATAACACCAGCCGCAGTGGATATTCATTGTGGATTACTTAATAATGGTGCCACTTTCACAGTCTGAGGATCTGAGACTCTTTGCTTTGAATCTGAATTGAGACAAAATACAAGAAAGATGGTAGATATGGTAAATCCAGTTGCCCTTCCAGTTGGGGGAACATCGTTAACTGATTAAATCTACTCCTGTGACTGTCCAGCTGTTAGCCAGCAGTGTGAGTGATAGTTTAAGAAGATAAAAGTATAGAATCAATTTGATGCTGAGAATACAGAAAGCAGTAATTGATCTTAAGGTAAGAGGAACAAGAAATAATTTCTCATTTTTAAATGTGGGTAATTATGTCAGCACTCTGAGTTATCCAATCCATAATTTTCCTTTAATTTTTTTTCTACTGAGTCTAAGTTATTAGCTACTTCAATATTCAAGGAGGTATAGTTTGAACCATATACTAGGAATTAAGTAATACTTAAAGGAGAAAGAAATAAATTAATGACTTTTTTATTTTTTAGGTGAATGAAGGACAAGAATGAATCAAAGGCAAATATTTGTTTTACCGACATATGTATTTCAGTGGATTAACTTTTAGGTCATTTTTATTTGTCCACCTTAATTAATCATAGCTCAGCTGGGGCTTAAGGGATTTTAGAATAATAATCATATTTCAGTAATCACTCTTCAGGGTATTAAACTTTTTCAATAAACTTTTTTTTTCTTTTTTTAATATTTGAAATGTTATGTTTACTACATACCTCCTTTAAGAAAATGCAAATAATATGTAAATTCATCCCCATATATAGACTGAGTTAATAGAACATACATTGTAGAAAGGTAAAGATTTTTTTTTTTACTGTATTAAATATTTTGTATTACTCAAAATACCCATACCTTAACATAGTATTTAGAAAATGGCATGTAGCAGAGAGATATTTTGTAAATACTGGGGCAGTAGGTCTGTTACTTACATTTAGTCACAAATGTTAGTATCTGTCTCTTCCTTTCTCTCTGTCTCTGTCTCTCACATATATATGTACATTCATAAATAGTTTCCAATAGAGTTAACAAATGAAAGGCTATAAGAAAATTAAAGGAGAGCAGGAGAAAGGGAGGAATTATATTTCAAAAATTAATTGAAAGGAAATATTAAAAGCCATAGGAAAAAATTATTAAACAAAAGGCATTGATAGGTACTATGAATAATCTATAGATACAGGTTTAAGTGGAAATCATAATTTTTTAGAATACTTTAAGAGACCCCATGAATTATAGTATGATAGAAAAGACATAGGTTTTGAAGACAGACATAGTTCTTTTCTCAGCTCCATCACTTTGTGCTAATAGATTGGACAAGTTACTTAAACTTTTGGCCTCAGTGTTCCCAGTTGTACAAGAAAATTAATAACACTCTTCTTTCTGCATTACTGTGTAGCTCCAACTGCAAAATGTATGTCAGGATACAGGCAATAAATGGTGATTGTTACTTTCTAAGGATAAAACTTAGAAACCAATAAATAGGTTGTATAGCAATCGTGCAATTTTTAAGGCTGCTGGAACTAGCTTTGTACTTGAAAAAGCTTTTGAGTTTTGCGAACTGTGAACAAGGAAAGTACCATCAAAAAAAAAAAAAAAGCATTTCCCATATCTCAGATCCTAACCTGGTTTTTCTACTTTTATAACCCCTAAAATATATACCAAGCCATGACATGAGTCTCTTTACCGAAAAATCTCATGGTTATATATTATTAGTTTCCTTTCAAGATTTTGTATAGAAATTAGGTTATTGTAATTTCTCCTAAACTACCCCACACAGTGAATGACTTGGCCTCCATTCCCATTTTTAAGTTTCCCTTAGGGATCATAGTACTGGAGAAGCTAGATAATAACAATGATTCAGATAATTTTCACTGATTACACATGACAACTACAGCGGTTTCTGTGAAAATTATTACAGGTCTGAAATGGTGTGGTTTCTCATTCATTTGATTATATGATTTATCTATCGTCTTGCTCTACTATATTCCTTTTTAGATGTTAGTTATGAAGCCAGTAGGGCAGCAGAGGAAGCAGTCTATGGCTCAGTATGGAGCTTTTCATTCTGTTCCCGAAATACTTGTAAAATTATGTCAGTAACCCAAAGGACATCTTAAAGGATAACCTCACAGGATTAGAAACTATTTTTCTACATTAAGATGAGAGTAAGGTCAGATATAGACTACACAACCAAATACAGATAGTGCTTTTCTTTGTCTTTTCTTGCTCTCGATAATTTTAAGAATGAATATTCACTATGAGTTCTATAAGGAAAAAATATTATTATTTGTCCAAGAAGGGAGAGAAGGGGAAGCTAAAGAGAAATGCTGCTCCATGAGAGTTATTCACTGTCCATCTGATTCCTTTCACATCTGTGTCAGTCATGAAATCAGGAGTCATGAGTTTTTTGATTTGCAGAAATGAATTTGTTAGTGGGTTATCACCTCTTCAACTGTGCAGATATGGAAGAAATTCTGGCCCTCCTTTATTTTCCAGTATCTTTTATCCAGAGAGGTTAGAAATGTATGCAAGCATGTCCAAATGATTATGACCAAAATATTCAAAAATTGCAACCCTCTGTAAATGTCTGATATGACTCTCCTCTTGGCAGATATGACTTTTGTAATTGAGACAAAATGGCACATGCCTGTACTAATTTCTATATTAATTTGGCATTGTTTCTGCCCACTGTTGGCTTTATTAAAGGCCCTTCCCCTTGGCAGCCTACTCTTTAGTTTCCAAGTGAAGCTAGTGCTCATTTCTACTCACAGTGGGTGCTTGGCAGCTGCTGGACCAGATGCTCCACTGCTGGACACTTTGTCTGATTTGAGTCGAGGGACACGGTCGGGCTGCTTTCGAAATATTTAATTTAGCCAGATGCCACAGTCTTCAATGTGCTGTCAGTTGTGATGAATTTGTTCCATACTTAATATTTGCAGATATTACAATGTTCAAATCGTTCTTAAGATCCATATATTAAAAAATAATGTGCTTTTCAATTTTTTTTTGTTTTCCAGTTCTTTGTTTTCTGCTTCTATATTAAATAATTCCTCTTCCTAGTTAATTTTGTGTTTCTTTTTTGTTTGTTTGTTTAACATCTTTATTGGAATATAACTGCTTTACAATGTTGTGTTAGTTTCTGCTTTATAACAAAGTGAATCACCTATACGTACACATATCCACATATACCCTCCCTCTTGCGGCTCCCTCCCACCCTCCCTATCCCACATCTCTGGGTGGTCACAGAGCACTGAGCTGATCTCCCTGTGCTCTGCGGCTGCTTCCCACTAGCTATCTATTTTATATTTGGTAGTGTATATATGTCCATGCCACTCTCTCACTTCGTCCCAGCTTACCCTTCCCCGCTCCCCATGTCCTCCAGTCCATTCTCTACACCTGTGTCTTTATTCCTGTCCTGCCCCTAGGTTCTTCATAACCATTTTTTTTTTTAGATTCCATATATATGTGATAGCATATGGTACTTTTTATCTCTTTCTGACTTACTTCACTCTATATGACAGGCTCTAGGTCCATCCACATCACTAAAAATAACTCAATTTCATTTCTTTTATGGCTGAGTAATATTCCATTGTATACATGTGCCACATCTTCTTTATCCATTCATCAGTCAATGGACACTTAGGTTGCTTCCATGTCCTGGCTACAATAAATAGTGCTGCAATGAACATTGTGGTAAATGACTCTTTTTTTTTTTAAATTTTATTTGTTTATTATTTTTGGCTGCGTTGGGTCTTGGTTGCTGCGTGCGGGCTTTCTCTAGTGTGGCGAGCGGGGGCTACTCTTAATTGTGCGTGGGTCTCTCATTGCGGTGGCTTCTCTTGCTGTGGAGCACGGGTTCTAGGCATACGGGCTTCAGTAGTTGTGGCTCATGGGTTCAGTAGTTGTGGCTCGCAGGCTCTAGAGTGCAGGCTCAGTAGTTGTGGTGCACAGGCTTAGTTGCTCCACGGCATGTGGGATCTTCCCGGACCAGGGCTCAAATCCGTGTACCCTGCATTGGCAGGTGGATTCTTAACCACTGCACCACCAGGGAAGCCCACATGACTCTTTTTGAATTATGGTTTTCTCACAGTATTTGCCCAGTAGTGGGATTGTTGGGTCATATGGTAGTTCTATTGTTAGTTTTGTAAGGAACCTCCATACTGTTCTCCATAGTGGCTGTATGAATTTACATTCCAACCAATAGTGCAAGAGGGTTCCCTTTTCTCCACACACTCTCCAGCATTTATTGTTTGTAGATTTTTTAATGATGGCCATTCTGACTGGTGAGATGTGATACCTCATTGTAGTTTGATTTGCAATTCTCTAATGATTAGTGATGTTGAGCATCCTTTGATGAGTTTGTTGGCAATCTGTATATCTTCTTTGGAGAAATGTCTATTTAGGTCTACTGCCCATTTTTGGACTGGGTTGTTTGTTTTATTGATATTGAGCTGCATGAACTGCTTGCATATTTTGGAGATTAATCCTTTGTCAGTTGTTTCATTTGCAAATATTTTCTCCCGTTCTGAAGGTTGTCTTTTTGTCTTATTTATGGTTTCCTTTGCTGTGCAAAAGCTTTTAAGTTCCATTAGTTCCCATTTGTTTATTTCTGTTTTTATTTCCATTTCTATATGAGGTGGGTCAAAAAGGGTCTTGCTGTGATTTATGGAAGACTGTTGTGCCTATGTTTTATTCTGAGAGTTTTAGGGTGTCTAGCCTTACATTTAGGACTTTAATCCATTTTGAGTTTATTTTTGTGTATGGTGTTAGGGAGTGTTCTAATTTCATTCTTTTACATGTAGCTGTCCAGTTTTCCCAGCACCACTTATTGAAGAGGCTGTCTTTTCTGCATGGTATATTCTTGCCTCCTTTGTCAAAGATAAGGTGACCATATGTGTGTGGGTTTATCTCAGGGCTTTCTATGTTGTTCCATTGATCTATATTACTGTTTTTGTGCCAGTACCATACCGTCTTGATTACCATAACTTTGTAGTACAGTCTGAAGTCAGGGAGCCTGATTCCTCCAGCTCCATTTTTCTTTCTCAAGATCGCTTTGGCTATTCAGGGTCTTTTGTGTTTCTATACAAATTGTGAATTTTTTGGTTCTAGTTCTGTAAAAAATGCCATTGGTAGTTTGATAGGGATTGCATTGAATCTGTAGATTGCTTTGGGTAATATGGTCATTCTCACAATGTTGATTTTTCCAATTCAAGAACATGCTATATCTCTCCATCTGTTTGTATCATCTTTAATTTCTTTCATCAGTGTCTTATAGTTTTCTGCATACAGGTCTTTTGCCTCCTTAGGTAGGTTTATTCCTAGGTATTTTATTCTTTTTGTTGCAGTGGTAAATGGGAGTGTTTCCTTAATTTCTGTGTCAGATTTTTCATCATTAGTGTGTAGGAATGCAAGAGATTTCTGTGCTTTAATTTGTATGCTGCTACTTTACCAAATTCATTGGTTAGCTCTAATATTTTTCTGGTGGCATCTTTAGGATTATTTATGGATAGTATCAGGTCATCTGCAAAGAGTGACACTTTTACTGCTTCTTTTCCTATTTGGATTCCTTTTATTTCTTTTTCTTCTCTTATTGTTGTGACTATAACATCCAAAACTATTTAAAAAATAGTGGTGTGAGTGGGCAAGCTTGTCTTGTTCCTGATCTTAGTGGAAATGGTTTCAGTTTTTCACCATTGAGAACAATGTTGGCTGTGGGTTTGTCATATATGGTCTCTCTTATGTTAAGTTCCCTCTATGCCTACTTTCTGGAGGGTTTTTTATCATAAATGGGTGTTGAGTTTTGTCAAAAGCTTTTTCTGCATCTATCGAGATGATCATATGGTTTTTCTCCTTCAATTTGTTAATATGATGTATCACATTGATTGATCTGTGTATAGTGAAGAATCCTTGCATTCCTGGGAAAAATCTCACTTGATCATGGTGTATGATCCTTTTAATGTGCTGTTGGATTCTGTTTGGTAGAATTTTCTTGAGGATTTTTGCGTCTATGTTCATCAGAAATACTGGCCTGTAGTTTTATTTTTTTGTGACATCTTTGTCTGGGTTGGTGTCAGGGTGATGGTGGTCTCATAGAATGAGTTTGGGCGTGTTCCTCCCTCTGCTATATTTTGGAAGAGTTTGAGAAGGATAGGTGTTAGCTCTTCTCTAAATATTTGGTAGAAATCACCTGTGAAGCCGTCTCTTCCTGGGCTTTTGTTTGTTGGAAGATTTTTAATCACAGTTTCAATTTCAGTGCTTGTGATTGGTCTGTTTATATTTTCTATTTCTTCCTGGTTCAGTCTTGGAAGCTTGTGCTTTTCTAAGAATTTGTTCATTTCTTCTAGGTTGTTCATTTTATTGGCATTGAGTTGCTTATAGTAATCACTCTTGATCCTTTGTATTTCTGCAGTGTCAGTTGTTACTTCTCCTTTTTTATTTCTAATTCTGTTGATTTGAGTTCTCCCTTTTTTTCTTGATGAGTCTGGCTAATGGTTTAGCAATTTTGTTTATCTTCTCAAAAAACCACCTTTTAGTTTTATTGATCTTTGCTATCGTTTCCTTCATTTCTTTTTCATTTTTTTCTGATCTTATCTTTATGATTTCTTTCCTTCTGCTAAGTTTGGGTTATTTTTGTTCTTTCTACTATAATTGCTTTAGGTGTAAGGTTAGGTTGTTTATTTGAGATATTTCTTCAGGCAGGATTGTATTGTTATAAACTTCCCTCGTAGAACTGCTATTGCTGCATCACATTTATTTTAGGTTGTCATGTTTTAACTGTCAGTCTTTTCTATGAATTTTTTGATTTCTTCTTTGATTTCTCCAGTGATCTCTTGGTTATTTAGTAGTGTAGTGTTTCACCTCCATTTGTTTGTATTTTTTATAGTTTGTTTCCTGTAATTGATATCTAGTCTCATAGCATTGTGGTCGGAAAAGATACTTGATACAAGTTCAATTTTCTTAAATTTACCAAGGCTTGATTTGTGACCCAAGTTATGATTTATCCTGGAGAATGTTCCATGAGTACTTGAGCAGAAAGTTTATTCTCTTGTTTTTGGATGGAATGTCCTATAAATATCAATAAAGTCCATCTTTTTTAATGTGTCATTTAAAGCTTGTGTTTCCTTATTTATTTTCATTTTGAATGATCTGTCCATTGGTGAAAGTGGGGTGTTAAAGTCCGCTACTATTGTTGTGTTACTGTCGATTTCCCCTTTTATGGCTGTTAACGTTTGCCTCATGTATTGAGGTTCTCCTATGGTGTGTGCAGAAATATTTTCAATTGTTATATCTTCTTCTTGGATTGACTCGTTGATCATTATGTAGTGTCCTTCTTTGCCTCTTGTAATAATCTTTATTTTAAAGTCATTTTGTCTGATATGAAAATTGCTACTCCAGCTTTCTTTTGATTTCTATTTGCATGGAAAATATTTTTCCATCCCCTCTCTTTCAGTCTGTATGTGTCCCTAGGTCTGAACTGGGTTTCTTGTAGACAGTATATATATATATGGGTCTTGTTTTCATATCCATTCAATCAGTCTTTTTCTTTTTTTTTGGAGCATTTAATCCAGTTACATTTAAGATAATAATCGATATGTATGTTCCTATTAACATTTTCTTAATTGTTTGGGGGTTGTTATTGTAGGTCTTTCCCTTCTCTTGTGTTTCCTGCCTAGAGAAGTTCCTTTAGCATTTGTTGTAAAGCTGGTTTGGTCATGCTGTATTCTCTTAGCTATTGCTTGTCTGTAAAGGTTTTAATTTCTCCTTCAAATCTGAGGGAGATCCTTGCTGGGTATAGTGATCTTGGTTGTAGGTTTTTCTCCTTCATCACTTTAAATATGTCCTGCCACTCCCTTCTCGCTTGCAGAGTTTCTGCTGAATGATCAGCTGTTAACCTTATGGGGATCCCCTTGTATGTTATTTGTTGTGTTTCCCTACTGCTTTTAATATTTTTTCTTTGTATTTAATTTTTGATTAATATGTGTCTTGGCATGTTTCTCCTTGGATTTGTTCTGTATGGGGGCCTTTGCACTTCCTAGACTTGATTGACTATTTCCTTTCCCATATTAGGGAGGTTTTCAACTATAATCTCCTCAAATATTTTCTCAGTCTTTTTCTCTTCTTCTTCTGGGACCCCTATAATTCGAATGTTGGTACGTTTAATATTGTCACAGAGGTCTCTGAGACTGTCCTCAATTCTTTTTGTTCTTTTCTCTTTATTCTGCTGTGTGATAGTTATTTCTATTTTATCTTCCAGGTCACTTATCTGTTCTTCTGCCTCAGTTATTATGCTATTCATTCCTTTTAGAGAATTTTTAATTGCATTTATTGTGTTGTTCATTAATTGTTTGTTTGCTCTGTAGTTCTTCTAGGTCCTTGTTAAATGTTTCTTGTATTTTCTCTATTCTATTTCCAAGATTTTTGATCATCTTTACTATCATTACTCTGACTTCTTTTTCAGGTAGACTGCCTATTTCCTCTTCATTTGTTTAGTCAGTTGGGTTTTTACCTTGCTCCTTCATCTGCTGTGTGTCTCTCTGTCTTCTCATCTTGCTTAACTTACTGTGCTTGGAGTCTCCTTTTCCCAGGCTGCAGGTTCATAGTTCCCATTGTTTTCGGTGTCTGCCCCCAGTGGGTAAGGTTCATTCAGTGGGTTGTGTAGGCTTCCTGGTGGAGGGGACTGGTGCCTGTGTTCTGGTGGATGAGTCTGGATCTTGTCCTTCTTGAGGGCAGGACTGTGTCCGGTGGTGTGTTTTGGGGTGTCTGTGAGCTTATTATGATTTTAGTCAGCCTCTCTGCTAATGGGTGGGGTTGTGTTCCTTTCTTGCTAGTTGTTTAGCCTGGGGTGTCCAGCACTCGAGTTTGCTGGTTGTTGAGTGGAGCTAGGTCTTAGCAATGAGACCAGATCTCTGGGAGAGCTCTCACCGATTGATATTACGTGGTGCCAGGAGGTTTCTGGTGGTCCAGTGTCCTGAACTTGGCTCTCCCATCTCAGAGGCACAGGCCTGACACCCAGCTGGAGTACCAAGACCCTGTCAGCCACATGACTTACATGTAGATCACTCTCTGTCGTCTGTCCTTTTTCCAGACAGGAGGGGGTTAAAGGAGTGGCTGATTAGGGCGCTCTGGCTCACTGAGGCCAGGGCTGGGAGGGTTATGGAATGTGGGGTGAGCCTGCGGTGGCAGAGGCTGGCGTGACGTTGCAACAGTGTGAGGCACACCGTGTGTTCTCCTGGGGAAGTTGTCCATGGATCATGGGACCCTGGCAGTGGTGGGCTGCACAGACTCCTGGGAAGGGAGGTGTGGATAGTGACCTGTGCTTTCACACAGGCTTCTTGGTGGCTGCAGCAGCAGCATTAGCATTTCATGCCCATCTCTGGTTTCTGAGCTTATAGCTGCAGCTCTCTCCCATCTCTGAAGCTCGTTTAGGCAGTGAATCTCCTTTCCTTGTGCACCCTGAAACAATGGTTTATTGAGCCTTAGACAGTTCCAGATTTTCCCCCATACTCCCTCCCGGGTAGCTGTGGCACACTAGCCCCCTCAGGCTGTGTTCACACAGCCAGCCCCAGTCCTCTCCCTGGGGTCTGACCTCCGAAACCTGAGCCTCAGCTCCCAGCCCCCACCTGCCCTGGTGGGTGAGCAGACAAGGTCTCGGGCTGGTGACTGCTGGTCGGTACTGATCCTCTGTGCGGGAATCTCTCTGCTTTGCTGTCTGCACCCCTGTTGCCGTGCTCTCCTCCATGGCTCTGAAACTTCCCCCCCATATACCCCCCATCTCCACCAGTGAAGTGGCTTCATAGTGTGTGGAAACGTTTCCTCCTTCACAACTCCCTCACAGAGGTGCAGGTCCCATCCCTATTCTTTTTTCTCTGTTTTTTCTGTTTTCTTTTGCCCTACCCAGGTACGTGGGGAATTTCTTGCCTTTTGGGGAGTCTGAGGTCTTCTGCCAGCATTCAGTAGGTGTCCTGTAGGAGTTGTTGCACATGTAGGTGTATTTTTGATGTATTTGTGGGGAGGAAGGTGATCTCCACGTATTACTCCTCCACCATCTTGAAGGTCCTCCTTGTGTTTTTTCTTCTAATTTATTAAGATGAGAACTAAGTTCCTAGGTAAAGCATATAAACTATAAATTTTTTGCTGAATGCAATTTCCACTGTATTCCAAAAGTTTCATTATTATGTTTTCTACTTTTTATTTTGCTCCAGATGCCTTTTCACTTGCTCTCTGATCCATAGTTATTTGGGAATAAATTAATTTTGTTCATGGTTTTACTATTAATTTCAAATTGATTGGAGTATGGTAAATATATGGAGAATAAAAGTCTAGCTTTTAGAATTTTTAAAAGGTTTTCTTTCTGACAAAGTTCATGTAAATGATTATTGGTGGGTAGGTGTGTGCTCTGTGAGAAATGCAATTCTCTATCTCAAGTTCAGTAATTAATTATTTAATTCCTGTATATTCATACACATTTGGCTTTTGGAATTTTTTCAATTCTGAAAGAGGTAGATCTCTCATATAATTCTGTTTATAGGGTTCTATCTTGCATGTCTTATACTGTATTTTTATTTTGCCATTATGTTGTTTAGTGCATTCAAATTTATGCCATATCCTTTATCTATTTCGTTGATATTTTTATCATTCTATAGTGTATTTTTTTATTCTTTAATTTACTTAATTTATTTCTGAAACAAAATAATTGAATTTCTCATAAACAAAGAAAAAGGCTTACGATGTTAAAGAAATACACGTTTCCAAATCTTAATTAAAATTGCTTTTAATTTTAGATGTTTTATATGAATTTGCCTCTTCTGCCTTTTTTAGTTGGCCAGATGTCTATTCGATTATCTTCTTTTTTCCAATCTTGTCTTGTTTCAAGAAAGTTTCTTGTAAAAGAAAAAAAAGAAAAAAGAAAAACATATTGCTAGGTTATTATTCCCTTTGATTCAATTCAAACATCTGATTTAGTGTGATAATTCATTTGTTTCCTTTCAGGGTAAAATTTTATGTTTAATTTTTTCTTCTACCTTAATGTTCATTGTTTATCTTACTTTATTTTTCTATTTTCTGATTTAATGTGTTCATCCAACTTTATTACATGAACACATTTTTTTATTCTCTTAAACATTTTTGAGATCTTCTAATAAAAATTATACTGCAGTATTAATTATGACAGTGATACTATTTTACATACACCTGTTTCAAAATATTATCATGTATTATCACATTTGTCTTATTTATTTGACCTGTACAAGGCACATACTCTTAGAGAAATGGATTTAGATAAACTTCTGCTCAGTGCCAGTGTGACTTCTATGAATTTCTTGACAGATGGACATTTCTCCATCATAAACTCTATCTCTTGATGAAGTCTTCATGTTTATTTCATTGCTGGGCAATTCCAATTTTTGCAAAGTCTCTTCTTACATAGATGTCCAGAGCTACGTAGAGTTATTGTCTAGGACTATTCTAGAATCATTGCTCCTTAATCCAACCTCATATCCAAAGAACACTGTTTCTGAAGATAAAGCCATTTCATTTCTGGGCTTAGATATGTTGGGACCATTGTGATCTCAAACAATTGAAAACACAGAGAGAGGAGAGTAAGGAATCATTTGCTCTGCTATTGCTCACCAGTATACTCTTCATTCCTGTTGTTTATTTTTTCAGTTTTCCTATTAGTTTAAAAACACTGTGATTATTTTCACTATTACAAGCTTCATAACCATAGGAAAAATCACAACACCTCACAGAGAAACAGTTTTCTTAAGCTGAAGAAACAAAAATCAAATACAAATAATAAAAATACAGAGTAATCTCAAAAGTCTCCTGTGGTGGTTGTGATAATTAAATAATATTAGTCAGGCATTTGGGAAAATCCTTTTTAAAAATACTAATCCAATTTAAGAAATATAATGAAGAATAATAGTTTTCTTTATATCTCTTTGAAAATTAAAAAAAAAATGTTTAGGTATGTAATTTACAGTGTAGCCCTAGTAAGTATACATATAGAATATGTGAATACTAAAGATAAAGGTAAGTGGTATATTCCTGGACCCTTAAATAGTTTGAAACATATATATGGGATATAATCAGCTGTGAACATTAGAAAATATAATAGAATTGCAAAAGATTTGGAAGCATATATTTCACTAACAATGTAAGCATTTTTTTCTTTGTCTATGAGCAATTCAATTAAGTAAAGCTTATTGAGTCTGATCAGCCCTTGTTTTCAGGGAATTGCAGTTCAATTTCATTTTTAATTAGAATTAAACATTGTGGATTTCTTACCACTGGGAAGCAAGATCCAGCAATAAAGTATGTACTTAATTTGTAGTAAGTTTCTGAAATTTAGTGCAGAGAGTGAGCAGTATGTCTGGTTAATATTTAAACATCTCACCATATTCTGTTGTAGAAGTTTCCATTTATAAAAGCTGCTTTCTATAACAAATTACGTTCACTTTCAAATAAATCTGTTATCACAACATGAGCAAAACTTATTCAATTAAAAAAGAAAACAAAGTAATTATTTACTCCTATTTGATGTGCACAATAGCTTGTAAAGGTTCTAGAAATGCCTAGGAAGGTAGATTTGTTGGCTTAAAAAATCACTGTTGCTTAAGTATTGCTTCAATAAAATATAGGTGTATTCATATGGGATAGATATTTCTCTATAGGAAAACATTCACGAGAGAAGAGAGACTTAAGTTCCCTTGTGATGAACCCATGTGGAAAGAAACAATGAACCATGAGGCCAGTGTGATAATGTTTTTTTCTCTCCCAGTTTTCCACACGTGTTTCTTTTCTGTGTCTTTTTGTTCAGTGGTATTTTAATGCTGTTCATCGTGTTGGAGCTAGTTGAGAACAGTGCATCCAAAGTAACTGTTTTTTTCCATGCACTCAGGCATTAAACTGGACATGTTCTCTGCCCATCATTTTATCTTAATATAGTACTAAAAGAGAGAGAAAGAAGTGGGGAAGTTTGCAATAGTTACCTCAGTCACCTGGGATACAGTCCATTGAAATAACACTTTGAACTATACTCTTAGATAAGATATCGTATATAAGATAATGAAATATGTAACAGGTTGATTTAACAGTTATTATAATTTTTGAAAGGTAACTCAGAGTCAGATGCACCTTTGATATCTATTTTAAAAATATCTGAAATCTGACTGAATATATAGATAATGTTTTCTTTACCCAAAAGGGAGTAGTGATTCTCAAGAAAATCAAAAGCCTTTCCAGGGCCAGGGAAATGGAAACTCTGGCTGTGATGCCTGATGGATTTGCACTGTAAGAAGGCATTGTCAATTTCTGCCAGACAGGATTGCAAAGACAGCAAATGGTGATCTGTAAACTGCATGGAGAAGAGATGTGCACTCTGACCCTTGTTTGACAAGTATAAATCTTTCTACTTAATGACGTTAGAAAGGATAATATGGAAGTTATTTCTATTCTGATTAAATTATCTGCAAGACGTATGCATCAGGTTTGCTTCTTAAAAGAAGCTACAAAGAATCCATGTCCATGTATGTGTAATCCTTTACCTTGTCCTGGAGTAAGAATATCCTTCAGCTGTTCACATCTGGTTACAAATCCTATGCCTGACTAAAATCTCAGGTTTTGAATAATTAAATGAAATAATTTCAGGAGAGTTTGAGAAATTGTCTCTGTGAAGTAGACTGCCTTTTATTTTAAAGGAGAAAAAAATAACAGGATAAAAAAAATAATGTTTCCTTGATAGGTAAGGAAAATGTAGTAATCATTATCCTAATTTTTAAAGATATAAGCTACTATTTTAAGTAATGGGAATATAAAAATTTTAAAAGCCTACTGCAGTTTGGCAAAAAATTATGACTTGGAGTATTTTAGGATTTTTTATTCATGGTTCCTCCAATCTAACATACAAAAAACAGCCTGGTAATAAGAGACAGACAGTGGAGGAGTATTTTAAAGTTATATGAATATTTACTTTTGGAAATAAATTCATGAAATTCATCATTTTTATGTCAAGAAAAATTTTTTTTTCAGATTAACTAGTTGTTTTTGTTTTTTCCCTGATACCATTCTCTAACCACAGACAATTGCAAAGAAATTGCATTCCCTCAATTATCAACCTTGTTTATTCTCTACCTTCTCTTCTTCCTTATCATTCCCTTGAAAAACAAAAGAAAATAAAAATCCTCACACATTACGTAGCATTTTACACTCTCAAAATCCTTCAGACATATTACCTCCTTTGAATCTACCAGTCATTTTGTGTGATTGGCGGGGCAAATGTCATCTCTTGTTATGGATGAGAAAATTGAACTTTGTGGCTTTTCAGTGGCATGCCCAGCATCCGTCACCTAATGGCTGGTCCACTTTAAGACTTGCTATTCTTTTCATCCACCATGTTGCTTACAAACCAAGCTACAGAACAATAATTCGATAAATTCGGATGTATTCCTAACAGCTTCAGATATCATGTAACACTTGCAGGTAGTGCAAGATTAGAAGTTTTACCATGGTAAATTTTTAAAAGTAATTTGACATAGTCTTTTTTATGTTAATATTCATTTAATTTTCTCTCATGTGTCTCTTCCACATCCACCCACCTTGGAAAAGATACATATAAAATTTTTAGCTAAAGAATGACACTTCCAGAGCTTGACTTGTTTTTAAAAATTTTATATGATGAGTCATAATGCTGTAAATTTAGAAAAGATTGAATGTCACATATACATCTAGTCACCAATGTTTTTTTTTTCTTTTTATGTGTAAGAAAATTGGGATGTCTGTTTAATATTTCTGTTAAAGAAACAATTTTGTAGGCAGTAGAAATAAGAATATTAAATATTGATTAATATCAACACATTGAAACATCAGAAGATTGTCAGTAAACATAATAATTTCTGAGATATCTTTAGAAATATTTTATTTTTTATTGAAGTATTGATTTACAGTATTGTGTTAGTTCCAGGCATACCACATAGTGATTAAGTGTTTTTTATTACCTTCCATTATAGATTATTACAAGATCTTGAATATAATTCCCTCTGCTATGCAGTAAATCCTTCTTATCTATTTTATGTATAGTTCATATCTGTCAATCACATACTCCTAATTTGTCCCTTCCCCCCCCACACTCCCCTTTCGTAACCATAAGTTTGTTTTTTATGTCTGAGTCTGTTTCTGTTTTGTATATAGATTCACTTATAGAAATATTTTATCTTTATTATGTATTATACATGCGTTTTTCTCTATTCATTATGGCTTTAGTTAAATATGCTCTTAGTTAAGAACATTTGTAGCATATATTAAATTTTAAAAAAAGTACATTTTCAAAGACTAAATGATGTGAAGTGCTCTAACTTTTTTCTTGATCTTGTTATTCAACTAGAAAATTGCATAATCTCAGAGATTCATGCATGTGGTTATGTGAGACTATGCTCTCTTTCTCCACTGCCTGTCTCTTCCTCTCTCATATATTTACATATATAAGCACACAAAATATTAAGTTTGTAAGCCAGAAGCTTATGTCTTTATGACTTCATTTCTAAATATATATAGTGTTAGTATTCTTTTCCATTCCTTTTGAACATGAAAAGCAACAGCACATCTACAAAGGGAAAGA
>NW_006782062.1:782339-797012 GCF_000442215.2 Lipotes vexillifer
GGAAAGAGATGTACATGCAGTTGGTAATATAAGCAACATATTTACTAGTAACAATTGTATATATTTTTCTTAATATTCGCTATCAGTAATGAAATCATGTTAGAGAAATTGATAAGGACAAATACCCTTTAGTGTTTTCAGTTCATGAACCACCTATGCAGAGGAAAATACCCCAGGCCACTGTGTTTCCTCTCCCTAAAAATAAAATGATTTAGGTTAATGCTTGCTGGTCCCCACTCTGTCATTGTATTCTCAACCTAGAACCTGGAGCAATGGATCTATACTGCATAGGTGGATCCACAATGGATAGGAAAAATGAGGAATGGGAAAATAAATTATAGCATTCTCCTCAATATTTTGAAGCTATAGTTGGAAAAATAACATCATATTTTAAAAGATTTTTTTTTAATATTTAGACTTCTTCCATTCAGCAGACATTGCAAAGGCTGTCAAATAATGTAATATGAACTTTAAAAAACAAAAAAATGCAGAGTCACAATTTTTTCGTTATTTGAAAGCAATATGGTTTAATGGGAGAAGCACAGGAAAGTAAACTATGAGGACACATTCGTTTAGTCTGAAATCTGTGATTAACTATGTGATCTTGATAAAATCATCTTTATCCCATGATTACTTCATTTGTGAAATAAGAATAATCCCATAGGCCACAATGAGATATTCGTTTAAAGCACAAAAATATATGCATGAGAATACCTTATAAAATGGGACACCTTCCCTCCCTCCCTCCCTCCCTCCCTTCCTCCCTTCCTCCCTTCCTTCTTTCCTTCCCTCCCTTCTTCCCTCCTTCTTTCCCTCCCCTGTAATCTAGTGATAAAAGTTGAGGACTCTTTTTAGAACTCTGACAACAGGCTTAACTTTCTGAATAACTTCAGGTTTTTTCTTTAAAAAAGCAGAGGGTCATTGCTTCTTATTAATCTCACTAGAATTATTTAAATAACTTTGGATACATCAAGTAAAGCAATTTAAAATCCAAGTAAAGGTGTTCAGTGAAATAAAAAAAGAATGCTGTGATTATGCCTCAGATATACTCAGTCTGATTACAGTGAATATTCCTCACCATAATAGTCTTTTTTTTTTTTTGACAAAGAAAGATGAGTTTACTTCCAAAATATAACAAAGCAAACAGGAATCTTACAAATCTCTTTAATGGCATCCTAATGATACAATACATAATTAAAGGACCAAACAACAAACCTATTAATAAGGAAAACAATTTCAAGAAGAAAGAACAACATAAAATTTGAGCCCTGAAGTCAAAATATCTGCTTAAGAAATGATCACATATTATGTGTTCAATGTTTTTATTTTTCACATATTCCAGAACTATTTAATTTTTTTTTTTTTTTTTTTTTCCTTGCGTTATGCGGGCCTCTCACTGTTGTGGCCTCTCCCATTTGCGGAGCACAGGCTCCGGACGCGCAGGCTCAGTGGCCATGGCTCACGGGCCCAGCCGCTCCGCGGCATGTGGGATCTTCCCGAAACGGGGCACGAACCCGCGTCTCCTGCATCGGCAGGCGGACTCTCAAGCACTGCGCCACCAGGGAAGCCCGAGAACTATTTAATTTAAATGAGTAAGAATGTACTATGAAATGTTAGTTCATGGTTTTTAAAAGTGTATTTTTATTTTTCTGTTATTATAGCCATGAATCTTCAATCTAAAATGTCCACATTCTGTTGTTTTAATACATATTAATTCCCATTATGGCACTTTGTAAAAATCCAGGTCTTCTTAGCATTCTAAATAAACAGTCATACAATTCACACAGTATTGATTTTAGTGTCTTCTCAGAAAGCAGATCACAGCAAGAAGCATCTGATGTGTTTTATAAATTCACCCTTTGGCTAGTCTATTTGTCTTTGTAAAGGATGGATGTATAATTTAAAAAGAAAAGGTGTGCTTTAGTGGAAAGATCACTAGGCTTGAATTCAGAAAACTCTTGTTTGATCCCTGGCATTACCACTTATTAGCTCTGACCCCAGGTCAAGCTCTTCACCTTGCTGAATCACAATTTCAGCAACTATATAATGGGAATTGAAATGACTTATATCAAATGCTTTGAATAAAAATCAGCAAATAAATTGTGAGACAGTATCTAGTTTATAGTAGATGTACAATTAGTACTTGATGATTTGGCCTGAAGATGACTCAGAAGACCTAGATTCTAATCACATGATTTTCCTGAATCTTTATATAAAGTTTGACAGATATTTATCATATATGAATGTATTAATTTGTTAGGGCTTCTATAACAAAATACTCCAGGCTGGGTGGCTGAAACACAGATTTATTTTCTCATAGTTCTGGAAGCTGAAAATTTAAGATGAAGGTGTTGACAGGTTCAGTTTCTCCTGAGGCCTCTCTTCTTGGCTTGCTGATCGCCACCTTCTTGCTGTGTTTTCACGTGCTTTTTCTCTATGTTCTCTATGACATCAGACCTCTGATGTCTTTCCCTCTTCTTATAAGGACACTAGTTGCATTGGATTAGAGCCTACCCGTATGACCTCATTTAACCTTAGTTACCTCTTTAAAGGCCCTATTTTCAAATGTAGTTACATTCTGAGGTGTGCTGGGTGTTAGGACTTAAACTTATGAATCTTAGGGAGACACAACTCAGCCCATAACAATAGGCCTTAATTTTATCTGTAAAATCAAGTTTGTCTCGTTACGTTATATTTGTTCTCGTTTTACACATGAAGGCTCAGGAAATTTTTCTAGGCTATGGAGGCCAGTGGAATGGTTCTAGTACTGAGCCAATGTTTTGAAGAGACTAAATTACAGAGAAAACCACAAGCTTTCTCCTTTGGTTCTTGATATCAGGTGGTAGTTCAGGGATCTCCTGCATTGTGACCAGTGAAAATAAAGAGCAAGGCTCACATTCAGTGGGTTCAAAAGGGTGAGTCAATAACTTGGGAGCATCTGTAAATGGATTAGAGCCTAACTGTGGAATTCAGCCAGTATTCCCTTGTTGGACACTGAAGGAGTGGATTGTCTAAATGACAATAGCAACAGCATCCTCCTGGAATAGGAAAGGCATTTTGGTTGAAAGTAAGAGTAGATGCCAGTTAAGAACAGAAGTTGAGTGGTAGGAATCAGAGAAGGGTCCTTTCTCTTTTACTGTCCCTGGCTTTGATTTTTCTTTAAATGATTGTTTCCTGAATATCTGAATACCATGCAGCCACCCAATTCACATATGCTGTCTGTCCAAGGCAATGGGAATACAAAGCTATGTTGGACCATTTTCAGGTGCCAGACTACTACCCCTGAATGAGTAATTCCCAAGGAGCTTTTCATTTTGTAAGGTTTATTCAGTAAGATTGTTGTGTCCTGCCCACGGATTTATAGTACCATTTATTTCAGAGGTGGTTTTTTGGCAACAGATAGCTTTATATACTATACACAAGGAAAAATATATTAATATGGTTCACAGTAAGAAATATGAGATCATATTTCTTGGTCAAAGACATTTTATCTCCAAGACCGTGTCAATAATACAAATCCACATGTTCAAATCCCTGGGGGCTAGTTTCTGCTTTTTATCTCTATTCTTAGATAACAAAACATCATACAAAACAAAATAAAACAAAAATCAAAACAAAATAGACCTATTTTATTATATATTTTTATAGAAGTATAAAAAGACAACACATTTAGTTGAACATGTTTATTTTTATTCCAGAAACAAGCTGGCTTAATACTTATCTCACGTTCTAATGAACACATGTAAGATGTCACAACAGAATTTACTGCATAAGTTTTCCAGCCAGTGGATGTGAACAGTAGAGCAAAATAACACTCATGTAATACACTTGTACCTGTATACACTATGTTTTTCATTCATTCATTCATTCATTCATTGGTACATACACTAGTTTATTCATTAACCCAACAATAGAAAAATCATTTGTTGCCAGGCACTATACTAGGCACTAGGGCTATAAAATGAAGGTATAAGGTTACTATCTTCAAGCAGGTCATAATCGAGTGCTACTAAAGTTATCCATCAAATCCTTTTTAATTACTGAGGATAAAAAATAATACTAATGAAATTTCACTTTGGAGACTGGGGGCATTAGAAGTGTTTCAGGTGATGTGAAGCCATGACATAGCTTGAAGGGAGTTGACTGACTGTACAGAAACAGAAAAGTGTCTCGGGGTTACTAAGGACCATTTCTTGGTTACTAGTCTAGCATCTGTCTCAGATACCTCATGCCTATTGAGATTTTAGCACCCATAAAAAACTTAAGAATCATGTCGGCTCAGCACTTAGTGCTTCTTTGAGTTAAACAAAAGAGGGTGGGAGGCATGTGAGTAGGACGCTGGTTTAATGATTCCTATGTTCATGGAAACATAATATGATTTTTTTTGAAGAGGAGGAGCAATCCTTAGATATGTGGAGACTAGTAATTATCAGTGGTGGACATTTTGAATAAACATAGTCAGTAAATTTATGCAATATTTAACTTCTCTCCTAGAAATAAAATATTAGTTGAAGTATTTATTAGAGTAGAAGTATTTCCAATTTAGACAGAAGGTTGATAGCTTCATTAAAATATTATTTATTTAACTCTGTGTGATTTATTACAATTTTCATATATGTTTTGGGGTATAAACACTGTAAAATAGTTTTGAAAGATGAAATTAACACTTCACAGTGTACTATATTTAAATTAGTACTGAATTTATACTGAAAAGGAAGAATCAATTCAGTAACTCAGAGGAGTTTCAATGTACAGATTCTAAGTGTTTTTGTTCTCCCTATATTCTGTCCCTAGCAGAAGTTTAATGCAAAATTAAAATATTCATACTATATATTATATGAAATCATATCATAAAAACTACCTGAAAAATCTTTATTAATCATAGAAAGTGTGTTATTTTTGGGGAGGGTATCCCTGACCAATAGTTTAAAAGCAAACTTCACATGTGACAATATATTTAAAAGTACAATAAATGTCTCCTTAAACAATTTTAAAATCATAGAATTAGAGTACAAGTTTTTTTAATTGAGAACAGAATGGGTCTTTGAGGCTAATGTTGTTCAATCCTTGCATTTTATGGATGGTGAAACAAAGGCCTGGAAAAACTATATGAGTTGTCACATAGCTATTTAGTGTCAGGGTTGGTACCAAAATCCAGTACCATCAAATAAAAAGTCTCATGCTTTTTCATTTGTCTTGGTTATGGATTGATTATTTGCAAATAACTGAAGCACCCTCAGAGAAAGGGAGGAGAATCTCACCCAATACAAGTGAAAGACACACAGCTGGACTTGAGGTCTGTGCGTGCCATTCCCTCTCTTGCCCATTCTCATCTATGTTTCCTCTGAATTCCCACTCCTTTTTAGTTGCCACTTTCCTTGGCAAGGCTCATTTCAGAATGTTTCTACATTCTGAAAAGACTAGTTTGCACATGTCAGAAAATTGATTCTGAACAGAGAAGCCATTCTCTCATATGGTGCTTTGTGTGAATTAGGAAATGGTGCCCCTCCAGGGCAATACAGACTTGTGGGCCAGTGCACCACACTAGCCAGTGGCTGTGGCCTGCTTCTCCGTGAGCACACAACACTCAGGCCCAACACCATCTGCCTGACTCATTTTTGGTGTCTCCATTCCAAGTCCTGATTGGTCCTACTTGTATCAAATGTTGTCTTAGTTTACAAGGTGTTAAGTATGACAAAGAACCCCAAACTTATCACATATATACTTGAGAAGCAAAGGACAGTTGAAGTTTAATATAGGGAATCTGGCCTTACACTTGCCGTCTCTTTTCATGTATTAGACCCCTAGTATAATCGTCAATCTAGGTCTCAAGCTGTAAGAGGTCCTAGGCAGAGCTAATAACTTTCAACTGTGTACCCAGGGATAGTCTGCAATCAGACAGCCCAATGACAGCTGGCTTCATCCATTTGGCCTTGCCTTTGGAAGTATTTTTAAAAATGTAATCTCACCAGAATACAAGGTCTTTTGAGCATTTTAGGTAACCTCCACCTCATCAAGTTCAAAATACAATGTTACCAATGCAAAAGAACATTTTTAAAATTTGATGTCATGTAAGCAGTTTCTTCTGTTGCCAGTGTCATTGGCAATAGACAATTCCTGAAATTGAGTCACTGAATTAAACTACTTATTTAAGAGCTCTATGATGGTCTGTGAGGGGTGGCATCAGGAACCAGATTTGACAATGTTGAAGAGGTGTCCACCTCAGGTCCAACTGTTATAGGCAGAGGACGGGAAGAGGGGGTCAGCTCGCATATAAAGCTGTCTCTTATGAGGTGTAGGGAGGTAATCAAGTCTGGCCAAAGATAGTATTCTATTAAACCACATTGCTTCATTATCGGCCATTAGATATAGAAACATATCATGGTACATATTCCTTATAAAAGGGATCTCAACATATTACCAAATATAATCAGAAGAGACAAAATATGCAACTTTAGCATTTTATTTTTGACTAAGATAAATTTAACCACTAGGTTTCATAAACATTAAATTATCATATTTACCCTTTTAGAAGATACTTTTGAAGCTATTTTGACTTCCACTAAAGCAGTATCAGCACATTAAAAAAACAAAAAAATTTTGTTGGTCATCACTTCCCTTTCTTTGTCCAAAGCAGTGATCTCTCATAGACTCACTTTCCACTGACCCTGAATCTAGCCTCACAATCCTTCCCCTGACGTCCATTCATTGTCAGTTAATTGGAGTTAGTACTCTAGATGAAAACTGTTTCTCATTCCACTGGTAAACTCAACTTCCTAAGAGCAAAGACCTTGTCCTACCTACCTTCATATCCCAATGCCAGCATATTACCTGCATAACAGCAACACTCATTATATAGTTACAAATGGATACATGGCCCGGGAATTGTAAAAATAGTTTTTCACAAGCAGGTAATTCTCAGAAGAAAATATACAGTTGCCAAAATCACAAGCAAAAATATATTTAACTTCATTAATTAAAGATCTTTGGAGAAATAAATTTTGGCCAGATTGACAAATATCTTTTGAAAAGTAATAATATTCAATGTTGGTGATAATGAGGGGAAACAAATACATATACTACAGGTAAGAATATAACTTTTTATAGCTTTTCTAAATGGAAATTAGTTTACAAAAAGAAAATCATAAGAACAGGAATACTTTGACTTAGAAATTCGACCTGTGAAACTACACTTCATTAAAATAGATATTTGTGCAATGTTTTAGATATAAGGAATTTTGTTCCAATGTAATATAAAAAATTTTGAAATAATTTTATTAACAGTCAGGGGTTGGTTACATAACATTTGATGGCCTTTTTATATAATATTATTTATATCACTCATACACAGTATACAGCTATTAAAATGATACAAAAGTGTACTTATCAATATGGACAATTGTTTAGTATATACTGTTAAGTGAAAAATAAAGATTGCAAAAAAAAGTAATAAGTAAAGTACTTATCATAGTTCTAATTCATAGAACTAGAACTAGAACATATCATAGTTCATAGTTCTATTTTGTAAATATATGTGTGAATGTGCATAAGCCCCAGTAAAAGGATCTAGAAACACCAACATGTTAACATTTGCAACCTCTTGACAGGTAAGATAATGGGATTGCCTTTTGCTTTTTTGTTTTGCTTTGTTTTGTTTACGTGTATATCTTTCTCGCTAATGATCACAAATTGCTTTAGTAATAAAAAAAGAAATTTTTAATATTTAAAAAATTACTTTCTAGAGAAGTTCATTTTTTTTTCTTGATATATTCTCCTATAGTAAGCAGAACATTGTAAATCATTCCATTGATCATTCTTTTTGAGAATAACAATTTCAGCATCCAAACATTAGAAACCCTCCCTAAGGACTTCAGTCTCTGCATTTGGAGCATCAGTCTTAAATCTCGCCCTTTATTCACATATTATTTTCTCTTTTTTTCTGTCTCTCATTCCTTCTCTCTCCCTGAATCTTTCAAGGTATACATGTGAGTCCATTATACTTAGCTTAGGTTCTCAGTGTTGGTTTTTTTTTTTTCTTATAAAAATCCATACTTGGGCTTCCCTGGTGGCGCAGTGGTTGGCAGTCCGCCTGCCGATGCAGGGGACGCGGGTTCGTGCCCCGGTCCGGGAAGATCCCACATGCTGCGGAGCGGCTGAGCCCGTGAGCCATGGCCGCTGAGCTTGCGCGTCCGGAGCCTGTGCTCCGCGGCGGGAGAGGGCACAACGGTGAGAGGCCCAAATGGAAAAATACAGAACAGTTTTAAAGGAGTTGAAAAGATGCAATTAACATAGCATACTTATATCAAGATTGTGACTTATATCAATCATGTAAGTCACACTAAGATGAATAAGATCTTTACCCACCAAAATTGATTTAATAAGTTAAAACAAAAAGAACCTGGGATGTCAAGTTCATCTGCCCCATCATACTTCTCTATTGTGTACTTACTAAAGAACAGAGCAGAACCTTTGCATTAAGTATGTTCATAGAGGTAATCAGGATATTTTCAAAGTATTTAATGACAGAGACAAAGCAGGAACTGACCATTTAGAAGGAGGCCCACTACTTTGTTGTGTATATACCCATTAGTTGCTCTATCTTAGAGGTCTGACTGGGACATCCAGGGTAGAGACCAGAGTGACTAGTGGGGGCCCTCAGGAGGTTCAGGACAGTGGCTGTTTGCCAAACCAGGTGAAAGATTCCAACATTTTAACTGGTGTGGCAGTCTCAGCCCTGGAGAAAATAAATCAAAATACTGTTGGATGTCTTCTGCTCTAGGGAAGAATATAATAATGGTCAGAACAGCTCTCCTTTTACAATGGAACTTTGTCTGTGGTAGATTTTTTGTTAATCTCATGAAAGTGAAAACTTCCAAATCTACTTGGACAATTAAAAAATGAAGAAATTCCAAATGCAGACAACTGAAATCAAATATAAACATTATAAGAATGCAGCTTATATATTGTTGGACAGAGGAAAAAGGAAGAGGCCAGTAGGATAACTCTCTGTCTGGGCTTTGATAATGAGAAAATCGGAAGTTTCTACTTATTTTAAAAGAAAACAATAACAGAAAAATGAGTCATCTAATTGTAGTCACATTTATGAAGTGTCCATATATGAACTAAAAATGTGTATGAGGACATTTTTAATAATTTGTTCTCCTCTTTTAGCTTTCCTTATTGGAAAAGGCTGGATTTGGAGGTGTTCTTCTGTATATTGATCCTTGTGATTTACCAAAGACTGCAACTCTTAGCTATGATACCTTTATGGTGTCTCTGAATCCAGGAGGAGACCCTTCTACACCTGGTTATCCAAGTATTGGTAAGTTCATTATTAATCTTTATTATTCTTGTAAACACTACAAGGTTATAATTTATAAGTACACTCTACCTAAAGTAATCAAAGGATAATAAAGTTGAAGAATTCTTAGCACTCCATATTTTTAAAAGTGAATGTTTTATCTTCCCAAAATTGTAGACTACCCATTTGTTGGAATAAAACTTGCTAAAAAGCCTGCAATACATTTTTGTCTCAATAACAAGAGAAAACATTTTATGTGTTATTATTGATTGACTGATAAGATAAATTAACACCATGTGGGACGAGTACTCTATGTAGGTGGAAAGCACGTGTACATACCTAGAAGTATGAAATGTCTGCTGCTTTGGAGTTGTTACAACTTTAAGTCCAGAGTCGAGGGGTACACGTGCTCAAGTCAGGTGACTAAAGCATTGGGAAATGATGCTGGAAAGGAATGGAGTTGACACAATCAAATTGTCTGGCTCCCTAAAAGAAGGGATCTCATTGGTTTGTCTAGCCACTGGCAGCATAGACATGGTCATTTTGCATCAAACATCCTTTTCTTTCCCAGCAACCTGTGTTCATTATAGTGGGAATCATGTGGCAAAGGTAAAAACAACTGTGATTTTGGCAGGTGCTCACTGTACCATTGATTCTCAGTCTAATGTGTCATTGACAAATATTCTTTTTAAACAGATTTGGCAGAGGAAAACTCTTTGGACCTCCTTCCATTGTGATACTAACCCATTAACCATGATACTTCAGTCAGGAATTAAGCTAACAAAAAATTCATGTAATTATCCATGTGTTCCATCAATATTTTTCCTTGTTTTCAACAAGATATTACAAAAGACTAATAATATCTTACTTAAGTCTAACTGTCCTTTATATATATTAACATTACCAATCAATTAATAACTTTTTCCAAGAAGGAAGTAAACTCAGTCAAATATGACTATAATTTATGAATTTTGTTGGTCTACTGAGTACTGCTTTGTCTTTTAAATTACCCCTTTAATAATCCATGTAAGAATCTGTACTTTGTACAGTCCGCTCTCTCTTAATTACAGTTTTGAAATTAAAATTAGTAGGTATCCATCTACAATTCTTAGGCATCACCAAAAATATCAGTTGAGCTCTCTCATTTGCAAATGCTCTAATTATCTTTGGTTTTAATGCCTCAGCATCAGGAGGTTGCATATGGCAGCTAACTCTGTATGGTAAATCAGTGGTCTGCAATGCTACTGAAAAGCAGATACTTTATGAATACTCTGCTTAAGTGGTAAGTTGCCCCGTTGGCAACAGTTACTCTTTATATATTTTTGGCTCAGGTCATTTAATAAAAGTAGAATTCAGTCATATCTAGCGAAGTGCTGGCCAGTGTCTTGAGGATCTGAGAATGTTTTTTTTTTTTAATTAATTTAATTTTTTATTTCGAAACAATTTCAACTCACAAAAATGTTTCAAATATAGTATGTATAGAATCCTTATATCTTTATCCCAGCATCCTCTAATATTATGTACATCTTCTTTGGAAAAATGTCTATTCAGACTGTCTGCCCATTTTTTGAATTGGTTCGTTTAGTTTTTTATTGTTGTGTTGTATGGGTCCTTTATATACTTTGGATATTAACCCCTTATCAGATATATGGTTTGCAAAAATCTTCTCTCATTCAGTACGTTGCCTTTACATTTTGATGATGGTTTCCTTCACGCAGTATCTTTTTAGTTTAACATTGTCCCATTTGTTTATTTTTGCTTTTGTTTCCTTTGCTTTTAGAGTCAGATCCACAAAAAAATATTTGTTAAGACTGATGTCAGTGAGATTACCACCAACATTTTCTCTAAGGAATTGTATGGTTTCAGGTCTTACATTCAAATCCTTAATGCATTTTGAGTTAATTTTTGTGTATGGTGTAAGAAGTGGTCTAGTTTCATTATTCTGCATGTGGGTGTTCAGTTTTCCCAACACCATTTATGAAAGAGACTATACTTTCCCCATTGTATGTTCTTTGCTCCTTTGCTGTAACTTAATTGTCCATATATGTATGGGTTTATTTCTGGGTTCTCAGTTTTGTTCCATTGATGTCTGTGTATGTTTTGGTGCAAGTACCATACTATTTTGACTGCCATAGCTTGGTAGTATAGTTCAAAATCGGGACGCATGATACCTCCAGCTTTGTCCTTCTTTCTCAAGTTTGTTTTGGCTATTCAGGGTTTTTTGTGTTTCATGGAAATTTTAAAATTATTTGTCCTTTTTCTGTGAAATAAGTCATTGGAATTTTGATAGAAATTGCATTGAAGCTGTAGATTGCTTTATGTAATATGGACGTCTTAACAATATTAATTATTCCAATCCATGAGCACAGAATATTTTTTCATTTATATGTCTTTTTGTTTCATCAGTGTCTTACAGTTTTCAGTGTGCAAATACTTCACCTACTTGGTTAAATTTATTCCTAGTTATTTTATTCTTTTGATGTAATTGTAAATGGGATTGTTAACTTCTCTTTCTGATAGTTTGTTATTAGTGTGTAGAAATGCCACAGATTTCTGTATATTGATTTTGTATCCTGTAGCTTTACTGAATTTATTTATTAGTTCTCACATCTTTTTGGTGGGGTATTCAGGGTTTTCTATGTATAATATAATGTCATCTGCAAATAGTGACAGTTTCATTTCTGTGTCCAGATTTGAGTGTCTTTTATTTCTTTTCTTGCCTAATTGCTGTGGCTAGCAGTTTCAATACTATGTTGAATAAAAGTAGCAAGAGAGGGCATCCTTGTCTTATTCCTGAGTTTAGAGGAAAAGCTGTCAGTTTTTCATCATTGAGTATGTTATTATCTGTGAAATTGTCATATATGGACTTTACTATGTTGAGGTATATTCCCTCTATACCCACTTTATTGACAGTTAAATGAGGGTTGTATTTTGTCAAATGCTTTTTCTGCATCTGTTGAGATGATCATATGATTTTGATCCTTCATTTTGTTAATGGGATGTATCACATGGATTGTTTTATAGATGTTGAATCATCCTTGTTTCCCTGGAATAAATCACACTTGATCATGATGTACAATTTTTAATGTATTGTTGGATTTGATTTGCTAATAGTTCATTGAGGTTTGTATCTGTGGTTATTAGTGATAGTGGCATGCAAATTTCCTTTTTTGTGGTGTCCTTGTCTGGTTTTAATATCAGGGTAATGCTGGCTTTGTAAAATGCTTTGGAAGGTTTCCCTCGTCCTCAATTTTTTGGGAAGAAAAGTATTGTCATCTGTGAAGATTTTGTGTTAACTTTGAGAGAAGAATAGGTATTAAATCTTCTTTGGGTGTTTTGTAGAGTTTGCCAGTGAAGCCATCTGGTCCTTGGCTTTTGTTTGTTGTGAGATTTTTGATTTCTGTTTCAATCTCCTTACTAGTAATTGCTCTGTTCAGATTTTCTATTTCTTCATGATTCAGTCTTGGAAAATTTTATGTTTCTAGGAATTTATCCATTTCTTTTAGGTTGTCACACTGTTGGCATATAATTATTTGTAGTAGTCTCATTTGATCCTTCACATTTATGTGGTTACATTTGTAACTTCTCTTTCATTTATGATTTTATTTATTTGAGTCCTCTCTTTTTCTCTTGGTTAGTCTAGCTAAAGTTTTGTTGATTTTATCATTTCAAATTACCAGCTCTTAGTTTCATTTATCTTTCCTATTTTCTTTTTTAGTCTCACTTTCATTTATTTCCATCTTATCTTTATTATTCCCTTCCTTCTGCTAATTGTGGTCTTCACTTATTCTTCTTTTTCTAGATCCTTTAGGTGTAAAGTTAGATTGCTTATTTGGGATTTTTTTGTTGTTTCATTATTATGAACTTCCCTCTTAGAACAATTTTTGCTGCATCCCATAGATTTGGTTATGTCATATTTCTGTTTTCATTTGTCTGTAGGTATTTTTTTGATTTCTCCAAAGACCCCTTGGTTGTTCAGTAACATATTTTTAATCTCCACATTTTTGTGGTTTTTTTCCTTTTTTTTTTTCATGATAGATTTCTAGTTTCATACCATTGTGATTGGAGAAGATTTTTCTTGAATTTATTGAGACTCATTTTGCGACCTAACATGTGATCTATCCAGGAAAATGTTTCATGTGTACTTAAGAAGAATGCATATTCTCCTGCTTTTGGATGGAATGCTCTATAGCTATTAAGTCCCTCTGGTCCACTGTGTTGTTTAAATATGATGTTTCCTTATGGATTTTTTTGTCTGGATGGTGTATCCATTGATGTAAGTAAGGTGTTAAAGTCCCCTACTATTATTGCATTGCTTTCAAATTCTCCCTTTAAGTCCATTAATATTTGCTTTTATATCTTGGTGCTCCTCTGTTGGGTGCATATACATTTATAAATGTTGTATCTTCCTGCTGGATTGACCTGTTTATCATCATGTAATACTCTTCTTTGTCTTTTCTTACAGTCTTTGTTTTAAAGTCTATTTTTGTCTAATATGAGTATAACTACTCCAGCTTTCTTTTCATTTCCATTTGCATGGAATATATTTTTCCGTTCCTTCACTTTCTGTCTGTGTGTGTCCTTTCTTATGAAATGAGTCTCTTATAGGTGGTAAATAAATGGGTCTTGTTTTTTATCCATTCTGACACTCTGTCTTTTGATTGGCTGCTTTAGTTTACTTACATTTAAAGTAATTATTGATGGAATGTACTTATTGCCATTTTGTTGTTTTATGTTTTTTTCTCTTTCTTTTTATCTCTTTCCTTGTGTATTGGTGGTTTTCTTTAGTGTTATAGTTAGATTTCTTTCTTGTTTTCCTTTGTGTATTTACTATATATTTTTTCCTCGTGGTTTCTGTGAGGTTCACATATAACATTTTTGAGTGTTGCCTGTTTTAAGTTGGTAGCTACTTAAACTTGAACACATTCCAAAATTTTGTCTTTTTACTTCCCCCCACCACACACACACATTTTACATTTTTGATGATACATTTTACATCATTTTATTTTATGCATTCCTTAACTATTATAATTTTAGTTAATTTTACTTTTTTCTTGTGATCTTTATGTTTGCTCTATAAGTGATTTTTTTTACTACCTTTATTGTATATTTGTGTTTTCCAATAAGATTTTTTTCTTTAGTATATTTTCTTATTACTAACTAATGCCATTTCTTTTCAGCTTAAAGAAATCCCTTTAATATTTCTTTCAGGGCCAGTTTAGTGGTGATGAATTCCTTTAGATATCAAAGGAAAGTCTTGATCTCTCCTTTAATTCTGAATGATAACTTTGCTGGGTAGAGAATTCTGGGTTAGAGGATTTTTCCTTTCCACATGATGGATATGTCATGCCACTCCTTTCTGGCCTGTAAGG
>NW_006782062.1:797037-807738 GCF_000442215.2 Lipotes vexillifer
CTGCTGAAAAATCTGCAGATATACTTATGGGATTTTCCTTGTATGTAACAAGTTGTGTTCTCTTGTGCTTTTAGGATTCTCTCTTTATCCTTAACACTTACCATTTTAATTGTAATATGTCTTCATATGTGTCTCTTTGGCTTCATCTTGTTTGGAACTCTCTGGGATTTCTGGACCTGATGTCTGTTTTCTTCCCCAGATTAGAGAAGTTTTCAGCCACTATTCCCTCAAATAATTTTTCTGGCCCTTTTTCTCTCTCTTTTCCTTCTGGGACCCCTATAATATAAATGTCATTCTGCTCAATGTTGTTGCAAAGGTCCCTTAAGGTATTTTCACTTTTTCAAATTCCTCTTTCATTTTGCAGCTCTGAGTGAGCTCCATTGTTTTGTCTTCCAGCTTAGTGATTTGTTCTTCTATCTGCGGTTTAACCCCTCTAGTGAATTCTTCTGTTCCATTATAACTTCTGTTGGTATTTTCTTATATTTTCTGTCTCTTTGTTGAAGTCTTCATTGTGTTCATCCATTGTTCTCCCATGTTCAGTGAAGCATCTTTCCTGGCCATTACTTTTAAATCTTTATCAGGTAGATTGCTTATCTCTGTTTCCTTTAGTTCTTTTTCTGATGTTTTGTCTTATTCTTTCATTTTGAACATATTTCTCTGTCCTCAATTTGTCTAATTCTCTGATTTTATGTATTAGTTAATAACTATCTCTCCCAGACTTAAGGAGTGATGCTATTTAGGAGATGTCCTGTGGGGCTCAGATGTACAATCCTGCCTGGCCACCAGAGCCAGATGCTCAAGGGATTTTCCCTATGTGAACTCTGTGCATCTTCCTCCTGTGGTGAAGCCCAGTCATGGCTGCTGTGGTATACTGTCAGGTGGGATTTGCCCTTGGACTGGCTGCAGGGTCTGGTTGTGGCTTCTTTTGGACACTGGTAAGCAGGACTGTTGCTCAGTTATTTGTTAGGCCTGACTTAGGTGCTAGGGTAGGCAGAGCTCTCAGTAGGGCCATGCCCACTGTCTCTAACAGTTTATAGGGAGAATTCCAAAATGCTGACCTTCAGTTCTGGCATTATCAAAGTAGCCTGAGATCACAAAATGGCTTCTGCCAGTATCTCAGTCCCCAGGGAGTATCCCAGCTAGTTTCTCTCTGACAGAAACTTTAAGATTAGGAAGTGGGTCCCCTTCACCTATAGGCCATATGTTTTGTGCTGATTTTCAGGTCGAGTCTGTGTGCAAGCACTTTAAGAAGAGGTTTTTCATTCCCTGCAGTTCTGTGGTTTTCCTGGATATATTTCTCATTGGTTTTCAAAGCCAGATGTTTTGGGAGCTTCTTTCTCCTGTGCAGGATCTAGGGGCTGGGATGCCTGATATGCAGCTCAATCCCTTGCTCCTCAGGTTAAAGATCCATATCTTTGTGATTCTTTCTAATTGTGGTTTTCTGAGATGGTGTGGTGTTTTCCTTGATGAGATCATATCTCTACCTTTCTTACTCATCTCGAAGCTGTCCTTTTACCGTTTGTTGTGGAGGCTCTGTTCAGCCAGTTTTCAAGTCCCTTACCATGGGATTTATTCCATATGTAGTTGTAGATTTGCTGTATCTCTGGGAGGAGGTGAGTTCAGGATCTTCCCATACTGCTATTTTGAACCCTCTCTTTTGTTTGTTTAATACATATGAAATAAAAAGAATAGTACAGTTAACCCTCCATCTACCTCAACCAGCGTCATCACTTATTCTACCATTTTTGTTTTGTCTATATATCCCATCATACTCCATAGCACCACTTATTTTTTAAATAAAATTTACGTAAATTGAAATAGATATATCTTAATTGACAAAAGGATACAGCCATGTACTCTCCATTCATATTTAGTATTAGAACGTTCCCATCACCTGCAGAAGTTCTCTGAGTCACTTCAGAATAATTCCTCATCACCAAACCTAGCTAACCACCAGTCTCAAGATTTTCATGGTAAAACATTTTAGAATTTTATAAAAATGGAAACGAAGTATATATTCTTTGTGTGCAGAATTTTTGCTCAGAATATTGTCTGTGATATTTATTCATGGTTGCAGGTATCAGTAGTTCATTCCCTTTTGTTGCTGGGAAGCATAGCACAATTTTTGTATAGGTTTAAGTAGTTTTTTTTTGTTTTTTTTTTAAACAAGAATGTCAATGCACTCTTCCACAATGCATGATCCAAATAAGTTGTTCAAAGAAACACATGGTCTTCTTGTAAGGTAGCTTAGTAAGTCTTGTTGCATATCCAAATAGTTCTTGATTATTATAGAATCAGAGAAAAGAGTAAAAAGTTTTAAAATAATCTTTGTCCCTATAACACAGAAAAGAATTCATCACTCTTTTTACGAGAATGAGACTTTAGCTTCATTTGGCACGTTAACTACTCTGAGACTTATTCTCTTCACAATAAAAAGGAGGATTATACTAATACATATCTCACAAGATTGTTTGTAAGGAAATGCAAAATTCTGGCCTCCACCTTATACTTAGATAGATACTCTGAGGAAGGGGCCCAGCCATCTGTGTTCTAACAGATTCTTCAGGTAGTTCTGATGCAGCTAAATTTTGAGAGCCACTGAGCTAGAGGACCTTTGCTATTCTTTTCCTACCACATCTGAGTTGGACCACTGGGGCTACTGACCTAAACTTTGTGACCTTATGTTACTGTTCTTTCAGCATCTTGTATTGCTGCCTCCACACCAGTCAGGACAGAGGAACATATGTATTCCTGATCCTCAACCCAATTTTTGTACTCAGTGGGCTGTTAGTGAATATTTGTTGAGTGAATAAGTTATTCTCTTTTATTTTTAACTTTTTATTGGAGTATAGTTGATTTACAATGTTGTGTTAGTTTCAGGTGTACAGCAAAGTGAATCAGTTATACATACATATATATCTCTATATAGATATATATAGAGATATATCCATTCTTTTTCAGATTCTTTTACCATATACAGAATATTGAGTAGAGTTTCCTGTGCTATACAGTAGGTCCTTGTTAGTTGTCTATTTTATATATAGTAGTGTGTATATGTCAGCCCCAGTCTCCTTATTTATCACTTCCCCCCACGTTTCCTCTTTGGTAACCATAAGTATGATTTCCAGATCTGTGAGTCTATTTTGTTTTGTAAATAAGTTCATTTGTATCATTTTTTATTAGGTTCCACGTATAAGTGATATCATATGATTTTTTTCTTTCTCTGTCTGACTTACTTCACTGTAAGTGATAATCTCTAGGTCCATGGCTGCTTGTGTGATGATTCTGATCCTTGGCTATATGCTAATTAGTATAGTTGTTACAATGTTGTGTTAGTTTCAGGTGTACAGCAAAGTGAATCAGTTATACATACATATATATCTCTATATAGATATATATAGAGATATATCCATTCTTTTTCAGATTCTTTTACCATATACAGAATATTGAGTAGAGTTTCCTGTGCTATACAGTAGGTCCTTGTTAGTTGTCTATTTTATATATAGTAGTGTGTATATGTCAGCCCCAGTCTCCTTATTTATCACTTCCCCCCACGTTTCCTCTTTGGTAACCATAAGTATGATTTCCAGATCTGTGAGTCTATTTTGTTTTGTAAATAAGTTCATTTGTATCATTTTTTATTAGGTTCCACGTATAAGTGATATCATATGATTTTTTTCTTTCTCTGTCTGACTTACTTCACTGTAAGTGATAATCTCTAGGTCCATGGCTGCTTGTGTGATGATTCTGATCCTTGGCTATATGCTAATTTTAATTAACCTAATTAAAACTCCTTTTAAAAAAGTATGTATACATACTTACACAGTTTTTCTCCCTAAATGCCTCTATCAACTCTCTGACATCTCTTTTACCACTCAGAATAGCAGAGATTGCATGGATTGAAAAAGCTTTGAAATTCCATTTAAGATATTATGATATCAGAAGTCTAATCTAGTCTCTTAATTCCTTTGATAATTTATCAAATATTTCAAAGACAAAATGTTCAAACTATCAGACTTTATCATAACTTCTTCCACCAACTTGCCAGGAGTGTTTTAATACATTAAACTATGATCCAAGCAAACCCTGTTCCCTGGAACCATATAGTTTTAGAATCCTAAGAGGCTTTAGGGTATAAATAGCACAATTTTATTCTCAAAATTGAGGCATAAGAAACTTGATCATGTTATCTAGGGACTCAGATAAATGGGGCATAAGAACTGACATTTACAGTAACTGGTTATTGTTAAAATACTTGTAATCAGTTATAATCAAAGATGTGCTTGGCTTAAAATCTCTACTTGGGTACATAAGGTAAGGCTCCAAAGAAAAAGGGGATCAAAAACTATGGGGTGAGCATTAAAATAGAGAAGTGAGAAATTGATATCATTAAGGAGTATTCTATTTTTACTATGTTGAAACACAGGAAAGGAAATTCTACCCCAATTTCTAAGTATTAAGATTGTCTGACATCTGAAGGCCTAGACATAGTATTAGGAGTTAGAAATCCTTTTGTTTCCATATTATTTCCCTTAATAATATATCTTCTGAAAACTCTGTAGGTTACAGAGTTGATTTTAAATTTAGTACCATCTCCTGGCTAATCTCTGGACTACTACTTAATTGAAACCCAAGATATTTCTTTTATCTTGGCTTAGACTTGATTCTCATTATACCTTATTTCCTAAAATCCATCCTGTTTTAAAGCCTTATGTCTGTATCCTGTTCTTTATTTGTTATAATCCTGTTTTGTTTTTGTTTTGTTTTAAATTCTGGAGAGGAAAATCATTTCAGTCATTTTACTCTAGTGAAGTGTATTAAACAGCACAGTTTATTTAATATTCCCAGTGTTACAATTCAGTGGATCCGTGTGTTGTTTACCTCCTGTCTTTTCAACATTGCCTCTGCCAACCAAAACCATTCAAAGAATAAAGAATATCTCTGTAATTTGTGACAAGTCTTCACCAGGTGTTCTTGGTCCAGTTACCTGGACAAATATTGAAAGACTGACTTGAGTTGGCACTAAATCAACTGAGACAATGTTGAACTAGAATAGCAGAAAATATAAATATGCACCTAGTTGTCAGAGCAGAGTGTTAGATACTCACAGTGTGAAATACCTTGTCACTTGGTTGGGAAAAAGTAAAAAATGTCTGTATTCTTACTATTTTACTGTAACTGGTGGTTCTTGAATATGTCCTAAAGTCTTCCTATTTACATGAAGTATTATTCAACATGATTCTTAGATCCATTTAAAGAGTGGCTCATTATTAAACAATGTGAATTTTTTTCAGAAAGCTTAATTTGCAACATATTTAAAAAGTAGGTAGTTTAAATTCAAACTACTCCTTTTAAAAAAATCTAAATTTCATTTTGAAATATAATTTTGGCAATATAAGTTTTCTTGTATTTTTTGGTTCCAAAAAATTGAAAATTTCCAATTGATTGTTGAAATGTCTAGGATTATAGTCTTCAGAGTCATTTTTGAGTGATTATTATTCTTAGGAAATCAGTCTGCCATGTAGTATATTAGTTGCTCAGAATGTTCTTTACTGATTATTGTATAAGGAGCTTTCTATTTTAAATTAAACAAATACTGTCAGTAGAGACAATCAGTATTTTGTTTGTTTGCTTTAAGAATCAAAGTTTTCACAAAAATTGGTGGTGATTCTAAGAGGATAAAGTCCACTGCTTTAAAAAAATGATTTACAGGGGCTTCCCTGGTGGCGCAGTGGTTGAGAGTCCGCCTGCCGATGCAGGGGACATGGGTTCGTGCCCCAGTCCGGGAAGATCCCACATGCCGCAGAGCGGCTGAGCCCGTGAGCCATGGCCGCTCAGCCTGCACGTCCGGAGCCTGTGCTCTGCAACGGGAGAGGCCACAACAGTGAGAGGCCCGCATACACACACACATAAAAAAAATGATTTACAAATATATTCCATCACAATGCATATAAGAAGTTAATTGAAACAACAATAGAATTAGTTTTACATGTTTTTAGCATTTTATCTTATAAGATCTTTTAACAGGATAGCTTTTACTGGCCCCGCTTGAGGTAAGTAAGCTGATCTTTAAAGAAACTGAGCCTTAATCAATGTGACTTGACTAACATAACCAGAACTTAAATACAAGGTTATCTAACTTCTAACGTAATGGGAATTCCACTATATGATTTGGCATCCACTATACAACTTAGGCAAATAAGATTTGCAGTTTGATTTGATTCAAACTTAATGATGAACAAAGTTTGACTTCGTTTTTCTCATACATTTGCCATATGCTTGGGGGGTAATGTTGAAGGTGAAATATAAAATATAATAGTAAAATTATAAAATGTACCTATAGGTTTAGACTATATCAGTATAACCTCAGAACAAATTTAGATTAAATCATGTGTAATTACCAGTTGTCTTCCAGAGTACAGTTTTTTACACTTACCTATAAAAATGGAAATTGCATATTATAAAATAAATAAATTGAACAATTAATCAACTAACCAAAGAATTAGTTATTTGAATTTTACTTTTTCAACCACAAATGTATGTGAATTATTTTAGTGGACTATATTCAGAACTTGTCATTTTCCAAACTTTATTAACCTTTTAATTTAATAGCTTTAAATTGTAAAATAGAATAATCAGATTAGCTTCCTCAAAGATTTAAATTGTTGTTATTATCTCGAGTACAACCCACCTTTTCAAGGAACTTGTCAGTAGCTGAGCAATAGCAGATATAAAAGAAAAGGATCATGCTGATCGACACAATTACTTTTACTTTCTCCAGCCAGTTTTCATGCTTTTTCATCTGCTGTGGTCAGAATCTGTAAACTACAGTATGAGGAGATTTTGCTATTGACAAAATTAAGCTTTTTTAGAGAAAATATCATTAGTATAACTAATGTCAGATATGAAATTATAAAGGTCAATATAGTCTGGTTTTACATTCACTACCAAATGATAAAGGCAATATAAAAATAATAGCAGTCTCTTTTTTTTTTCTCAACACTATTTTTTATCCATTCATCTGTTTACTGAAACTTAGGTGTTTTTTATAATTTGGCTATTGTAAATAATGCTGCAACATTATTTGCAACATCTGCTGCATCAGATCTCTTTTCAAGATATGTTTTGTTGCTTTTTGATATATATACAGAAATGAGAATGCTGGATCAGATGGTAGTCATTTTCTTAACTTTTTGAGGAACATCCATACTGTTTCCTGTAGTGGTTGAATCAGTTTTCATTCCCGCCAACAGTGTATGAGAGTTGCTTTTTCTCCACATCCTCATCAACCCTTATTATTTATTTTCTTTTTGATGTGAGGTGATTTCACATTGTGGTTTTGATTTGCATTTCCCTGATGATTAGTAATGTTGAACATCTTTGTCATGTACCTGTTGACCTTCTGTATGTCTTCTGTGGAAAAATGTCTCTTCAGGTCTTCTGCCCATTTTTTAGTCAGATTTGTGTGTGTGTGTGATATTGAATTGTACATGTTCTTTATATATGTTGACTATTAACCACTTACCAGATATATGATTTTCAAATATTTTTTCCCATTCAGTATGTAGGCTTTTCATTTTGTTGACAGTTTTCTTTTGCTGTGCAAAGCTTCTTAGTTTGATGTAGTCCCAGTTATTTATTTTTGCTTGTGTTGTCTTTACTTTTGGTGTCAATCCAAAAAATCATTGCCAAGACCAATGTAAAGGGGCTTACCCCCTATATGTTCTTCTAGTGGTTGTACATTTTCATGTCTTATATCCAAGTCTTTTTTTTGATTTTGAGTTAACTTTTGTGGATAGTGTAAGATAAAAGTTCAGTTTCATTCTTTTGCACATAGATATCTAGTTTTCTCAGCACCATTTATTAAAAAGACTATCCTTCCCCCATTGTTGGCTCCATTGTTATAAATTAATTGGCTATATATGTGTATGTTTATTTCTTGGCTCTCTATTCTGTTCCATTGATCTATGTATCTACTTTTATGCTAGTATCATACTGTTTTGATTACTATGACTTTGTAATGTAGTTTGAAATCAGGGAGTGTAATAGCCCCAGTATTGTTCTTCTTTTTTCAAGATTGCTTTGGTTATTTGGGATCATTTGTGGTTCCATACAAATTTTAGTATTCTTTCTTCTAATTCTGTGAAAAATGCTATCAGAATTTTTATAGGGGTTGCATTGAGTCTGTAGATTGCTTTGGGTATTATAGATATTTTAACAATATTAATTCTTCTAATCCTAGAAAGTGGGATTTCTTTCCATTCATTTGAGTCTTTTTCTATTTCTTTTATCAGTGTCTTATAGTTTTCAGAACACAGATCTTTCACTTCCTTGAATGAGTTTATCTCTAAGTGTTAGTTTTTGAAGCTATTATAAATGAAATTTTATTCTTAATTTTTCTTTCCAGTAATTTATTGTTAGTATATAGAAACACAACTGATTTTTCAATATTCATTTCATAACCTGTAACTTTATTGAATAAGTTTATTATTTCTAACAGTTTTTTGGAAGAGATTTTAGGGTTTCATATATATACATACACACACACATATATATAAAGATCATGTTATCTGCAACAGAGACACTTTTACTTCTTCCTATTCAGATGCCTTTTATTTATCTTTCTTGCCTAATTGCTTTGTCCAGGACTTCCAGTACAGTGTTGAATAGAAGTGGAGAGAGTGAGCTAGAGGTACTTCTTCTTTTTATTTTTTTTTAATGTAGCAGTTATTCTAAAAATCTCTCCATATCATTTCTTAGGGATTGCCGATGGTTGGCTTCTCCAGAAGCAGGTACTGAGAGAGAGTTTAGTTGTCAGGATTGTTATTAGAGATCAACACCTGTGGGAAAGAGGGAGTGCAGTGGGGATTGGGCAGAGGGGAATATGGACTTCAAAACAGTGCAACCACTGGAAATAGATGGTCTGTCAGGATTGACCAAGAGTGAACCAAATGGCCAGGTCTGTATGCCTCTTCTGAAATCAGTCTTTGGATGTGTGCTGCCTCAAGAAAGGCATGACACTTGGCAAAGTGATTCCTGTAACTAAGGCAAACCCTGACAAACTTAACAGCTGGTGACTGTCTGTTCATAGCACTAACAGCAGCAGGTTGACAAGTTCTCCCTTGACAGAATGGAACATCACCATGGAACATCTGGACAGGACATTACTATGTCCACCACAGAAATCTGGCTTTAATTCCATTCTTGGTCATGAGTTAGAAGGGCTAGAGCTACACTGTCTAACATGGTAGCCAATAGCCCTATGTGGCTATTTAATTTTAAATTAAATTAATTAAAATTAAATAAAACGTAAAATGTAGTCATACTTTTCTCATTTCATGTTCTTAGTAGCCACATGGGACTATTATAGAGGACTTCCATCATTAAGGAAAGCTCTACTGGATGAGCTCTACAGAGTAAATGTTTGAAACAATGTGATTTTATACACAATTTGGTGGTTATCTGCTGTATTAGATCATCCATGAGACTTTCTGTATATAATCTTGAGAATTGAAAATTGTTTGTCTTTACCACTTGAATTATTTAAAATCTATTTACAAAGCAGACTCTAAGAACCACATTCTAGGGATGCTTCATGAATTCTTTTATGGTTTAGTGCTGAACCAAAACGTAGTTGAGTGCTCCTAAAGTAAACATTTTCCATTTCCAGTATTCTCTGGAGAGTTTTCGAATTTTAAGTATGTAAAAATAAATCTTGTAATGCTACTTTAAAGTGTTATTGCATTTGCTTCAAACTGCTGGCATTGTAAATTTCAGTCCCATATGATTTCATTTGAGAGCTGCATCCTGGATGAAAAAATGTTCTCTACTTGTGTTTTGCCTATCAACAGCCACTCAGTCCTAAATTTTTCAGCGAGAGTTGAAAAATTAAATGTTTGGAATATTATGGTTTTTGAGAGAGGAGCTTCTCAGTGTTAGATTTTTGAGGAGTATAAATGTGGACTGCTTTTGTAATAAGTCAAAAGCCAGGCTTCAGGACCTCTTTTGCATGTAAAACTAGCTCTGTCTGATGGAAACAGGTCAGGTAATGACCTTTCTTTCCTTGACACCTGAGTGACATGAAGTGACACCACCTGTATATTCACAAAGATTGTGACTTACATGTTTACACACCTATGTGATTACTGAATACCCTCATAGCTTCCTATTAGGCACAGGGGCTCCTGAAAGCCTTTCTTCTCTTTTCTCTCTACACTTCTCATTAACGACTCAGGTTTTGGACTTGATAACATTTACAAAAGTATATTTAGTAAATTTGTTGAGGAAATAGAGGGTTAAACTAAGCTGCACAGCTTTCTTTACTATAGAACTTTTAAACCTACTATTATTATAATGTGTTTTACAAAATTCCAAAAACACTGTATTCTGAAAGGTTTCTCAAATTTATTTGACCATGCAGTTCATTTTTAAGAGGAGCATCTGGCAGGACTATTATTCAGTCATATCTCCTGTGGGATTGCTGGACTGAAGCACCTGCCCCTTCCTCTTCCTGCCACAAATCCTTCCCCAGTTTTATGCCCCTACATAGAGATGAATGGTTTGTACCTCAGCTTTTGCAGATTTGTAGCTGGGATATGGTGTAAAAAGTAATACAGAAAGTAGGAAAGGGCAGGGCTGATTATATCACCTGTGATGGCAAAGTTAACACCTGTAGGTACACCTGCTTATGAGTCAGCAGGA
>NW_006782062.1:807917-953007 GCF_000442215.2 Lipotes vexillifer
CAGCAGGAAACAAAGCAGCAAAAACAATAATCTGGTTGATTGTTTAACAATTAAAGTTGTAAGTAGATTTGTAATTGAATTTTTGGTATAGTCTAGAGTCTGGAAAATCAGTGTATCCCAACTAATCTTTTACTCGGCATGATCTGTTCCAGTTCATTGCAAACCATGTTCAAACATCTGGTTTTTTAAAACACAAATTTGAACAAAACTTGTAAACAGCCTTCTCTAACCAGCCCCTCAGGTGATTTTTTTTTCCCATTTCAGAGATAGAATAGAAAATGCAATTTTATCCTGGGAAAAATGATAAAGTGACAGTTTTTAATATAATTCACATACATTTTCATTCAACAGGCCAAAATGATAATGTGCTATTTTTAGGCAATTATTTCTAGAAAACATCTCATTGAAATATTCACCTGCTCCATGAACACACTTAAGTTGTTACCATGATACCTCTGTGAAAATCTCAGTCATTTCAATATTCCAAGAAAGCTTTGATGAATATTAAACCGAGTAAGCACAGACCAGTTCACTATTCAGTAACCTTACTCAGTAATATTGGTGTTCCTGGGATGGCTTCTAGTACACTAAGGAAAACAGGATAAAACCAAGAAACTTTCTTTAGACTCAGGATAACTATATCATATGCAGACCAACCAGGACACTTTTGAGAGTAAAAGGGGTTGCTATAAAAAACTATGTGAGATAACAAGTATTTACTGGTTGTCATGATGACTCTATTTAGATTAAAACTAAGATTTCCCAATATATTTGATGATGGAATCCAGGTGATATATATTTAGTTAAGAGGTATTACAGACTGAAATGCATCCCCCCCCCATTCTTATGATGAAGTATTAATCCCCAGTACCTCAGACTGTATTTAGAGAGAGGGTCTTTAAAGAGATAACCAAGTTAAAATGAGGGAAGTAGGGTAGACCCTAATCCAATATGATTGGTGTCCTTCTAAGAAAAGGAGATAGAACACAGACAAACACAGAAGACACAGGGAGAAGATGGCCATCTACCAGCCAAGGAGAGAGGCCTCAGAAGAAACCATCCCTGTAGATACCTTGATCTTAGACTTCTAGTCTATGGAACTATGAGGATATAATTTTCTGCTGTTTAAACCACCCAGTCTATGGTACTTTGTTATTGCCACCCTAGCAAACTAATACAAGAGGAAATTTTAGAAAACAAACAACAACAACAAAAAAAAAACAGCTTCTTTGACTTTATCATGAAAAAGGACAGAGGAAAGAGATAAAATTTCCACATGCTGCTATTTTCATCATCTTCAAGAAGAAAAACAAAAAAATGCCGAGTTCAACACCTATTCTGGTAGCTCATTAGTCTCCATTCCTGATTAGGTCTAAGTAACTTTTTTTGGCTTATGATTTGATAATGTTATCACTTGAACAATTTCCTATAACCGGGAAGAGCCCAGTACCCTAGCCCTGGCATCAGCTCGTAAACTATTCCTGATCCCTCATAAAATAAACCGGCCTTTCACTGCCCCTGCACTAGTAACTCATATAAATGAGTTTTTAGATACAGAAAGCTATGAGAGGGGTGTGATTTTGTGGTGGGAGCTAGGAAAGGAAGAAACATTCTTAAAAGAAAGGAGGAGTAGGACAGTCTATGTTCAGCTGACCTTAGGGGAGAGCACTTGTAAAAAAAGTCCCTGTGTTGGGAAAGAGCTGATTCATTTTTAATGCTAGAGATAATTAATATTAAATTTTTCATTTTGCCCTTTTTTTTTTTATGATTCTAAGCTTTCTTTAAAGGCCTGCTAAAGACAACGGCTCTATACTGAGTCCTGTGGACAGGTATAGGGAAAGGGCAGCAGTTTCGGATGGTAAGGAGCTGGGAATTTGGGGCAACCTCAGGACTGGGGTTCTGAAGCAGAGCCCAGTCCCATGAGGAAATTAAAAATCATAACAGGACCTCTGTTTTAGAAGAACAGAGGTGCTGAGCAAGTTGTCAATTTAGGAGAGGCAGAGGAACAAGGGAAAAAAAAAGAGACTGAGTTCCTGAAACTAATATGAAGAGTTTTAGGTTCCAGGTAAATCCCAGGTGCTAAAACATGGATAGGAGTGCAAGACTTCCTTGGGTTCCCATTAGATATGGTTCAGATCGGTCCTATACCTGCTCTGGGGCTGAGCTTTCAGGGCACCATCAAGTCAACCAAAGTGAAGAGCGAGGCTGGTGGAAGAAATGAGTCATTATCTTGGCTGCACTAGACAGGGTGATGCAGAGAGAGGAGGGAAGGCAGCCTGGAACCGTGTTGGTGTTGTACAGAGTGGAAGCCCGTTTATTAGAAAGAGGGCAGGAGGAGTTTGAAAGACTCACCGGCACACAGCCTCAAGGACAGCCTCTAGCAGTGAAGAGGGACCTGGAAATGTGTGGCACAGCCACACTGGCGTGCTGGGCTGGCAGGCAGCTCAAAGGTGTTGTTCATCAGACTTCAGGAGGATGAAGTTAAATCTTCATAAATAAATGTTGCAAATAGTGAGTCACATCACACTTTGACTACAATTACTAATCAAAAGATAGAGAGCCTGTGTGCACCGAGGGGGTTGGGCTGGATGCTCCCGCTGTAGGTATCATCCAGCTTGGAATTATCAGGTTCAGTTAGCTGAGTGAGATGTGAAAAGGTGCACAAGTTCTGCATTGTTTCTTTTTTCTCTTTTTATCTCCACTGCTGCATGTGAATAACGATTCACAATTTCAGATTTCCAGCCCTGGAAGGGATCCTGGAGGTCAGGGATGCACTCTACTCTGTATAAAAATGAGGAAGTAACAGACTTGTCTCTTCAGATGCGCGATTATATTCCTGACTCTATGAACGATGCTTTATGTTTGTCTTTAATTCCTCATAGTGTCTCATTTTATACTGTGGACATACTACTCTTGAACAAAAGAGTGAATATTATTAATGAGAATGGGCAGGAGAAATAAGTGACAATCATTATGTAAGATGCTGACAGCTTTGAGAAACATACTATCTTCTCTCCAAAGAACTGTACATAAAAACATACTTTAAAAAATTGCCTATAATCTCAGAGGATTTATGGATAGCCTTGAAAAAATGTTTCAAGATATTACCCCTTCATAGACTTATGGAAACCAGATTAAGGCTTTCTTTCCATAGGTATCCACCAGCTTTCTGGATAGACCCTATACTCAGAAGTAAACGGAGAATATAATTTAGGGGATAAAATTCTCTTGGGAAAATAAGGTTCAAAACTAGTAAGGAAATGTATTAAAATTTGAACACTGAGATGATATTTGAACAAAGAGTTGTATCATTTTCTGAAAGAAAGGTAACCCCAACGCATCACTATTCAACAGTCTAAATTATAAAGACAATTATTTTTAGCCTTTTGAGTTTCAGGTGTGTGGCATATGATGTTACACAGTCCCTGCTAAATCTCTAATCCTTTTATTTTCTCTTCTCTAAACCAGAACAAACCATAGGATAGGAATCATTTTGGTAAATATAACTCAACATGTATATTACCATATAGCAGGTAGTTCATTATAAGATGTAGAAGAAATGCTGCCAATTTTATAAGTATGAAAGTAACTATGATATAATTAAGATTACTGTAAACCACATTTGACTATAATGGAACAGACAATGATTAAATATGACTCTTAGGCCACACTTTTCAGTGCAGGGATGGCCAGGTGATTTACATCAAGATTGTGAACAAGGCCATGGATATGTGAGCTGTGCAGTCTCTAAACATGTGCTGTGTTCACTTCTCTTTCGTGATAGAGCAGCCTCAGTTGCTGGCGTAACGCCCACTGGTCTTTCCCGACTCTCAAGGAATTCCTATTGGGACCTAGAATAGTTGAACAACTCTCTTAGTTCTACATAAAGAAGGTAGTTCTCAGCAGGGAATTTTAGAAGTAGCTTTGTGCTACTTGAGCTTCTTTAAGTGGCCCTTGGGTTATAGAAGCAAGCTCCCATCACACTATTCAAGATGCTTGTCAGCAACATTTTGTCATTGCTGAAGTAAAGAAGAAATACAAATACCCACACTCATAGATTCTTTCTCTCCTCAAGCCATATATATATATATATATATATATATATATATATTGTTTTTGTGGTACGCGGGCCTCTCACTGTTGTGGCCTCTTGCATTGCGGAGCCCAGGCTCCGGACGCGCAGGCTCAGCGGCCATGGCTCACGGGCCTAGCCGCTCCGTGGCATGTGGGATCTTCCCGGACCAGGGCACGAACCCATGTCCCCTGCATCGGCAAGCGGACTCTCAACCACTGTGCCACCAGGGAAGCCCTCCTCAAGTTATATTTATATGCCCTGAGAGTGCCCTCCTTTAGCCAGTCAATAAGCATTGCTCAAGTGACTATTAGTGAAGCACAGAGAGGCAAAAGAAGAGACTTCTTATTAAAAAAGCTAAAGATCCAGAGGGGACGTGAGGGCTGATTATGAAAGAGTATAACAGTAGTCCAGAAAAGAAGAATAAGGTGCTGCAGGAATGAGATGGACACCTTCCTCAGCCTAAAATATCATTGCAGAGGAGGTGCGGATTCAATTTTTTTTTTTTAATTTATTGAGATATAGTTTATACACTGTAAAATTCACCATGTTAAAGTGTACAGTTCATATTTTTTTAGTGTATTTACAGAGTTTTGCAACAATAGTAACTAACTAACCCCCAAATCATTTTCATCGCTCCAAAGTGGGAACCCTGTACCTATCAACAGTCACTCCTCATTCCCTGTCTCCAGCTTTTGGCAACCACTAATCTACTTTACATATCCATAGATTTCCCTACTCTGAACATTTCATATAAATGAAATTATATAATATGTTTTGTGACTGGCTTCTTTCAGTTAGTATCATATTTTCAAAGTTCATCCATGTCATAGTATATATCACAACTTCATTCTTTTTATGGCTGAATAATTTTCCATTGTATGGACATACCACATATTGTCTATCCATTCATCAGTTAATGTACATTTGAGTTTTCATTTCTTGACTGTTTCAAATAATGCTGCTACAGACATTCATATACAAGTTTTGTGTGACATGTGCTTTCAAGTCTCTTGGGAGGGGAATTACTGGCTCAGATGATAACTCTGTGTTTAACTTTTGGAAGAACTACCAAACTGTTTTCTATAGAAGACACACCATTTTAACTTTTCACCAGCAATATATAAGAGGTCCAATTTTTCCTGTATCCTTGCCTCCTTTGTTATTTTTCTTTATTTTGTTTTGTTTTATAAATTATATTATTCTTAAAGTGGTAGCTCATTGTGGTTTTAATTTGCATTTTCCTAATGACTAAGGATGTTGCACATCTTTCATGCAATTATTGGCTATTTGTATGTCTTCTTTGGAGGAATGTTTTTCCAGCTTTTGTATCTATTTTTTCATTAGCAGTTGTTATGAGTTCTTTATCAGTACTTGATTTATAAATATTTTCTCCCATTCTGTACATTGTCTTTTCGGTCCTTTGCACACAAAAGTTTAATTTTGATGGAATCCACTTTATCATTTTTTTCCCCCTTTAACTACATATGCTTTTGGTGCTAGATCTAAGAAACCATTGCCTAGTCCAAGGTTATGAAGATTTAAACCTAAATTTTCATCTAAGAGTTTTATAGTTTTAGCTCTTACATTTAGGCGTTTGATTAATTTTAGGTTAATTTTTTGGAATTGGTGTGATGTAATTTTTGGAATTGGATCCATATTTATTCTTTTGCATGTATATATCCAGTTTTTCAGTACCATTTGTTGAAGACTGTTTTTCCCCATGGAATATCTTAGCATCCTTGTTGATAATCAATTATGCATAGATGTAAGGATTTATATATGTACTCTCAATTCTATACGTGTTGAACTATGTGTCTATCCTTATGTTAGTACCATACTCTCTTGATTACTATAGTTTTTGTAGTTTGTATCAGTCCTTTAACTTTGTTCTTGTTTTGACTGTTCTGGATACTTTGAATTTCCATATGAAGTTTGGACTAAATTTTGAAAGGTGAGTGGGAGATGATCAAATATTTTGGATGTAAGGCTTCTGAAAAGAGAAGTGTCAGAGGAATAAAAAAGAAATATATCAAAAGTCTAAGTATAAGATGGATTCCTGGTGAAGAGCTATACAATCACAAGCACTGAGCTAAGGAGAAACAAGTACTTTTTGATTGTGTGTGGCTGGACAAGAAGATACAGAGTTGAAAGAGATGAAGATGGAACAGTAGTTGGGGCCAGCCCACAGCACATTTGATCCTACAGGCAGTATTTTGTTCTCTAGGCAGTGGGGAGTTACAAAAGTTGATGGCAATCCTTTTTTGTTGTTCCAGTGTTAAATACTTTTTCCTGGTATTTGTGAAATATTGGTATTCTCTTTGGACACACACACTCATGTATGTGTGTGTGTATACACCAACACACAGGTTTTATATATATATATATATATATAAATACACAACAACACGTAAGTCATATATATATGACCTAAAAACAGCACAGGTTTGAAATGCTCAGGTCCACTTATATGTGGATTTTTTTCAATAAATATGTATTGCAGTACTACACGATCTCTTGTTGGTTGAATCCACAGAAGCCAAACTGTGGATACGGAGGACTGACTGTAAAGCTATATGTAGATTTTCAACTGCATGGAGGGTTGACACCCCTAACCCACACTTTGTTTAAGAGTCAACTGTATATACAGAGAAATATTGATATATAGAGATATTTTAAACTAACCCCACCCTCCCACATAATACAGAGATCCTCTTAAACAAAATAAGTCATTTTATGGTTAATTACCCAAGACAGGCAGTCAAAGCAAACTGTTACAGTGACTCTGAGTTTTCTAAATTATTCACACTGGGAAAAGCATAATAAATAACAATAAATTAAAAGAAAAATGCTTTCTATTATTTTTCTTTCTGTCTTAAGATTATAGTTTTTTTCTGTTTGGTGCTTAATCAAAACTTCACAGCTGTTGTCTTCAGGTACAGCTTTTCATGATTCCTGAGTTTAATCACTCTGGGTGAGTGAAGCTGTGCCTTATACTTTAATCCCTTTGGAAAAGTCCAATACAGTATGGTACCAATCAGTCACATGTGTGTTTTTAGTGCAGTGAAGTTGAGCACAGTATTTCTTATAAATGCCCCAGATTGAACAACAGCTTTATAATTTTAACTACACATTTTTTGTCATAAGCATGAAAGCTTTGTTACAGTTGTGTTAATAATAAACAGCAACCACTATTCTTTCTCAGTTTTCTCATGACAAATAACTTTATAAGCAGTATATGCCCTGAGGTGTATAGAATTTCTCCATTGTACGGACAAAAAACCTGAGGTTGAATAAATTAGAACACTGCTTCTCTACACCAACAACCCATTTCCATATTATTTTTCTTAACAAATTCTAGACAGTCATTAAAGTACTTTGCTATAAATTACAATAGCTAACATAACTTTCTGAAATGTGTTGATGATCCAATTGGACAGCCAAAAAAAAAAAAACAAGAAAAGATTAAATTACAGAAATTAAGCAAGGAGAGGAAGACCTTTTGCAATCTATGTTTCTTTTTTCTCTTTTTTTTGTCCTTCACTCCCCACCGTAAGCCTCCTATTCTCATTTATAAATACATACATACATATATAAATACATAAGTATGTAAATACATAAAAAGAGAGATATCTTGTTTAGTATCATAGAGTAGATTGTAAACTTCTGGTAATTTTTGTTAAAATCTGTTACTGCAGATTACTACATTAGAGATAGGCATTTATTTCTCTAAGGCCTTAGATAATTTTATGTATCATCTTATATATATATGGTTATGGAAACCACTAAAGCTGATTAACAGGTGATAAAGTTATTGTTGAAAATCAGAAGGAGAAGATGTGATGAAAAGAAAAGGGGTAGAAATTTGACCTTTGCACCCAATCCCCTCTGGAGCACAATAATAGTCTGAAAGTTATGTTAAATGAATATTTTATAAAAGAAGGTTTGTCAGCTAAGGATTAACTAAATGTGAGATATTCAGAATGGTCATTAGTGTAATAACTTATATATTTAGCCATCTAAATAAGACCAGATATAAACTGATAGAACACAGTGAAATGGTAGAATAAATCAATATTCAGATGAAGCCTTCTTATATAAATTGTTTAGACTGATTGAATTGCTGATGGGTTAATTTTACTTTTTTTTTCACAACTCACACACACACACACTGTATTTTATTTTTACAAGAGATAAATAAACTGACACCAAGCATTGTAAATGCATGACCTCAACAAAAGCAACAATGATTGCAGTTACCAAACACAAAACACGCTCATACTGTGTCATAATATTGACATTCCGTCCAGTAATCCTCCACTGTAACAGCTCCTTTACTTTGCAGTGAAAATTGATTTGTATATTTTTTGCATCTGAGTCTTGTGGGATTTTTTTTTTATTATTATTCAAACAGAAAGTCACAAAATTTATAATCATTCTCATCAGTTCACTTAGTCCCGTGTAATTAATTTTCTTTTTTCATCTTGATCTTTTGTTAGCACTTTTATGAATTCATCAGTTTTCCATTAGAGTTCTGAAAATGCTTATTCATTCAGTTCAGCAGTATAGTCAGTTACCAGAAACCTGTACTTGTCAGAGTCTTTTCCATGAATTCCTTGAAGATGAAACCCTTTTATAGGAACATATTTGCAAAAGCATCAGAGTACACGCAGAACTGTCTTTAAATGACAACAGACTTAAAAGTGACCGCGGTTAAAGATTTGATGAAAGTTCATAATAATGCAATTGACAAGCAAATTTAGTTATTTCTGAGATATACATTTTAAAGTAATAACTAGAATTATGACTTATAACATTATACCAGAATATATGATTGTTAGAAATGTCATGTAATGTCTGAAACATTTATATTAACATATTTCCATACAAATAACCCAAAGAAAGTTTAGTATTAGTTGTGTTTGCTTGTTTGTTTTTTTAAACTGCATGTTCTTATTAGTCATCAATTTTATACACATCAGTGTATACATGTCAATCCCAATCGCCCAATACAGCACACCACCATCCCCACCCCACCGCGGTTTTCCCCCCTTGGTGTCCATACGTTTGTTCTCTACATCTGTGTCTCAACTTCTGCCCTGCAAACCGGTTCATCTGTACCATTTTTCTAGGTTCCACATACATGCATTAATATACAACATTTGTTTTTCTCTTTCTGACTTACTTCACTCTGTATGACAGTCTCTAGTTCCATCCACGTCTCAAAAAATGACTCAATTTCGTTCTTTCTTATGGCTGAGTAATATTCCATTGTATATATGTACCAAAACTTCTTTATCCATTTCATCTGTTGATGGGCATTTAGGTTGCTTCCATGACCTGGCTATTGTAAATAGTGCTGCAGTGAACATTGGGGTGCATGTGTCTTTTTGAATTATGGTTTTCTCTGGGTATATGCCCAGTAGTGGGATCACTGGGTCATATGCTAATTCTATTTTTAGTTTTTTAAGGAACCTCCATACTGTTTTCCATAGTGGCTGTATCAATTTACATTCCCACAAACAGTGCAAGAGGGTTCCCATTTCTCTACACCCTCTCCAGCATTTGTTGTTTGTAGATTTTCTGATGATGCCCATTCTAACCAGTGTGAGGTGATACCTCATTGTAGTTTTGATTTACATTTCTCTAATAATTAGTGATGTTGAGAAGGTTTTCATGTGCTTCATGGCCATCTGTATGTCTTCTTTGGAGAAATGTCTAATTAGGTTTTCTGCCCATTTTTGGATTGGGTTGTTTGTTTCTTTAATGTTGAACTGCATGAGCTGTTTATACAGTTTGGAGATTAATCCTTTGTCCATTGATTTGTTTGCAAATATTTTCTCCCATTCTGAGAGTTGTCCATTTCTTCCAGGTTGTCCATTTTATTGGCATACAGTTGCTTGTTGTAGTCTTTTAAGATGCTTTGTATTTCTGCAGTGTCTGTTGTAACTTCTCCTTTTTCATATCTAATTTTATTGATTTGAGTCTTTTCCCTCTTTTTCTTGATGAGTCTGGCTAATGGTTTATCAATTTTGTTTATCTTCTCAAAGAACCAGGTTTTAGTTTTATTGATCTTTGCTATTGTTTTCTTTGTTTCTATTTCATTTATTTCTGCTCTGTTCTTTATGATTTCTTTCCTTCTGCAAACTTTGGGTTTTGTTTGTTCTTCTTTCTCTAGTTCCTTTAGGTGTAAGGTTAGATTGCTTACTTCAGTTTTTTCTTGTTTCTTGAGGTAGGCTTGTATAGCTATAAAATTCCCTCTTAGAACTGCTTTTGCTGCATCCCATAGGTTTTGGATCATTGTGTTTTCATTGTCATTTGTCTTTCAGTTATCTTTTGATTTTCTCTTTGATTTCTTCAGTGATCTCTTGGTTATTTAGTAATGTATTGTTCAGCCTCCATGTGTTTGTGTTTTTTATGGCTTTTTCCCTGTAATTCATTTCTAATCTCATAGCGTTGTGGTCAGAAAAGATGCTTGATATGATTTCAATTTTCTTAAATTTACTGAGGCTTGATTTGTGACCCAAGATGTGATCTATCCTGAAGAACATTCTGTGCGCACTTGAGAAGAAAGTGTAATCTGCTGTGTTTGGATGGAACGTCCTATAAATATCAAATCTATCTAGTCTATTGTGTCATTTAAAGCTTCTGTTTCCTTATTTATTTTCACTTTGGATAATCTGTCCATTGGTGTAAGTGAGGTGTTAAAGTCCCCCACTATTATTGTGTTACCATCAATTTCCTCTTTTATAGCTGTTAGCAGTTACCTTATGTATTGAGAGGCTCCTATGTTGGGTGCAAATATATTTATAATTGTTATATCTTCTTCTTGGATTGATCCCTTGATCATTATATAGTGTCCTTCCTTGTCTCTTGTAACATACTTTATTAAAAGTCTATTTTATCTGAGATGAGTATAGTTACTCCAGCTTTCTTTTGATTTCCATTTGCATGGCCTATCTTTTTCCATCTGCTCACTTTCAGTCTGTATGTGTCCCTAGATCTGAAGTGCATCTCTTTTAGACAGCATATATATGGGTCTTATTTTTGTATCCATTCAGCAAGCCTGTGTCTTTTGGTTGGAGCATTTAATCCATTCACGTTTGAGGTAATGATCGATATGTATGTTCCTATGACCATTTTCTTAATTGTTTTGGGTTTGTTTATGTAGATCCTTTTCTTCTCTTGTGTTTCCCACTTAGAGAAGTTCCTTTAGCATTTGTTGTAGAGCTGGTTTGGTGGTGCTGAATTCTCTTAGCTTTTGCTTGTCTGTAAGCTTTTGATTTCTCCATTGAATCTGAATGAGATCCTTGCTGGGTAAGAGTAATCTTGGTTTTAGTTTCTTCCCTTTCATCACCTTAAGTATATCATGCCACGCCTTTCTGGCTTGTAGAGTTTCTGCTGAGAAATCAGCCGTTAACCTTATGGGAGTTCCCTTGTATGTTATTTGTCATTTTTCCCTTGCTGCTTTCAATAATTTTTCTTTGTCTTTATTCTTTGCCAGTTTGATTCCTATGTGTCTTGGGGTGTTTCTCCTTGGATTTATCCTGTATGGGACTCACTGTGCTTCCTGGACTTGGGTGGATATTTCCTTTCCCATGTTAGGGATGTTTTCGACTATAATCTCTTCAAATATTTTCTTGGTTCCTTTCTCTCTCTCTTCTCCTTCTGGGACCCCTATAATGCAAATGTTATTGCATTTAATGTTGTTCCAGAGGTCTCTTAGGCTGTCTTCACTTCTTTTCATTCTTTTTTCTTTATTCTGTTCTGCAGCAGTGAATTCTACCATTCTTTCTTCCAGGTCACTTATCTGTTCTTCTGCCTCAGTTATTCTGCTATTGATGCTTTCTAGTTTAGTTTTCATTTCAGTTATTGTATTGATCATCTCTGTTTGTTTGTTCTTTAATTCTTCTAGGTCTTTGTTAAACATTTCTTGCATCTTCTTGATATTTGCTTCCATTGTTTTTCTGAGGTCCTGGATCTACTTCACTGTCATTATTCTGAATTCTTTTTCTGGAATGTTGCTATCTCCACTCCATTTAGTTGTTTTTCTGGGGTTTTATCATGTTCCTTCATCTGGTGCATAGCCCTCTCCCTTTTCATCTTGTTTTTATTTCTGTGAATGTGGTTTTTGTTCCACAGGCTACAGGATTGTAGTTCTTGCTTCTGCTCTCTGCCCCTACAATCTAAATTTCTCTGGTACTCTTTAGTTCACTGAGCAACCTGGTCTTTCAAGCATCTTGTATGAATATTTTCACCCAGAGGCCGCATGTGTTTAGTTATGTTTCTCCTTTCTTCCAATGATTGAACTGCAAAAGTGTGGGCAGTGGAGATTGAAAAAGAGGAACTGCCAATGAAAATATGCAGTGTAGTCAGGGCAATGTTAACAGTAGCATTTCTGTTTAAAAGTATTAAAAGTGAAAGGGGTCAGTAGAAGGGCAAGAAAGAGATAGAATAACAAATTGAATGAGAAGTTCCAATGAGTGGAACACTATTAGAGTGACCTACATTTTTCATCTGTAAAAGGCGATTAAACCAGTTTTGGTTAAAAAAAAAAAATCTTCCTTCTGCACTGCAAGATTCCAGAGCTTATATCAATTCTGAAGTAACTCCATTTCTGTCTCATAAACACCAGCTTAATACTGCAAAACACCAGGTTAATACTGGCAAGCTATCTTTTATTTTCTCTGCCAGGATCACTCATGGTCAGGAACTTGCTTTTATAAAATTTAGAAGATTTCTACTGGTGAAGAAAGAGGTTGAGGTATTTATGTGCTGACGTCCAGGTAGATCCCATTATATTTGGCAGTTTCTTTGCCAAGTGCATGAAAATTGGCACTTCTCTTTGAGGGCACTATTTTTGGTTTACTTAATCTGTTTCAGCTTTGCAGCAGGCATGGAATTCAGTAGTGGAAAGGGCAGGAAGCCATGCCCAATACATCCCACACAATATGATATTCATTGGTCAAGTATGATTATTTTGTCCAAAGCTACTCTATAGATGGAGTTATGAGAAACATGTCTTCTGCCAAACCTAGTCCTATCCTCCTTCTCTTCTGCTTTAATGGATTTCTTGAACTGTGGAAATAATTTGGATGTGACTTAAAATGTTGGTAATGTTTACGTCTTTGTACTTCAGTTTGTATTATTTACTTGATAATCATGGATTATTGATACATGAATCTATTGTGTAAACTTAAAAAACTTTTCCTGGATTATCCAGAAATACTGGAGAAGTAGATATGGATAGCATATTATTAGTACAGGTAGCATAATAAACTAGCTTTATAAAACGTATCAGGGGGTACAACTTTCTCTCATATTCATTTTTTATCCTTTAATATTCAAACAATTCTGAAAAGCAATCATTTAATGAACACTTATTATGCACCAAGCATATAAATGTTGTACAAGTAATTACTCTGAATTTCACAACAATATATGAGGTGTAGGTATTTTCATTATTATTGGTATTATTAATCCCCACTTTACAGATAAGGAAACTGAAGCAAAAAAGAGACTAAATAGGTTTCTCCCAAATTACATAGATAATAACTGTAGGAGTTGAGATTGAACTCACATATTAATATTTTTGAGTCCAAAATCTATGCCCTTATTCACCACATTGTGCAGCCAACAAAACTAGTTAGTCAGGCACTACTGTCACCACTCTCCAAAAAGCAATACTGAAGCTCAGGCACATTGAGTAACATTCCTAAAGTGCTAGTACTTCATAGATTCTGTTCTTCAGTATTACACTGAATCATGATTAATGCTATAGCTGATTAATTCCATAGCTGACCCTTAGGAAGTACTCAGTGAATGTTAATTTAAATAATATTAAAGAGAAATATGAAAGGGATTTTTACAATTTTTTCTTTTATTATTTATTTTTAAAAGAATTTTAGTATTATACGTAAATAGATATTAAGCTCAAAGACTATAGGTGAAGAAGAATCCTCTAACAGTAGGAAAAAATCAGGGGTATGTTCCCAGAGAATCTTTTTTCCTATACAATTTTTAAAGGTTACTTTCCGTTTATAATTATTACAAAATATTGGCTGTATTCCCCACATTGTACAATATATCCTTGAGCCTATATTACACCCAGCAGTTTGTACCTCCCACTCCCTCACCCCTATATTGCCCCCCCCACTGGTAACCACTAATTTGTTCTCTATATCTGTGAGTCTGCTTCTTTTTTGTTAGACTCACTAGTTTGTTGTATTTTTTAGATTCCACATGTAAGCAATATCATCTATGACTCATTTCACTTAGTATTGACTTGGCGAAAAAGTTCCTTTGGGTTTTTGTTGGAAAAACCCAAACTTTTTGGTCAACCCAATATAATGCCCTCAAGTTATCCGTGTTGCTGCAAATGGCAAAATTTCATTCTTTTTTATGGCTGAGTAGTATTCCATTGTGTGTGTGTGTGTGTGTGTGTGTGTGTGTGTGTGTGTGTGTGTGTGTATCTCACATCTTCTTTATTTATTCATCTTTTGATGGACAGTTAGGTTGTTTCTAAGTCTTGGCTATTGTAAATAGTGGTGCTATGAACATTGGGGTGAATGTATCTTTTCCAGTATTTCAGGATATTTTAAAAATACCTTCTGATATATCTTCCTTTTGAGGTCAGTTTCTCTCCCATTACCTTCCCTACCATTTTGGAAGCAGGAAATGAGAGTGTCAAATGCAACTTCCTGGAGAACAAGTGTATGATGTAAGGGAGGTTTCTTTCAGACAGAAATGGCCTTTCTGGTTAGGCATAAGAAAGAGAGAGAGGATGAAAGTGAGAGCAAGTTCTAGAATGGTGTTGTTGGTATTCTGCATTTTAGAAAAAAAATCACCTGGCAGGTACTACTCCAGCTTGATCCCCCATGGTGATCACAGTGGAGGAATGACAGTGTGCTGCGTTTGGCAAAGAGAAGTCCCACTGGGGCACTGAGAAGTCTTCCTCAGCATTTATGGAGTTTGGAATGGAAGCCATGGGAGATATGGAGTGTGATAGTTTCGAATCTGTTGATTGGCATGGGATACCATGTGAACCTACAGCACCATCATGGAGAACCCTTGATGGGTAGCGTAAGCCGAGTGACTGAGAACTAGAAAATGTACACTAGCAGAGCAGGGCTGAGATCAATTCTTAAGTGAAATGTGAGCTTCAGAGTAGAGTTTGGGGAGAGTTTATAAATTGTTGGCATCACTGACTTGATAGCAGTTGCGGCTGTATATTTAATAATCAAATGACATGGAGAAATTGCTGTTCAGGTTTGCAAAATGCTAGAAGACCCTAACAGGATCTGTATACGGATACCAGGCCCACTTTCCTGCAAGGACAATAAAAAGCCGCTCTTTGAAACAAATGCCATCTTTGAAAATTTACCCTCCCTAAAATAGCATAAAGGAAACAGACTGAGATTTATTTAATTGGCATATTTGTTCTTCCAATTGTCCAGGGACAAAGGAGATTGATGAGAAAGGATACATCAGCTGCAGTAAAATTAAAAATTCAAGCTGGCCTTTTTTGCATATTTGAGTATTATGTGTACATCTTTTTCTTATCTCAAGGATGTAATTGTATTACATTTTTCTGAATATATAAATAAAATATATTCATTATACAAGTTCAAACAGTATATAAAAATATGAAGAAGAAAGTTAAGGCCTTTTGCAGTTCTACCACACTGAGATAACTTCCACTGATACCTAATAGCCACTCTTTTATGCATCTTTATAATACACTTATAATATATATAAATATGTGTCTACATATACACACATATGTACATATGTATTATTTTACCGAATGGGTTCATATGTATTCCATATGCTGTCTTTTCTGCTCATCTCCCCCAATGTCAGCACCCCAAAATTCTCTACCCTTATCCCACCATAGACAATGGAATCTTCTTTCTTTCAATCAAATTTGTATTCACATCACAAAAGATATGCCTAGTGAAAACTAAGGGTTTCCTTTAACCACTCTACTGGAGCCAGCATTATATACATTATATATGTGAGTGGTTAAAAAATCAGTCAAGATGGCTCAGTGACTCCAAAACAGAATGACAGAAAGAAAACTGACATTTTTCAGTTCCTTTGTGCTCTGGTTTAAAATCATACACTTTGAGGGTTGTCACAGACCAAATCCAACTCTCATTTCACAGATGAGGAAACTGAGGTCAAGAGGGGTAAATGACTTGCTCACGTTTCAATGGCTTTTTAGAAGCAGAAAGTGTGCCCGCCTTATGTGAATCCATACAAGAAACTAAACATCTTTTAGGAGTTGAACAACTACCTTGAAAAACAAAATGAAAACAATATCAACAGTAATGGTTACGACTTATTGAGCATCTATTAAATGTCAATGTGTTGGGCCTTTATACAAATTTTAGTCTTGCAAGGCAAGTATTATTGTTAATCACAAGTATTATTGTCAAAATTTTAGAGCTCAGGAAAATAAGGTGCACAATTGGCCTGTCACTTGCTGACATCAAGCAGCCCCTTGACTCAGAGTCTGAGCTGCTACTATTATACTGGGCTGCCTTCCAACAGCAGTAGCACCTGGAAACCAGGAGGCTGGTGACTCAGGGCTTGTTAAGCTATGCTCAGCATTAATTTTCAGCTTTCAACTGATACTGATGACATCTCTCCCTTTTGTCAAGTGATGAATTCAGCCAAGCATGCCTTGGATTGCCTAATCTCTTTCCAAATGGCTAGCCCCAGATCTACTAGCTGGTAAAGCAAGTTTATGCTTTGTATTTGATAAACGGAATTGATGCTCTGTAAATTGACTATTGACTGTGCATTTAAGTGGAGTATTTAAAACTAAATATACTAGGTCTACCCCCTAAGACTTCAGATTATAATCAGAGCACAGAGAGGGGAAGCAGAGACAGTGTCAGCTACTTTTAGTTTGTACAAGTGTACACCACACAACCATACAATTGTGTTCACGGGGCAGAGGAAATGAAGAAACTAGCCACGGTTATCTAAATAGGTAACTCCGCCATCAACACACATTCATGTAGTAGAAGTAATAATAATAAAGAAGATGTTTTGTTTTGTTTTTTCTCTTTTATTTTATTTTATTTTATACATCCTTATTGGAATATAATTGCTTTACAATGGTGTGTTAGTTTCTGCTTTATAACAAAGTGAATCAGTTATACATATACATACGTTCCCACATCTCTTCCCTCTTGCGTCTCCCTCCCTCCCACCCTCCCTATCCCACCCCTCTAGGTGGTCACAAAGCACTGAGCTGATCTCCCTGTGCTATGCGGCTGCTTCCCACTAGCTATCTGTTTTATGTTTGGTAGTGTGTATATGTCCATATCACGCTCTCGCTTTGTCACAGCTTACCCTTCCCCCTCCCCATATCCTCAAGTCCATTCTCTAGTAGGTCTGTGTCTTTATTGCTGTATTACCCCTAGGTTCTTCATGACATTTTTTCTTCTTAAATTTCATATATATGTGTTGGCATCTGGTATTTGTCTTTCTCTTTCTGACTGACTTCACTCTGTATGACAGACTCTAGGTCCTTCCACCTCATTACAAATAGCTCAATTTCGTTTCTTTTTATGGCTGAGTAATACTCCATTGTATATATGTGCCACATCTTCTTTATCCATTCATCCAATGATGAACACTTAGGTTGTTTCCTTCTCCGGGCTATTGTAAATAGAGCTGCATGAACATTTTGGTACATGACCCTTTTTGAATTATGGTTTTCTCAGGGTATATGCCCAGTAGTGGGATTGCTGGGTCATATGGTAGTTCTATTTGTAGTTTTTTAAGGAACCTCCATACTGTTCTCCATAGTGGCTCTACCAATTCATATTCCCACCAGCAGTGCAAGAGTGTTCCCTTTTCTCCACACCCTCTCCAGCATTTATTGTTTCTAGATTTTTTGATGATGGCCACTCTGACCGGCGTGAGATGATATCTCATTGTAGTTTTGATTTGCATTTCTCTAATGATTAATGATGTTGAGCATTCTTTCATGTGTTTGTTGGCAGTCTGTATATCTTCTTTGGAAAAATGTCTATTTAGGTCTTCTGCCCATTTTTGGATTGGGTTGTTTGTTTTTTTGTTATTGAGCTGCATGAGCTGCTTATAAATTTTGGAGATTAATCCTTTGTCAGTTGCTTCATTTGAAAATATTTTCTTCCATTCTGAGGGTTGTCTTTTGGTCTTGTTTATGGTTTACTTTGCTGTGCAAAAGCTTTGAAGTTTCATTAGGTCCCATTTGTTTATTTTTGTTTTTATTTCCATTTCTCTGGGAGGTGGGTCAAAAAGGATCTTGCTGTGATTTATGTCATAGAATATTCTGCCTATGTTTTCCTCGAAGAGTTTCCTCTAAGAGTTTCCTCTAAGAGTTTCTGGGCTTACATTTAGTTCTTTAATCAATTTTGAGCTTATTTTTGTGTATGGTGTTAGGGAGTGATCTAATCTCATACTTTTACATGTACATGTCCAGTTTTCCCAGCACCACTTATTGAAGTGGCTGTCCTTTCTCCACTGTACATTCCTGACTCCTTTATCAAAGATAAGGTGACCATATGTGTGTGGGTATATCTCTGGGCTTTCTATCCTGTTCCATTGATCTATATTTCTGTTTTTGTGCCAGTACCATACTGTCTTGATTGCTGTAGCTTTGTAGTGTAGTCTGAAGTCAGGGAGCCTGATTCCTCCAGCTCTGATTTCGTTCTCAAGACTGCTTTGGCTATTCTGGGTCTTTTGTGTTTCCATACAAATTGTGAAATTTTTTGTTCTAGTTCTGTGAAAAATGCCAGTAGTAGTTTGATAGGGATTGCATTGAATTTGTAGATTGCTTTGGGTAGTAGAGTCATTTTCAAAATGTTGATTCCTCCAATCCAAGAACATGGTATATCTCTCCATCTATTTATACCATCTTTAATTTCTTTCATCAGTGTCTTATAATTTTCTGCATACAGGTCTTTTGTCTCCTTAGGTAGGTTTATTCCTAAATATTTTATTCTTTTTGTTTCAGTGGTAAATGGGAATGTTTTCTTGATTTCGCTTTCAGATTTTTCATCATTAGTGTATAGGAATGCCAGAGATTTCTGTGCATTAATTTTGTATCCTGCTACTTTACCAAATTCATTGATTAGCTCTAGTAGTTTTCTGGTAGCATCTTTAGGATTCTCTACGTATAGTATCATGTCATCTGCAAACAGTGACAGCTTTACTTCTTCTTTTCCGATTTGGATTCCTTTTATTTCCTTTTGTTCTCTGATTGATGTGGTTAAAACTTCCAAAACTATGTTGAATAAGACTGGTGAGAGTGGGCAACCTTGTCTTGTTCCTGATCTTAGTGCAAATGCTTTCAGTTTTTCACCATTGAGGACGATGTTGGCTGTGGGTTTGTCATATATGGCCTTTATTATGTTGAGGAAAGTTCCCTTTATGCCTACTTTCTGCAGGGTTTGTATCATAAATGGGTGTTGAATTTTGTTGAAAGCTTTCTCTGCATCTATTGAGATGATCATATGTTTTTTCTCCTTCAATTTGTTAATATGGTGTATCACATTGATTTGCATATATTGAAGAATCCTTGCATTCCTGGAATAAATCCCACTTGATCATTGTGTATGATCCTTTTAATGTGCTGTTGGATTCTGTTTGCTAGTATTTTGTTGAGGATTTTTGCATCTATGTTCATCAGTGATATTGGCCTGTAGTATTCTTTCTTTGTGACATCCTTGTCTGGTTTTGGTATCAGGGTGATGGTGGCCTTGTAGAATGAGTTTGGGAGTGTTCCTCCCTCTGCTATACTTTGGAAGAGATGGAGAAGAATAGGTGTTAGCTCTTCTCTAAATGTTTGATAGAATTCACCTGTGAAGCCATCTGGTCCTGGGCTTTTGTTTGTTGGAAGACTTTTAATCACAGTTTCCATTTCAGTGCTTGTGTTTGGTCTGTTCATATTTTCTATTTCTTCCTGACTCAGTCTTGGAAGGTTGTGCTTTTCTAAGAATTTGTCCATTTCTTCCAGGTTGTCCATTTTATTGGCATAGTGTTGCTTGTAGTAATCTCTCATGATTTTTTGCATTTCTGCAGTGTCAGTTGTTACTTCTCCTTTTTCATTTCTAATTCTATTGATTTGGGTCTTCTCCCTTTTTTTTTCTTGATGAGTCTGTCTAATCGTTTATCAATTTTGTTTATCTTCTCAAAGAACCAGCTTTTAGTTTTATTGATCTTTGCTATCGTTTCCTTCATTTCTTTTTCATTTATTTCTGATCTGATTTTTATTATTTCTTTCCCTCTGCTAACTTTGGGGGTTTTTTGTTCTTCTTTCTCTAATTGCTTTAGGTTCAATGTTAGGTTGTTTATTCGAGATGTTTCCTGTTTCTTAAGGTAGGATTGTATTGCTTTAAACTTCCCTCTTAGAACTGCTTTTACTGCATCCCATATGTTTGGGTCATCGTGTCTCCACTGTCCTTTGTTTCTACGTATTTTTTGACTTCCTCTTTGATTTCTTCAGTAATCACTTCGTTATTAAGTACTGTATTGTTTAGCCTCCATGTGTTTGTATTTTTTACAGATCTTTTCCTGTAATTGATATCTAGTCTCATAGCATTGTGGTTGTAAAAGATACTTGATACGATTTAAGTTTTCTTAAATTTACCAAGGCTTGACATGTGACCCAAGATATGATCTATCCTGGAGAATGTTCCATGAGCATTTGAGAAAAATGTGTATTCTGTTGTTTTTGGATGGAATGTCCTATAAATATCAATTAAGTTCATCTTGTTTAATGTATCATTTAAAGCTTGTGTTTCCTTATTTATTTTCATTTTGGATGTTCTGTCCATTGGTGAAAGTGGGGTGTTAAAGTCCCCTACTATGAATGTGTTACTGTCAATTTCCCCTTTTATGGCTGTTAGTATTTGCCTTATGTATTGAGGTGCTCCTCTGTTGGGTGCATATATATTTACAGTTGTTATATCTTCTTCTTGGATTGATCTGTTGATCATTATGTAGTGTTCTTCTTTGTCTCTTCTAATAGTCCTTATTTTAAAGTCTGTTTTGTCTGATATGAGAATTGCTACTCCAGCTTTCTTTTGGTTTCCAGTTGCATGGAATATCTTTTTCCATGCCCTCACTTTCAGTCTGTATGTGTCTCTAGGTCTGAAGTTTGTCTGTTATATACAGCATACATATGGGTCTTGTTTTTGTATCCATTCAGCAATCCTGTGTCTTTTGGTTGGAGCGTTTAATCCATTCATGTTTAAGGTAATGATCGATATGTATGTTCCTATCCCCATTTTCTTAACTGTTTTGGGTTCGTTATTGTAGGTCTTTTCCTCCTCTTGTGTTTCTTGACTAGAGAAGTTCCTTTAGCATTTGTTGTAAAGCTGGTTTGGTGGTGCTGAACTCTCTCTGCTTTTGCTTGTCTGTAAAGGTCTTAATTTCTCCATCAAATCTGAATGAGATCCTTGCTGGGTAGAGTAATCTTGGTTGCAGGTTTTTCTCCTTCATCACTTTCAGTATGTCCTGCCACTCCCTTCTGGCTTGTAGAGTTTCTGCTGAGAGATCAGCTGTTAACCTTATGGGGATTCCCTTGTGTGTTATTTGTTGTTTTTCCCTTGCTGCTTTTAATATGCTTTCTTTGTATTTAGTTTTTGACAGTTTGATTAATATGTATCTTGGCATGTTTCTCCTTGGATTTACCCTGTATGGGACTCTTTGCCCTTCCTGGACTTGATTGACTATTTTCTTTCCCATTTTAGGGAAGTTTTCAACTATAATCTTTTCAAATATTTTCTCAGTCCCTTTCTTTTCCTCTTCTTCTTCTGGGACCTCTATAATTCGAATGTTGGTGCATTTAATGTTGTCCCAGAGGTCTCTGAGACTGTCCTCAGTTCTTTTCATTCTTTTTTCTTTATTCTGCTCTGCAGTAGTTATTTCCACTATTTTATCTTCCAGGTCACTTATCCGTTCTTCTGCCTCAGTTATTCTGCTATTGATCCCTTCTAGAGTATTTTTAATTTCATTTATTGTGTTGTTCATTGTTGCTTGTTTCATCTTTAGTTCTTCTAGGTCCTTGTTAAATGTTTCTTGCATTTTCTCTGTTCTATTTCCAAGATTTTGGATCATCTTTACTATCATTATTCTGAATTGTTTTTCAGGTGGGTTGCCTATTTGCTCTTCATTTGTTAGGTCTGGTGGGTTTTTATCTTGCTCCTTCATCTGCTGTGTGTTTTTCTGTCTTCTCATTTTGCTTATCTTACTGTTTTTGGCGTCTCCTTTTTGCAGGCTTCAGGCTCGTAGTTCCCATTGTTTTTGGTGTCTGTCCCCAGTGGCTAAGATTGGTTCAGTGGGTTGTGTAGGCTTCCTGGTGGAGGGGACTAGTGCCTGTGTTCTGGTGGATGAGGCTGGATCTTGTCTTTCTGGTGGGCAGGTCCACGTCTGGTGGTGTGTTTTGGGGTGTCTGTGGACTTATTATGATTTTAGGCAGCCTCTCTGCTAATGGGTGGGGTTGTGTTCCTGTCTTGCTAGTTGTTTGGCATAGGGTGTCCAGCTCCGTAGCTTGCTGGTCGTTGAGTGAAGCTGGGTACTGGTGTTTAGATGGAGATCTCTGGGAGATTTTCTCCATTTGATATTATGTGGAGCTGGGAGACCTCTTGTAGACCAGTGTCCTGAAGTTGGTTCTCCCACCTCAGAGGCACAGCACTGACTCCTGGCTGCAGCACCAAGAGCCTTTCATCTTCACGGCATATATATGATCTTGGATGACTTATTTTACTTCTTTCTTCCTCACTTTCCTACTTTTTCCACCAAAGAACTGTGAAAAGCTGCTGGCTTTTTTCCGATGCACATGATTGTGGAGGCCTGGTCAATGCAAAATCTGATGTAGTAGGCCAGCAGGCCGGAGAGTCTGGGAAGAGCTGCAGCGCAAACGAAAACTGCCGGGAGAATCCCCAAGAAGATGTTTTGGTCCATGTTCTTGCTTGACTATATCTTTATGTCAAGATTTCATTAAAGAGGTGAAATAATTTTTTTAGGTTAACACACAGAACAAGCACAGTAATACTTGATGGCTTAAAGAGACCAATGCACATTTCAAAAAGGCAGTTCTGTATATTAAATCCGTATCTTTACTCAGCAATGTTCCTAATTTAAAGAAGGATATTTGTGGAGGATTATCATAGACCTTAGTAGTAGTTTTCTAAGGCAGCCTTAATGAAGTACCACAAACTGGGTGGCTTAAAACAACATAAATTTATTCTTTCACAGTTCTGGAGGCTATAAGTTCAAAATAAAGGTGTCAGTGAGGCTGTACTCCCTCTGAAATACTAGGAGAGGATCCTTCCTTGCATCATCCTAGCTTCTGGTCATTGCCAGTAATCCTAGGTGTCCCTTTGCTTTCAGCTGCATCACTCCAATTTCTGCTTCCATCTTTACATGGCTGTCTTCCTTCTGTGTGTGACTGTGTCTCTGCAGTGACTGGATTTGGGACCCATATTAATCTAGCATGATCTCATCTTAACTTAAACGTCTTAATTACATGTGCAAAGACACTATTTCCAAATAAGGTCACATTCAGAGGTACTAGAGGTTAGGACATGAACCTATAATATCTTTTGAGAGAACATAATTCAACTCATTATAACCTTTATTTCTTTTTTTTTCCTTAACTTTTTAAAGTACTGTTGCAGAATAACAGTTTATAACATTTAGAAAACACAACACAAAGCATCACTTCTAATCTGACCAAATAGATACTTGTTCTTCACATTTATCCAAGGCTTGATTGAAAAAACTAAAACCTTACTAATTCTGAATAAAGTCTTTCATTCAGAAAAGAGTATTCTTGGTAGTACCTTTCTCCCTTATTTTAATCGGCTGGCTTGCTTTTTTTTCTTTTACCTTTTTCCTTGATACTCCTTGCTCTCTCTTTGTTTTGCTTCCTCATTTATTAAAGTATTATGCAGGATAAATCAGTAAATTCAATAAAATATGTTCCTGTTTCTAACAAATTCAGTGAAAGTTAAGCCCTCACTTAACTAAGCCCTTACCTTGGGGAAGAGACAGAAGGAGCAGCTATCTGTTCTAAGGGGAAAATGTCAAATGGATATAGAGCGGTGGCACTTTTCCTTCTGGTCGATTCTGCTTGTTTGGATGATATGTTGAGAATTTTCCGGAAACCTTGAAACTCTCTCTGATGAGCAAACATGTTTCAAAGGGTTCAGTAGTATTCAGAGTGGTAATTCCAGAGGGCTTATTGGCAGGGGTTGGGGTGGAAGAGTGTAGAATCAGGACATCAGTGCTACCATGTCTTTCTTTATGCGTTATATCCACATAATGGGTCTCTTCTCTTCCTACTAAGGTTTTAGGTTAGAATCGTGGTTGATAAATGGGAAAGGGGAGGGGAGGGAAGATGTCAGGGATTTCTCCTAGGGAGGAGTCTTTCAATTTAAGACACTGTGTGCGATACCCAAGGGTTAGACTGTTTCTTCTAACTTTCATTCTTCTTGTTAATTCATTGGCCTCTGGAAAAATATCTCCCCTTCTCAAAAATAGCTTGCTTTTTATCGAATTTCTAAAATCCTAAAAAAAAGTTTAATGTAAATTGTAAGTAAAATGATCTCTGCTCTTAATCCAATCCTTCTTTTTTCTCAAAATGGGTACTTTCACACACATACAAACAGTCCTGGCATTCTTTTTTTTTTTTTTTTTTTTTGTTTAAAAATAGCCCTAAGAATATGTGCCTTTCCCTTCAAACACAATTTGATTTTTTTTTTTTTTTTTTTTTGGTTAAAAATAGAAATAGATGACCTTAGAATAACTAACAGCATATAAATAGTTTTCCTGGGAAGAAAAAAGACAGCAGCTTTGAAACAATAAAATGCAAATTACACATAGTTTGGAATATGATTTAATATGTTCATTAAATGTGCTATAAACCTGTAAATTGTACAGCTTGCCTCACATAGTGACTTCAGTGAACCTTACTTTTCAAGGCCACATAGGGGAAATTTAATAAGTGTTGGATTCTGTATGGCAAAGCTCCATTCATTTTATTAATGTTATCTAGGATATTTTTCTGTTGCTTAAAAATAGCAGTAGATTTTTCTCAATGAGATAATAAATATTCATAACCATATCACTTAGCAGACAAAATATGTATATATGTGTATAGTGAAAAATTAGAAGCATATTTATATGTGTAATTGCAAGTTTACATATGAATAATTGTAAGTTTATACATATACACACTCAGCATCAAAACAGGTATTTTCCATACATAAATATTTTTATATATAAACATACAGTTAACTAGTACTATAGATTTAAAATGTTGAATAAATCAAAAGTTTTATCTTTGAGCAACAGAAGAAGTTGAATGTAAGGTATGAGGAAAGAGGATATAGGAAATATTGCCAGCAGGGGTCATCCCCACTCTGGATTGGTTTAAATGCTGCTGCATTTGCATATGTGCAGAGATATCAGGGAGACCACAATAAGAGTAGAGATAACCTCAGAGCATTAATGAGTCTGTTGCAACTCATCTAAACAGTCAAATTGGGGGAATGATGGAAATATGCTAAATGATGAGGAGGAAAAGGGGAAGTGGACGGAAAGTAACAATTGGAGTTTCTCCAGGAAATTCCCAATCAGCCACTTGAGGGTGGGGAATGTGCTTGCCTGATCATAAAGATACTACATCAGAGGAAGAAATGAGATATTCCACTAAACCTTAATCAATTTTGTCAGAACTAACGAAGTGTTGAGGGCAGTCTGCAGTAGCGGGGTGGACACAAAATTTGGTTCCGAGTTTAAGATTCATGATGCTGTGCATGCACCAAGAGAGTATGAAGAGGTGTATTACTTAGAGAATGAGGCTTTCTGTGGAAAGCAGGCAGCTCACAAGGTCTGAAATGGCTTGAAGAGTAGGGGAAAGAGACTGACTTGTGTTTTTTTTGTTGTTGTTGTTGGGTGATTAAGGGATACAGCCAAGCTGAAGGTTCCTGTACATGGTTTGAACTTCCAGCAACAAAGTGGGGAGCACCAGGCTTTCTAGTCAGTTTGACCACCTGTAGGGACAGGGGCAAGAGTGAGGGGTAAAGCTTAAAACCTGTCAGTAACATCGAAAACGGGACTAAGATTCTTTACTACACAAAGGGATCCTAATATACAGTCTACTGAGAGCTCATCTGAAAAATTGACTACCCCAAAATTCCATTTGCAGAAAATTTAGTCCCCAGTTAAGGTAGGTTGAAAGCATTCCTTCAAGTTTCTTAACTTGTTAGTTGAGATATATCAGATAGTTTCCTTTCTTCCAGTCATAGAGTATAAAGTGCTGCCATTCATGATCTATCCCTAGTGGTTTCAGAGTCTTGATAGAAGAATATATGCACACCTCTCAATAATATCTTACTAGGGAGCATTTTAACAAAGGAGTGAAGCTCAAGATTTGTTTTGGGACTAAGATGGAGCAGAGAGAATTGAGCAGCTGCCTGAAAGAGGTGCAAAGACGTGATATAAAAAGTGAAAAGAAAATGTTTTATCTCTCAAAATTTTGCTGAATTACATTTCCATGTGTATGTTAGAAAACTAAAAGACAAAGAAGTTTTAGTCCAATATGAGCTCTCACAGATAACTGTTAAACCTCCTACTTATTCCTGGCATGCTTGGACTCAAGTGGATAGTCATTATTTCTCCAGCTATTGTTTTCTTGAAATCAATGAACTTAGAAGATAGAGTATTCACACTAATTCAAAAGAATGATGAGGAGTTTCTGTTATTTTCTTTTAAGACACTGTGTGTGTGTGTGTGTGTGTGTGTGTGTGTGTGTGTTTGGCTTTGTGCTGTTATTCATTTACAATCCTGATATATTTCATTTCCAACTTAATCTGCTTCTCTGCTTTCTCTGCTTTTTCTTTTTAGTTTTAGAAAGTTTGAATAGGAATATAAATATTCATTCAGTATGTATTCACTTCATGTTTTGGCTATTCCTGATTTCCAATTTATTCAAAATTCCTTAAAAACCTAAAGATGAAACAGCATAGTTTTCTATACAAGTAACTTATTATAGGTTGCTATTACTTTAAAGAATTTCAGAAAATGAGAAGACAATGATGTGTCAAATCTATGTAATTTACCCAAAGTCACAAGGCTACAAATAATAGAGCTGGTTTCTTGCTTTTTGGCCAGTTGTTGTCCTGCTATTATTTTCAGTGTTATAGGAACTTAAAATATGTCCAAGAAAATTTAGCTTTTATTGGTTTGCAAGCTGGCTTGGAAGAAAAAGATTTGAAATCTAACAACCACTTATTTTGAAACATCAAATTCCCTCTAATCTAGTTTTCAAATACGGCAGGTTTTTCATTCAACATATTTTGTCAAACTGGTTAATATATAAAAATAATTTCTGTGTCTGTGAAACAGCCAAATGACAACTAAAACTACCTAAGATATGCTTTCATGATAATCAAGAATCATATGGAAATTTCCTCACTTGGAATTGCCCAGGAGCTGGGAGGTTTACTTCATAATGCATAAAACATTGGCTGTTTGCAGACCTATGAACTGTTGCCAAAATTATAACCGTGTATACCACCATAGGTCTTTTTAGACCCATGTCCAGTCTCCTTTCTCCAGCCTTCATTCCACTGATGCATTAAAAGTCTGATAAGTCATTTTTAGAGAAAATAATCTAACAAAAGGAGCCAGTAATGTATCTTATCAGTGACACCTTGATAATGACTAATGCTTTGAGACTGGAAAGGATTCGTTGGGTAATCTAACCCAATCTTAAATTTAAATTATGCAGATCCTATTACTGTTTTACAAACTAAAGGATGTTCTGAAATTTATTGCAGATTGTCCAAAATTCAGGTGAAAAATACATGAAATGGAATTACCTTATATACTTATAACTGATAATAGGAATATGATAAAATCTTAATAATAATAGTAATAATCAGGGAACAGTAGGAAGAAAATCTTTATTTTTAGGACCTAGTTACATTAAAGAGTGATTGACACCTCCCAAGAAAAAATACTGGCAATTCCTATTCAGAGATGATTTTATCATATATATATACTTTTCTGTATCTTAAGACTTGGGTTTTTAAAACAGAAAACATTTTTTTTTAATTCGACTTGAATTATTTAAACTTTGCATATATTACTTTTGAGTGTAATAGACTATGATGGCCCCATAAAATGTTGATTGTAAAATAAGGTAGATGTCTATTCATGCCATCAACCAATAAGTACATGAGGATCAGTATTGTAGGCACTATAGAATAGACAAAGGGAAAGCATCATGCCACTGTAACTACTTTCACTGACTTTTTCTTCCGGTTGGTTAAAGTGTCAAATAATACTACGTATCAAAATCCTTAAGAGTCCCAGCTTGGACTTCAGAAACCAGGATTATAATCCAGTTTTGCTGCTTACTATGACATTAGGAATCTTTTAAACACAGCTATCCTAGGTTCTCTTATATGGTAATGATAACAGCAAAATCTTCTCCAGAAGGTGCCCGGGAGGATTTCATGTAAACAAAGCTTTAACACAATGCCTTGTTAACCCTTGTTGAACCCCAGTGTGGGTTCAGTAAATGGTAGCTTTTATTGTTATTATTTCACCAGAAATGGAATAGAGAACAATTAACAACTTACTTTTGGTGACCACAGTAGTTACTAGAAGTGTTGCCTAATGTGACAAGTAAGAGCTTGACAAATGACTAGGGAGATAATGGAAAGACTGTTCCCATGATGGGAAATAATAAGCAGAAGTAGGAAGAGTGTGAGATTTTTGAGCATAGTAAGAATAGCCTGACTGGAGTGGAGTGAAAACTCCATATTTTGGATAGCAAACAACAATTGTAATAGGGACATGATGTCTGTTTGATATGGGATCTTGGAAATGAATGGAGAAGAACCTAAACAGTATCTCCCAAGTGACTTCTCATCTCTGCACTGAGTGGGTGGTGGGAGGAGTGGGCTGTAAAATGGAGAAAAGAACAAAGTCCTTAAGACCCTTGATGTGACAGAAATCCTTAGAATAATGGCTATTAGAATTGTAAGGAATGTCAATGGCATATATAGTCTTTTGCCCCAAAGAAAGAAAATGCCATTTCATTCACATTAAAGATAGAAACATCAGGAGCCATGAAAGATTCCTAAGCAGTTATAATTGGTGTTATGGTAAGACAAGCTGGGCAGCTTAGTACATGAAGAAAAGAAGATGAGAAGAGGAGAGAGGCATGAAAAATTTGAAGCCATTGAGAAAGTGACCTATAACAGCTGTGAGTTCTCCCGCAAGCATGATTTTAGAAGCACTGACTTCATTTCTCACAGATCCCTTGCTGCTGAAATGGTCCATTATCATGTGAAAGAATTGTGAGCATGTTCATATTGTTATTACCATTGTTATTTTTTTCTGTGGGCAGAATGTGAAAGGGTCGGGTCCCCCTGTGGGAGCTCGATGGTCCCAATACCTCCGATCCTTTGTGTCCACTGTGGAGTCTCTTGGCTCATGGTATTTTCAAACTACGCTACTTTCCCAGTCAATCATCTCTCTTTATACTCAGTGAATGATGGATTCTTCTCTCTCTCTCTCTTTTTTTTTTTTTTTTTTTTTTGCGGTACGCGGGCCTCTCAACTGCTGCGGCCTCTCCCGTTGCAGAGCACAGGCTCCGGACGCGCAGGCTCAGCGGCCATGGCTCACGGGCCCAGCCGCTCTACGGCATGTAGAATCCTCCCGGACTGGGGCACGAACCCGTGTCCCCTGCATCGGCAGGCGGACTCTCAACCACTGCGCCACCAGGGAAGTCCGATTCTTCTCTTTTTAAAGTGAAAACTAATCCTTTAAACATTTTTATATCCTCTCCATGCTATTTTTTTATTCCACTTGGCTTGCTTTAATAGACATATTCCACCCACATGGAATCCATTTTCTCCTTACTCTTTGAAAAGTGAGGAAAGTAACCTACACTAAGGAATAGGTCACAAAGATCAATTGAGGAAAAGTGACAGGCTATGCTGCTGCATTATTTAGGCTTGATTCATCTTAAGTTGGTTACATTTGTTGTGGACAACTAACAAATTATTGGAAAAAAAGGATTTTTCTTAGGAAAATCAGACTTAAGCTTCTGCCAAAACTCTTGCTATACTAGTTTTCTTTTTCATTCTCTACGAAAGGTAAGGATTGTTCCTTATCTTTATGTTGGAAATCTGTAATTATAGACATGTTGTAAATTATAATTAGAAAATTTTCTTCCTTATAAAAAATAATTGTTCTACTGATTTTTCCATTGCCTTATTAGATATATTTTGATGTGAATTTTAATGTTTGTGGTCAGCAACAAATTTACAGATATGCCATCCCTCCTGCTAACAAGTTTGTTACACAGTATTTGCAACAAATACCCGGATATGGAATTGCTCATGGTTCTGAGCTTAACTTGAGATTCTGGCACAAGTAAGGCCATAAAAATGATGATGCATTTTCTGGTCTCTTCACATTAAAAAAAAGAAAAAAAAAAAGATACCTTTGTGGCTATATCATTCAAGGTCTAATGCTGGGGGATGGGGAGGAACTGCTTTAAGTATCTTAAACAAAGGGACTATAATAGAGATTTTACAGAGACTAGCACAACTGGAAAGCTCAACGGGAGACGGTAAGGAAACCCAGAGGTTTCTGCAACAGCAGAAAGCCATCAGTGCCAGGCATCAGCTGACATGGAAGCCTGGGAAATGCTGCTGGAGAGGCCAGGGCCTCCTACAATGCAGAGCAGAGCCTGGAGAAAGTGGGAGTGCCCCTAAAGGCAACCTGGCCGGGCCAGCAGACAGTCTTAGCTTATGGAGTCACCAAAGGAAGAACTTCAAGAATTGAAACGCATGCCGTTTGATGTGAAAACCACAATATTCTCATGTGATATAAGTTAAAAATACTTGGTTTTTGTAAAGTTCTTAGAACTAAGCAGCAGAAGAAGTGAACTGGTGATTTTGTGTATTCTTAGATTCCTCCTGGTGGGCTCATTCTGTATCTCCCTTTCTGGATACATACATACACACTCGTATAGTTTTTTTTTTTTTTTTTTTTAGTTTTAATGTGCAATCATTTCTTCTTCTTTATCTTTCTAACTTTAATACCTTGAATCAGAATATCAAATTTATATTTTTAAGTAGTTGTGGGAGCATTTTGGATTTCCATTCTTTTTTTTTTTTGTGGTACATGGGCCTCTCACTGCTGTGGCCTCTCCCATTGCGGAGCACAGGCTCCGGACGCGCAGGCCCAGCGGCCATGGCTCACCGGCCCAGCTGCTCCGCAGCATGTGGGATCTTCCTGGACCGGGCCACGAACCTGTGTCCCCTACATCGGCAGGCAGACTATCAACCACAGCGCCACCATGGAAGCCCTTCCATTCTTTTTTTTTTTTTTTTAGATGTTGGGGGTAGGAGTTTATTAATTAATTAATTTATTTTTGCTGTGTTGGGTCTTCATTTCTGTGCGAGGGCTTTCTCTAGTTGTGGCAAGTGGGGGCCACTCTTCATCACGATGCACGGGCCTCTCACTATTGTGGCCTCTCTTGTTGCAGAGCACAAGCTCCAGACGCGCAAGCTCAGTAGTTGTGGCTCACAGGCCTAGTTGCTCCGCGGCATATGGGATCCTCCCAGACCAGGGCTTGAACCCATGTCTCCTGCATTAGTAGGCAGATTCTCAATGACTGCGCCACCAGGGAAGCCCGAATTTTCCATTCTTTACAGAAATGATGACTGCCTTATGAAATCTGATTAAATCACTGGCTTAGGAAGTCAGTTTATTTTTTATTTTTTGAAAATCAACAAGATAAAATGTCCTACTAAAGCTGAAGAAGATGGCCCCAGTTAGGATTAATGAGACCCAGAACTTGAGCTGTTGTCTTTTAACCTGTGAAAGGGACTGAATGCTATTCTTTCCAATGTGAATTAAGATATAGCAAAATTTTAGAATTTTTCTGAAGGTGGGGAGTAAGTTCAATCTTCCTTTGTACTATATTATGCTGCCCTACTCGTGTGTGCTCCCAACACAGTGAAGTAATAGTTCACAGATAAGATGAAGTGATAGTCCAGCAAACATGCTTTTTATTGCTGATAGTCACTACCCTAAATCCCATACCTTCGAGAGATAAGTGGAAGATTGGAGCACAACAAAAAACACATTTATTCTCCCAAATTTGGCACAGTAGTTTAAAAAGGTTGGGCTTCCCTGGTGGCGCAGTGGTTGAGAGTCCGCCTGCCGATGCAGGGGACACGGGTTCGTGCCACGGTCCGGGAAGATCCCACATGCCGCTGAGCGGCTGGGCCCGTGAGCCATGGCCGCTGAGCCTGCGCGTCCGGATCCTCTATGCTCCGCAACGGGAGAGGCTACAACAGTGAGAGGCCCGCGTACCGCAAAAAAAAAAAAACAAAAAACAAAAGTATAGAGCTGTGCTTTCGGGATAAGTAGTCTTGGGAGAGAATGAACCCCACCAGCTATCAACTGCTATGAGGAGAGCAAAATTCCCTTAAAGTGACAACCCATGGAACTGTAAGCCAGCCATACACAGGTTCTGTTCTGAGGTTTCAAGTGCTGTCTCGACACTTGTCATTGAAGGAAGCAATCATACCATTTTTTTAACATATTGAAAATACAGATGTAATTCCTGTCCACCAGTGCTTATTGTAAGCAGTAAATGGACAGCAGCAATTATTGTATAAACTCCAAAATAGCAATATCCTACTGTCAGTTAAACCCATAACCCTTAAATATTCAATTCTTGCCAATATACAATCATCATTTACAATAATTAGTTTACAATTATCCAGCTTATTAAAATGACCTCCCCCCAAAACCAATCATGATAGGGAAACATTACATGTGTTTTTGCCAAGGACAAAAGAACCAATTTAATTAATGATTTTTCCAAGACCATCTTAGAAAAATACACCATGATTATCCAGTTTAATTAAAACAACGACAATAGCAACAAACCACTTCACTATGCTAAGGGTGGCTGGTAAAAAATACTGAATGATAATAACTAAAATTCAATTTATGCCTTCCATGTACTAACTACCTAATGGAGGTAGAAATAATGAAACTCTTAATTCAATTTGATCAAGTCAGAAAATGTTTATTTGCAAGTATTATTGACTTTTATTCAATATCTTAGCACTAAAAAAAATTCACCAGTGCCTGATGTATGAATAAGAACATTTTTCTGTTCCCTTTTGCATGATTACTGTGCAATGATAGAGTACCAAAATTCTCAAAAAATTAAGCAGTAAATTATATGAAATACAGATGTATCATTACATGTCATATAGGTTTATATTTTTTTCTTTGCTGAATTAATAGATGTACATAGTTAAGAAGTAAGTTAGAATGATAAAACTTAGGACCAGAAAGGAAGGAAGGGTGAAGGAGGGGGAAGAGAGAGGAAGAAAAAGAGAGGGAGCAATTTGTTATCCCACCTCTTCTGAACCCCTCAGCTCACTCCCTAAATGGAGCCACTTTAAATTATTTTAACTATATCATTTGTCATTTAGCTCTGTTTAGCTCTATATTCATGCTACTATTTTGTGAATGTTGAATTGATATCTTCTTAAGAAAGGAGATGACTGGGCTGTTTTACATGACTAACACTCAATGTACTCCATCCTTCACTTCCTATCTTCCCATTTTATTTATTCCTCAATTTTTAAATAAATCAATATTTTGTGTTTTTGTGATAATGCAATCATTGTTCACAGATCAGTCATTTATGTGACTGATCACAGATCACTATTTATGTGAATTTCTTGTAAGACTTTTTAATTACTGTTTCTTAATTTATTTAGTTTTCAAGGTGACTGTCATAAATTATTTTCCAAACTCTTCAGCCCTACTATGACATCTCTAAATATGTACAGATATATTAGATGATGTCTCAGCTCCATTCTTTTATATTGGAGACATCCTTTTGGAGTATGTCACCCTTTCACTCTCATTGCCTTGATCATTTCCTTTTTATAATCAGCCTAATCATTCCTTTGCCTTGCTCTTCTTGCTTCCTTTCCTGAGTCCCATGTATTATTCCTTTTTGATTACTTCACTTTATTCTCCAGTTTCTTCCTGGGAAAGGGTGAGTAGGAGGTAAAAGTATTTAGGTATTGCATATTTGAAAATGTCTTTATTTAGCCATATACTTGGCTGGTATTTTGGCTAGGTATTAAAATTTTATGTTAGAAATAATTTTTCTTCAGAATATTATAATGCTTGTCAGCTGACAGTGTTCCTGTTGAAAAGTTCAGTACTATTTTAATTCAACATCCTTTCTATGGGGTGACCTATTTTGCTGCTTTTTACCCTAGGAAACTTTTAGGGTCTTTTTTCTATACATATATAATGATGTGCATCAGTATGGATTATTTTTCCATTATTTCCCCCACACCTCTCAGTGGGAGTTTTCAATCTGGATATGCATGTCCTTCAGTTTGGGGAAATGTTCTTAAATATTTATTTACTAAAATCATTTGCCTTGTTTTATCTGCTTCCATTTTCTGACACTCTGTTGGATGTTTGACCACCTGCACTAACCTCTAATTTTCTTTTCTTCTTTATAATCCATCTCTGTTTGCTTGTTTGGTTCTACCTCTAGAATATACCTCAACTTTGGCTCAACTTTCTACTATCATATCTTTAATTTCTAGCAGCTGTTTCTGGAATTCTGATATATTTTTTCTTAAATACATTGACTTTTTAATGAATGTAGAAATCTTCCTATAATATTAGTTATAACTATGCCTTTTCCAGTTTCTTTCTATGTACTGTCTTTATTTATGTGCATTATTTTTTTTCTGTTTTTTTGCTGTTTCTTTTATGTTGTGGCTTATCCTCAAATACCTGCAGACCTTATTCTGGCTTTTATATTTAAAAATAAAATACCAAAAATGTAACTGAAATCTGTGTGTAGCCATAGGGGAAGAGGAGCTTGTCAAGTAGATTTTCTTTTCTTTCTGAGATAGAACTCTAGATAGATAGATAGATAGATAGACAGACAGATACACAGACAAATATAGATGTAGATAGACAGATAAATGTATATACATATATACCTTATATACATATCTATATATGTATTTGAATAAATAGATATCTGCTGTCTCTCTATCAAGTTTCAAGTGTAAAATGTCAATTTTCCATGTTCAACTGAACACACACATATGTGTATCTTAATATGAAATCATTTTCATTATTTTTATATAATTCTCATTTTTGTCCATAAAATCTAATCTATTTTCCCATGAAACAGCATTTTCTGCTGTTCTCTAAGATGTCTGTCATAAGAGCACTGGAGAATCTAATAACATAAACCAGAGAAACTGTTAACAAGTCTCTTAGTAACTAGAGTATTGCTGTAATTTTAATTCAGTATATTTTCTTCAGCTGTGTAATCTTTCAGGTATATTCAGAAAATGAAAGTCTAGGCATGGAAAATAATGCATATTGAAATGTCTTGTGAGAAATCAGTGCCTTAGTTAAGAAACTGCTTTGAAGACTGATTTGACATTTGACTTGAGTCTTGGGCAATAGCACAAATGCATTTTCATCATTACCTCCTTGTGATTTGATGTAGTTACAGTGTGTTTTTTTACTAGCTGTATTTCTAGGGAACATGGCTTTGTGATAGAGGAGCAGTGAGAAGTCCTCCCCCTGACCACTGTATGTAATTAGGTTTACTGTTTCAAAGAGAAAAAGGGGAGAGAAATCAATGGACACACACACTCTCCCTCTTTTTCTCTCTTTCTCACTTTCTCCCTCCTATCCTTTTTCTTCTTTAAAAAATACAAGAGGCCTAATTCGTCTCTTTTTTGTCAAGATGAGGAAATATAAATTTTTATCCCCATGCATGAAACAAAACCAATGGACTGGTTCCATTTTAATACCATTGATGGTGAAGACTGATGTGATAGTGGGGGAAGGGAAAAGGAAGCAAAATGGAGGATGGCAAGGGAAATAGAGCAGATTCTATGTTCTGAGAAGTTGGTTAGAAGTAGCATAGTGAAATAATTGTCTTGAGTTGTGGATTTGAGAGTGATAATCAACAGTTATTCCCTGTCCCTTAAATTATTGTTTAGATTATTCACACTTTTTAACGTCCACCCCGAGTCACATAACACACAGCCTATAGTGGAAGAAATTATTTTTGAAGTGCAGCAGCTGAGACCCACCTTGATGTCCCCAAAGCATGCCTACCCCCATCAGTCCCTTCTTACCTAATTAACCTACTTCCTAATCTCCAATTGTGAAGGCAAAGCAAATATTTGGGCCAAGTATAAAATGGTAGATGAAAGCAGTGCCCTACATTTGGGGCAAATTATACATTGATATTGGTATCATTATAATTAAAGTATTATGACAGTAAAATGAGTATAATGATGCATTCAAAAGACATGTCACAAGTTATCTTGGAACAAGGAGACATATCTTGGATGGGAGAATAAGGAGACACATCTTGGATGGGAGAAAAATTAAACTGGTGATTTTTAAGAACTATTTTTGACTTACATTCTCTATGACTCCATCTGGTAACATGGAGAAAATACATTTCTGCTGGAAAATCTGATATTTTCAGGGTACTGAAATAATCTTTCTCTTAAACTGCTACAGGAGAATTACACTTTGTATAGCACTGCCTTCCATATGATATACTCCATTCACTACTCGGAAATTTATTCTGGGACAATTAGATGGAAGACATATTTGATTGCATATCATTAGCACTGTATTTAAGAAGAAAAGTAAAGGAAGTTTGTTTGCAAATTATGCATGAATGTTTACAGGAATTGCTCTAGATTTTAGTCTAGATCACAAAGGAAAAGGTGTATTTGTAGGCTAATTACAGTAATGAGTTACTGTGCAAATTTGTTTTTATACATTAATATAAAATTGATATTGACATGGTATCCCTACAGATTACACGATTTCATTACTTTGTTTAATTTTTGCAAAAACCCAGTTAGAAAGTGTCATTATCCCCATTTTACAGAATAGGAAATGCTGATGCTGATTCGCAGTTATAGTAAATCACATGAGGCCATGCCACTGGTAAACGGCAGAGACAGAAGTCTTGTGGTTCCAAATCCTATTCTATTTTCATAAAGATTAAGTCATCCATGACCTGTATCATCTATGATCCCTGGTAAATTTATGTAAATTAGATTTTGTGAGTTTTCCTTATTCCAGCAAGTCAAAATAACATGTTGTATGGTCATCTTTCTTAGTCTAAAAATCAAAATACCGGGTCTGAAAGTGGATATACTTCTGAGTGGCATGGGATAGAGCATTTGAAATTGTATAGTCAAAAAAAATCTGAGCTAAAAAAGATAAAGATATGTTTAACATCAGGGATGAGGCTCTGATGTATTTTAAAAGGTATTTATTATAATTTTTAAAAATATCTAATAAACTTGCAATCTACTGTAATGAAAATGGTTACATTTTACAAACTTGAAGCTCTAATTGGTTTTGGTTAAGTCCTTTTTAAGGATGGCAGCCGATATACATCTTCTTTGCTAGAGCCAGGAGCCTGAAACTGGTACACTGGAAATATTTTACCTGAAAGGTGTGCTAAATGAAAGTTCCAAGCTTCACACATTTCTAAGGATCAAAGTGAAGAACTCATAGTGCATTGTTAGGGAATCATATCTACTTCCTTCAAAACCCTTCATCTGATTTGTGCTAAAATTTAGTAAATAACTAACTGATCCTTTTGCCTTCATAAAATTCTACTGAGATAACAAAATCCTAGCTCCTGGTCTATGAAAGACGATGTCCTGCAAATGTAGTTTCCCTTAACCTACAAAAAAATAATTGGGTTAATACAGCCACCATAAGTGTGAAACTGAGGAGCTGCTTACTAAGATTGAATTTAATATTGTCACATGTCATCTGAGAGCTACTTGCCTGATCATGTTGCCACTGCACAAAGTAAGCCTGACTACAAACGATAAAAGAATGATTATTCCAATATTTAGACATAGTTCATTGTCAACCCTGAACAGAATGGGGGAAAAATGTTTTATCTTATGTGATTCTATCAATTTCTCTGGAAAGTCATTTATCTGGTTTCTATGTTAGTAGAAGAGCAAAGATAATGGGAGGAAGCTTCCATTATTCTTACCCATGACTGTCAATATGAAATTTTAATAAAGTGGATTTGGGGGTTTTATTTCTTTATAAAGCGCCCAATGTAAGAAAATGAAATATTGGAAATGTGTTTTGTAAAACATATTTGTGAACCATAAAACTCTACATAAAATTGAAATTATTATTAACTATGGCTGCTTCTAATCTTATGCTTTAAAGGTTAAAAAAAAGGGACTAGAATTTACAATTATTGCCAATAAATAGAGAGGATTATGTAAAAATCAGCTTTATCTATTTGCATGTTAAGAGCAAGTTGACCAGTGGCCCTCAGAGTGACATGCAGTTTTCAGAGTGGCTCTGTTACTGACTGCATGTGTGACTTGGAGAGGTCCTCCGGCCTCTCCAGCTTTCCTCCTAAGTAGGATGCGGGTACTAGAATTAATGATACCTAAACACTCTTCTGATTCCAACATTCTATGGTCCTGTGACATTTCTACCCTATTACAAAAGAACATTTAAAAGTGTGAATGCTCTGATAACTTTTTTTCTTGCATTATTTCATGAAAGTGCCATGAAAGCAAACTGACAAGTTCAGGCAGCTTTCAGAACATAAAGGAGAAAGGCTGACAGCTTTTGAGAACCTCTTTGATTTCAACTGAAAGCAAGTAGAGAACCCTTGCTCTCTGGCCCTGAATGTCATAATATTATGTCTAGCATCATTGAAATGTCTGACAACACTGTTGATTAAAAATGAGAATCACTGGGCCATATTTATCGTTATAAGGTGAAGGATAGTTTGAAATTATGGCATGAAGTATCCCAAAAGGATGATTTAGCTTAGACAATATTAACAACATTTCACATGATAATAGGTATAGTCATTTGGCAGTAATTTGTTTCTTACTTTTTTCTGCATTTAGCTCTACCTTAAAAATTCCCCTGCATTTGTAAAGATTTGTAAAATGCTGAATTTAGAATTCTGAAGGGACTATCAATTAATATTATGAATAATATTATTTAGAAACCATTCTGTGTTCTACACAAGTCCTTTGAAAATGATTTGATAACCACTGAAGTGGCTGTCATTCATCTTTCAAAATCTGTTATACCTGGAAGTTTTATATGACCTTTAGACAACTGCATTCACAGAAATGTTCCTTCTAGTTTCCTAATAATTTTTATAAGAAATATTACCACACTGAGGTAAAAGAGTTTTACTTCCTTAGGCCAAATTCTTGTCACAACATGAAATAAGCAAAAGCAATTAGTCTAAAAAAAGCTCAGCCACAGTATCTTAGAATTTAAAAGAATAACCCTCAGGAATTAGCTCACATAATTTCTTATCCACTGTTTTATAGGTAGACCTCATTAAACATGGCTGACATGTTGCCCCATGGCCTCTGTTGAGCAGTCACTACATTGTTAGCAGACGTGCTCAGTTTTTGTAAAGCTCTGTTATTAATTTTTACCTTATATTGACCATATACCTACCTATCTATCTGTCGCTCACTCACACTATGCTTTTTGAGGCCAAAGTAAATTTATCCATGCACTCTTCATACATATTTAGTTTCTGTTAGGGGCTCTGTGTTTTTCTCCATATCTCAGAAACCCATCAACAGTGGACTTGTACGAGTGCAGGATTGTTTTTCTCACAAAATGAGAAGTCCGATAGAAAGCTTGATCTTAATTCAGTGTCTCAAAGGTAATAGACCCAAAGTCTCTGCCTTTCTTCATGGTTGCTGATAGAGGCTAAGGTTACAGCCATAACTTCAGTACTCCATGTGGACGGAAGGCGAGGAAATGCTCACATCCACAAAGTCTGCCTGATCTTTCAAGAGTCTTTAAAGTTCTGCCCAACAATTTTTGCTTAAGTCTCATTGGTCTTAGCTAAAATGACTGAGAAAAGAATTTTTATACCTGGGCACACTGTCATACCCAATGAGATTCTGTTAATAAAGAAGAGGAAAATCAATATAGCATCAAGCAGTCTCTACCACATTAACCTTTAAGTATCCTAGAACATCTACAAGATCCCAAGTTCTCTCTTCTCTCTCTCAAGCTAGAAGCAATTCCAACTACTTTGAACATTCTTTTTGAGATCCCTCATGCAAAACATCATCATCTTCCCAAAGTGTAGAGTGCCTTCTTAAAGTACAGCACACAGAGTTGGACATAATATGACACTTGGGGTCAGACCATGGCGATACTAACTCTTGTCCTGTAGTTACTGCATTTCTATTCAGGCAGCCTCACATTTAGAAATCTTTTTCAGTAACTAGCTCAAATTGAACATGCAACCAGGCAAAACCAGCTGAAATTTTTCACATGGAATGAACCAAAGCTAGGATTACCCTATCCCATACTTACATTTTAATCAACTTTATTGAGGTGTCATTTACATATGATAAAAAGCACCCATTATAAATGTAAAATTTGTTGAGCTTTGGCAAATGTGCACAATTGTGTAACCACCACTACAAACAAGATATAGAATATTTCCATCACCTCAAAAAGTTCTCTCATGCTCTTTTCCTGTCAGTCCCATCACCACCTGTCCCAGGAAACTATTGGTCAAATTTCCATTATTATAAATTTATTTTGTCTACTCTAGAAACCTCGTAAAAACAAGATCATATATATTCTTCCATGCCTGGCATCTTTCGCACAGGTTGGTTTTAAAATTTATTTGCGTTGATGTGTGTATCATTAATTCATTTCTGATTATTGCTCAATATATTCCATTATACCATTGTTTGCTTATCTATCCTCCAACTGATTGGCATTTTTATTTTTTCCACTTTGAAACTATTTTGAATCAACTTGAGGTGAATGTTCATATACAAGTCTTTTCGTAAACACAGGTTTTCTTTCTCCTTAGCAAACACTTAGGAGTAGAACTGCTGGGTCATATAGTAAGTGTATGTTTAACTTCATGAGAAAATGCCAATCTGATTTTCACAGTGGTTGAACCATATTACACTCCCACCAGTAATGTTTGGTAGTCTCCTCCTTGCCCCACATCATTGAAACACTTCTATCATCAGTCTTTATTTTAAAATTCTAATATTTGTGTATTCATTGTAGTCTTTTTATACACATATGTATTTTATTTACACTTTGTATTTGATATATTTCATGATAAACAATTTTTTTTCCATCTTAACCATTTTTTAAGTGTTCAGTTCAGTGGTATCAAATACATTCACATCGTTGTGCAAAAATCACCTCTGTCCATCCCCATAACTGTTTTCATCTTGTGAAACTGAAGCTCTATACCCATTAAACAATAACTCCCCATTATTCCTTGCCCCCAGCCCCTGGTAACCACCAGTCTACTTTCTGTCTTTATGATTTTGACTATTCTAAGTACCTCATATAAGTGGGATCATATAGTGTGTATCTTTTTCTGACTGGATAATTTCATTTAGCTTAATGTCCCCAAGGTTCATCCATGTTATAAACATACTGCAGAATCTCCTTCCTTTTTAAGACTGAACAATATTCCATTGCATGTATATCCACATTTTGCTAATCCGTTCATCCACTGATGGACACTTGAGTTGCTTCCATGGTTTAGTTATTACGAATAGTGCTGCTATGAACATGGGTGTACAAATATCTCTTTGAGATCCTACTTTCACTTCTTTGGGGTATATCCGCAGAAGCGGAATTGCTGGATCATATAGTAATTCTATCTTTAATTACTTCAGGAAACACCATACTGTTTTCCAAACTGACTGTACCAATTTCCACCAGTAGTACGCCAGGGTCCCAATTTCTCCATGTCCTTGCAAACACTAATATTCTATTTTTTTGATGTAGCCATGCTAATGGGTGTAAGGTGGTACCTCGTTGCAGTTTTGATTTGCATTTCCCTAATGATTGGTGAAGTTGAGCATCTTTTCATGTGCTTATTGGCCATTTGTATCTCTTCTTTGGACAAATATCTGTTCAAGTCTTTTGTTAATTTTTAATCAGGTTGTTCGGTTTTTTGTTGTTAATTTTTTCTTTTTTTTTGAATTTTTTAATTTAATTTTACTTATTTTTTTATACAGCAGGTTCTTATTAGTCATCCATTTTATACAAATCAGTGTATACATGTCAATCCCAATCTCCCAATTCATCACATCCCCACCCCCACCCCCAGCTGCTTTCCCCCCTTGGTGTCCATACATTTGTTCTGTATATCTGTCTTTCAATTTCTGCCCTGACATGAGTATTGGTACTCCAGCTTCCATTTGATTTCCATTTACATGGAGTATCTTTTTCCATCCCTCACTTTCAATGTGTATGTGTCCCTAGGTCTGAAATCAGTCTCTTGTAGACAGCATATATATGGGGCTTGTTTTTGAATCCATTCAGCAAGCCTCTGTCTTCTGGTGGGAGCATTTAATCCAGTCACATTTAAGGTAATTATCCATATGTATGTTCTTGTTACCCTTTTCTTAATTGTTTTGGGTTTGTTTTTGTAGGTCCTCTTCTCTTGTGCTTCTCACTTAGAGAAGTTCCTTTAGCATTTGTTGTAGGACTGGTTTGGTGGTGCTGAATCTCTTAGCTTCTTTTTGTCTGTACAGATTTTGATTTCTCCATTGAATCTAAATGAGATCCTTGCTGGGTAGAGTTATCTTGGTTGTAGTTTCTTCCCTTTCATCACTTTAAGTATATCATGCCACTCCCTTCTGGCTTGTAGAGTTTCTACTGAGAAATCAGCTGTTAACCTTATGGGAGTTACCTTGTATGTTATTTGTCATTTTTCCCTTTTTTCTTTCAATAATTTTTCTTTGTCTTTAATTTTTGCCAGTTTGATTACTATGTGTCTTGGCGTGTTTCTCCTTTGGTTTATCCTATCTGGACTTTCTCTGCTTCGTGGAATTGGGTGGGTATTTCCTTTCACGTGTTAGGGAAGTTTTCGACTATGATCTCTTCAAATATTTTCTCAGGTCCTTTCTGTCTCTCTTCTCCTTCTGGGACCCCTGTAATGAGAATGTTGTTGCATTTAATGTTGCCCCAGAGCCTGTCTTCATTTCTTTTCATTCTTTTTTCTTTATTCTGTTCTGCAGCAGTGAATTCCACCATTCTGTCTTCCAGGTCACTTATCCGTTCTTCTGCCTCAGTTATTCTGCTATTGATTCCTTCTAGTGTATTTTTCATTTCAGTTATTGTATTGTTCATCTCTCTCTGTTTGTTCTTTAATTCTTCTATATTTTTGTTAAACATTTCTTGTATCTTCTCAATCTTTGCCTCCATTCTTTTTCCGAGGTCCTGGATCATCTTCACTATCATTATTCTGAATTCTTTTTCTTGCAGGTTGCCTTTCTCCACTTCATTTAGTTGCTTTTCTGGGGTTTCATCTTACTTCTTCATCTGGTACATAGTCTTGTGACTTTTCATTTTGTCTGTCTTTCTGTGAATGTGGTTTTTGTTCCACAGGCTGCAGGATTGTAGTTCTTCTCGTTTCTGCTGTCTGCCCTCTGGTGGATGAGGCTAAGAGATTTGTGGAAGTTTCCTGATGGGAGGGACTGTTGGTGGGTAGAGCTGGCTGTTGCTCTGGCGGGCAGAGCTCAGTAAAACTCAGTAATGGGTGGGGCTGGGTCCCCTCTCTGTTGGAATTTTGGCCTTAGGCAACCCAACACTGGAGCTTACTCGGGCTCTTTGTTGGGCTAATGGGGACTCTGGGAGGGGTCACGCCAAGGAGTACTTCACAGAACTTCTGCTGCCAGTTTCCTTGTCCTCACCATGAGACAGAGTGACCCCCTGCCTCTGCAGGAGACCCTCCAACAGTAGCAGGTAGCTTCCCATAGTTATAGGGTGGAACAAATTTTTTCTTATGCATTCTTAAAGTAATTTTGTTGATGAAGTTCTTTTCCCAGGTACTGATTTAAAACATTAATATGTTTATAGTTGTTTTTTATGCAGTACAATTATTTTAGTTTTATTTGACAATTCAAATTTTAGTTGGAGAGGAAACAGCAGACGAATGGAAGATATATTTCTTCCATATACATAAGTTTAGTAACAAATAGATTTAGCATTTTAACAATTTTTCTAAAAGTATTTTTTCATTTAATAATTTCTCAAGTATGCGAATCTTTAAATTTCAAAAAGACTATATTTATTAGAGTTGATTCATAGCAATCTTCTTCTAAAACAAATACATCAATTTTTTTTTAAAATTTTTATTTATTTATTTATGGCTGCGCTGGGTCCTTGTTGCTGTATGCAGGCTTTCATTGCAGTGGCTTCCCCTGTCACAGACCACAGGCCCCAGGCACGTGGGCTTCAGCAGTCATGGCTCAAGGGCTCCAGAGCGCAGGCCCAGCAGCCATGGCACACGAGCCCAGGTGCTCCGCGGCATGTGGGATCCCCCCGGACCAGGGCCCGAACCCGCATTCCCCACACCGGCAGGCAGACTCCCAACCACAGCACCACCAGGGAAGCCCCATCAATTTTTAATAATAATTTTTTTAACTTGATATCAAGAAGTTTATTTTAAAAAATAGAATGGCATCCTGCCAAATCAGTCACATCACGTCCATAGCCTGGTGAAGGGAGAATAATTCTAGTGGACCAAGTTTCATAACTGCAGTGTATGTGGAACATTTATTTTTATCAGTAGTTGTTATTTTACATCAGGACACTTGCTGACCAAAAAACAATGCTCGTTGCAATGAAACCATCACCTTGAAATTTCACCATATATAACTCAAACATTCCTGACAATTGGTTCTTAGCATGTAAAGTACTTAAATCATAGAGTCAACTATTAGTTTAATCATATGTATTAAGTACTCTGTTTAATAGAAAATACATTTTAATTTCTCAGTATATTTGTTTACTGAATATCTGTAAGGGTAACATTCTAGAGCTGTAAATAGTATATGCAGTGTTTTGCTTCTCTTGAATAAGAGCTTGCAAAAATATAAATGGTCTGGTTTAAATGGTTAGAAATTAATAACTTCCTTTTTTTGTCATAGAATATAATTGATTTGTAAAATTTAGTGTGAATAAGGTTCAAAGAATAGCAGAGTGTAAGTTTCTGTTTAACATCTATCTCATTTGTGGAGCAACAGGTGACCGCAGATTTGGGACAGTGAGACGTCAGTGAGTACTGCCAGCAACAGCCCAGTTGTAAGAATTTTGATGGCACCTGTCAATGTGATGAGATTGCTCTATTTTGAAGGATGATCCTCCTCAGTGCCCTAGTTTTCCTATTAACCCGCTTACTACCATACTGCTCCTTGCCCTTCTCTTGGACTAACTGCTGTGTCTTGTCCTATCTTTGATACAGAATCTTAAATGCTTTCAGTAGCAGCTCTTATCAGTACCACAGGAGGGGAGTGCCTTAGAGAACTGAAGTACTGTTATATTTTTCCACCTTCCAGGATAAAAGCATATGCTGTTTGGATAAGAGCTGAAAATGGTTCAAGGAAAGAGTCCTAGATAAAAATAGATAAATAAATGAAATAAAATGTGAATAAATCTTTTCAAATGGTTCATGAAACAATATGACATTATTTCATACATCTTTAAGAAGTGAAGGGTTTGAAGAGTACACACATGCCAGGTGGTCTAAGGCAAAAATCCTCTTGCTTGTGGAATAAACATTTGTAGACAGGAATCTTTTTTTTTTTTTTTAATATGATGTTTTGGGAACATAATGGGAACTCTTAAACCTAGTGTACATCAAAGTTGGAATATATTAACATTTAATATGAAACGTCGCCATCTGTTCTCCTGTTCTTTACTGGCTTCAGAAAAGAACAATAGTCCAACAACACAATGACCTATGTTTATAAGAAAGTATCACTTTTTGAGCAAAACACATAATATTAAGATTGATTGATTTAAAAGGATATTCCAGAAATCTGAATTAAATAGAACCATAATTAATTTATTCTTAGCTGTCAACAGGTAGCTTAATGTAGTTTCTTACAACAGATTTAAACTTTTATTTTGGAATCAATTTCCACTGTTTAAAACAGAGATTGGCAAACTATGTCCCACTTCTTGTTTTTGAAAATAAGTTTTATTCTAACATAACTATGCCCATTCATTTACTTAATGTCTATGGCTACTTTCATGATACAAATGAGTTGAGTAGTCATAACAGAGACCATATGTCCAACAAAAATACTTACTCCTGGCCTCTACAGAAAGGTTTGCGACTCTTGTCTAAATCATAAAACCACACCTGTTGAAGCTTAAATTTATTGTAGTCTAAAAAGAATAAGTATTATAAGACTTATGTTCAATATTTTCTACTTAGAACATTTTCAGATAAATCAGTAATGTACCAAAGTGAGGGTTTTTTTTTAATTAATTAATTTTTCGCTGCATTGGGTCCTTGTTTCTGCTCGCAGGCTTTCTCTAGTTGCAGCAAGCAGGAGCTATTCTTCGTTGTGATGCACGGGCTTCTCACTGAGGTGGCTTCTCTTGTTGCGGAGAACGGGCTCTAGGCATGTGGGCTTCAGTAGTTGTGGCATGCAGTCTCAGTAGTTGTGCTTGTGGGCTGTAGAGCGCAGGCTCAGTAGTTGTGGTGCATGGGCTTTTTTGCTCCACAGCATGTGGGATCTTCCTGAAACAGGGATCGAACCCATGTTCCCTGCATTGGCAAGCGGATTCTTAACCACTGTGCCACCAGGGAAGCCCCCCAAAGTGAGTTTTATGGAAAGCTTATGGGTATGTTTAAAAATAAAAAAAAAAGGGATCCTATAGTTGAACGGGATACTCTCTTTTCCCCTACTTGAGAATCTGTCAGATGATGAGTATCTGAGAAATCATTCAATAAATTAACCACTTTAACTTTTTAAATCTAATATTACCCAAATTTCTTTGACTTCCCCTTCTCCCCACTATAAACCAGTTTTTAATATATTTGTAGGGCAATAGTGGTCTGCAGAAGAAAATGCTAAAAATGCTAACTTAAAATAATACGTACTTCTAAAACGTGAAAACATATAGGTCAGAATAGCTCAACTGAATTTATAGAATCATAGATTGTAGATTTAAAAGAGCCATATAGTTTATTTAATCGAATTCCAAATCTTAGCAGATTACAGAAAAATAAAATTGATGATTCCAATATGCTAATCTTATTTTACTACATAAGAGATGGCTAATCATGACTACCTTCAAGTTAACAAAATGCACTTAATGAATTGTGTATATATGTTGGCTTCACTCACTGTAGTTAAAGCATCATTATGCCATAAGTGCTGAAACAATTGTGGTTTTACATATTGCATTAAATTAGTTAGTGCTATAATTAATTTTAATAGGATGTTTTTAAGTCCCTAACTAGATTACTTTATAACTAAGTGCTGAATGCACCATCTACATGTTTTGTTATTTTAGAGGTAATGTAAGTTTAATTATGCAGATAATCCAAGTAGATTTTTATTTTGCCTCTGGATTATCACTTTCATTTTAATGGCTTGAATGCTTCTTATCACTATTTGTGAATGGGATTAATTAAATCTAGAATGATGCTTTTAATACTGTGTGATGGAATAAATTTAGTAAGAGGGTTGATGTCCATGTGTTGGTCAAAATTATTATTGAATCTGTTAGACCCTGAGAAGTATAAACTCAGAAAGACAAAATGTTCACTTCCATTTAGCATTTTATTGTAAATGTAGTCATTCTTTTATGGATTGTCAGTTGATTCTAAAATTTAAAAAATATTTTTCATATTCATTCTTCTATTAAACAAATCCTTGTTGAGAACCTACTATGTATCCTATTAGAATATAAATTCCACAAAGCAGAAATCTTGATTTGTTTATGCTGTGTCCTTATTGCTTGGCATACAGTAGCTACTCAAAACTATGTATTGAATGAATGAATGGTTTTAAATACTGAAGATTCAGCAGCATAACATGAAACAGTCTCAGTACTCAAATTGCTTAAAGGCATTTGTAGCACCATGTAGAACATACACAATAGAGATAAATATAGAGGCTATGAGTCACTGAGGAAGAGACTAACCCACTTTTTAGGAAAGGGGCCAGGGAAGGCTACCTTGCAACTACTAATTTACTATCTGATTCTATGGATTTCTCTATTCTGGGCATTTCATATAAATGGAATAGTGCAATACAATATAATGCATGTATAAATAGAATAATATCAATACAATATGTTGTCTTTTGTGACTAGTTTCTTTCACTTAGTATAATATTCTCAAGCTTCATTGTTACATGTGGTAGCATGTATCAGTATTTTTTTCCTTTTTATTGCCAAATAATTTCCCATTATATGGACATCCCATATTTTGTTTATCCATTCATTAATTGATAGATTTTTTCCTGCTTTTTGGCTATTATGAATAATGCTAATATTAACATTTATGTACAAGTCTTTTTGTGTGTGGATACATGCTTTGAATTCTCTTGGATATATAACCAGGAGTGGAATTGCTAGATCATATGAAAACAATTTTATGTTTGAACTTTTTGAAGAACATTCAAACTGTTTTCCAAACTGGCTGCGCAATTTTACATTGCCAACGGCAGTATATGATGATTCCAATCTCTCCAGGCCAACACTTGTTATTATTGATCTTTCTTATTATAGTCTTCTAGGGTTATTATTTTTTAATGGAAAATGGCTTTCAATTTGTAGGATTTTAAATCCCAGCAGCCCTGGGAGAGGTATTTGTAAGAAGCTATGGTTAATTACATACATATTATCTTCCCTTGGGGGTGGTTTCAGAAAATATGGACTTTTTTTTATTTTTAATTAGAAGACTGTACGTTTGACAGTAGCCTTTCACTGTATGTAGCTCTCCAAAGATTTATATAACTGAGTTAAGGAATCACTATTATAAGTAAATCATCTTAGAATTAAAAGTTTTAACATTAATTTATTCAGAAGATCACATTCGAATTAATATTTCCTATGTTTTGGATCAAATTTTATGTGCTATTAAATGTTTTATTTTTTATATGTATGCTCTGATTTATTCCATCAGTATTCTCCCTAAGTAGATTGACCCCCTTTTAAAGGCAGCAGTTCTGTTTTATATGTTCCTGAGAGCTGTGAAGGGTCTGGGATTCTACCTTACTTTCCAGCTAACAAATAAGCCTGCCACAGTTTCATGGTTGCTGACAGAAGACACAGGCCTTCTCAGTCAGAGACAAAGAACTCTTTTACTTACCACAATAGCAATAGCCAGAATATCAGCATTTTCCTTTGCCTCTTTCCCAGTCTCCAATTTGTTCAGGGTGACATGAAGAGGGACAAGTGACATCAGCACACACAATGCATTATGTCACCCAAGAGGAACATTAAACTTGAGAGAAAGATACTGTTTCTGTTTTCCGTGTCTGTTTACTATATAAAACATTCTTGAAATGATAGCCCAGAACAAAGTCAGTCAGTGCTTCTGCTTACACTATATACAGAAGTGTGAGAACCATGAAGAATTGACTTCCAATAGTTCTTTTTAACTATGATGTAGCTCTCAAAATGTTTTGTACCTAGGAAGTTATAAGTTTGTTGACTTAATTTTGTTTTGCCATGAAGCATATATCAAGAGATGAATTTGTGAAAGAAATATTTATTTTCTGTAAAATCTTCTGATTAGACCAAATGCTTCCCTTTTTATAACAGTAATGATTTTGTCGAGTTAAACTTTAACTTCTCTGCGATCATTGCCAAAAGAAAACTAGGTTATCTTTTGTAATGCATAAAAAATAATGTATATGTGTAATAAGTAGATGTGCTACTTTAAGAGATTATCAACTGAAATCAGTAATACAAAATCAAACAAGTTAATTTTTAATTAATTGCAATAAACTGGAGTGCTTAACATGAAGCTCCTCTCAACTAAATCCATTACTATCATTTAAAAAAATTATTTTATATTAATGTAAAAATACCAAGGGTAATAACCTGAAAGTAGTTGAGCTGGAGGAGCGAAGAGAAACCATCAACACCCTTGTTCAGACTCCCATAATTCACTTTGTGTTAACCACCTCCCCACTGAGGGAAGCTATAATCCATAGAGTGCTTATTTTCTTTCCCCTTTATTTATTTATTTTCCCTACTGACATTTATTACTTTAATGATACTTAGGTGCTGCAGAATAAATGCCTCTGTTTCAGACATATAGAAAATCCAATAATCTATCACTTTGATAAACCATTCCATTAGTAGGGAATAACTACAAATATTCTATATGCAAGTACTTTATATCATTCTGGAAATACAATCAAGAGGCAATGCTTTCAGGCTACACATTAAGGCTATCTTGGTTATTTAAATGTGTATAAGCAACAAGGGCACTTTTGCAAAAGGTAGTATAAATTAAACAGTATCTCCATCTTAGGAAAAGAAAAGCTATTACAAGCCAACTACACATTCAAAATGGTATCTTACAACTTATTGCTATTATTCTCATGCAGGATAGATTATTGCTCACAACTGCACATTTCAGAACACCAAGAAATTTTCATATTTTTGTTACCTTTTAAGCAAGGTGACATCAGAATAAAAACTTTTAAAATTAAACTTTTCTGTTAAAAGTGAAATTTATTACAATACAGTAAGTGCAAGTGTTATTAAAAATGCTTGTTAAAATTATAGTGTCTATATAATTTTTCTAATATAAATATTGGAAATAACAACTTTAACAGTTCTATACATACGTAGTACATTGAAAACATAAAATCATGCACAAGGCTAAAATATCACTTTGCACGTTATCCTTTTAGGTATTACTCTTGTCTTCTGATCCCAGCATCATTACAGAATATGAACAAGTTACAAACTTCAAGGTTTCAGTGTTTTCAGTGTATGTCAGTTATCACACATTAACAATGGTTTAAAATCATTGCTTATATTCTACATGTGGTTCTAGTTCCCATATTTCCCTTTCTCGATAGGTCTTGGACAAAAAGTTGATCTAGAAAACCTATGATTACAGGACCCAGCATGACATGAATTCTCAATGACTCACTTAAAAGTGGCATAAAGTGTTTTATATATATATATATATATATATATATATATATAATTTTTAAGTCCTACAGGGCGTCAAAGACAATAAGTATATCGCATGTAAATAAGATAAAGCAGCTCAGCCTCTGCTTGCTTACTTGGCTCCACGTCTCTATAGGAAGGAGAAGCCAAGCCATGAAGAAGTTAGGGCAAATCGGAACTGCTGGGAGTGTGTGTGTTTGGGGGGCTAGAGGGGCTGGTGAGGGTGTGTGGGGAGCAGCATAGGGAAGGAGCTGGGGAGAAATGTCAGATTATGAAGGGAAATTAAACAGCGTTACTTATCCATTCTTCCCCATCCTGCTAAAGCAGGGGCCAGTTCCAGCCCAGCCTCCCTCCCCTGCCTCCCAGTGGGGGATTCGTCCCCCCAGCACTGTGAAGGCAGCCACTACCTTTCAGACAATGTGAAGCCATAGCTGTTCCCTACTGAGAACACTTCACAAATTTGAGGAACAGGCTATAAATTATAGGTTTGGACATTTCAAATACCAAGGATAGTCTGAAGTAGGCCTTAACACGAGGGGCAGGGGAAACAGGTTTTACAAGCAGCTAATGCCCAGAGAGGCTAAGGGGTTCGGCCAAGGGGAAGGCAATGCTTCTTCCTTCATGACAGCACTTCTCAGGCTTTAATGTGCATGCGATTCACTTGGGATCTCATCAGAATGTATTAGGTTGAGGGTGGGGCCTCAGACTCTGCATTTGTATTAAGCTCCTATGGACCACGCTTCGAGATGCTGATGCTCTTGGTCTATGGACCACACTTGGAGAAGCAAGAGTCTGCAACATAAAGAGGGAGCCGCCTCTGTCTCTCTGGGCCACAGGTATATCTTGGAAGTCCTGGGCAGAGCTGAGACAGCCCCAGCGCTATGTGACCACTCAAGCACTTCCCCAGGGAAAAGGTAGAGATGCAGCACACTGAGTGACCAACTGTCTACAAGACTGTGTTAACATATTTTCTGAGAGCACCAGGACTCTAGGAACAGCTAAACAAATAACATAATTCAACTTGAGTAAATGGCGAGATCTACTGACTGGGAATAAAACTAACCTTTTCCCCATGTAGTCCTCCTTAAAGTGAACATGATTACAAAAGTATAAAAAAACAGCATATTAAATTTCATAGTAGAAGGCCACATGTGCACACATATACATACAGTATGAATTCTAAGAAATTAAATGCATTTTTTCAGAATAAAGCACGTGCTACCACTGCTCCCAGCTAAAATCATCTCCTCTACCAAATACAAGGAAAAAAACCTTGAATTGTAAGGAGAATCACTGCATTGCCTGCCAGCACCAGGCCACAGGCTCCCCATTTGATCACAGCCACCTGAGCAAGAATAACAGGAAATCCAAAGGCAGAAACAATAATTCCGGTAGTGAAAAAATAAGCCAGTTCCTGACAGGCACTACTTGTTGCATCGGCGTCATATGTTTCTCGTTTGGCAATAAAATAGGGGATGGGAGAGATGACGTGGAATATCAGGACAAACAAGGGTCAGTAAACACCGTAATCCTCTAAGGCACATCCCAGCATAAGAAAAGTCAGCCCAATAGCCCCAGTGAAGAATAACGCCACAAGAGCTTTAACGCCCCCCCGTGTCTCCTGAGCTGGGGCCGCGGCTGCTTCTGGCTTCTTGCTATGGCCCCGCCCTTCTTTCCCCTTTAACTGAAATATTGTCCAACCTTGATTCCCCTCTCCCATACTTAGGTAATTAATTTTTTGGTTACATAAATGCAGACAGTCACTAATATTTCTTCTTATTTGTTTCATGTGGTTTAGTACATTGCCCTTAGTAATACTGTGCTACCTGTCTCGAGAATTCAACATATTACCTTTCTTTCAATAATTCTTTCATTCATAGTAATCTTTGAAAATCTTTATTCCACCAACTTTAAATATACTTTTGTTCTATGAAGCTTAATAGTGGTTTCATTAGAACAAAAAGGTTTCTGCATTTATTGGTTTTCTTATTTTGAAAATAAAAATATTTCTATATAGTTCTGAGTTTACTGTTATATCTCAAATGTTTCATTCTGCTTTAGAATTCAGTTAAAGACTTCTGATTTTAGTTTTAGACAAACATATTCTTCCTAGTGCCTTGTAGGAAATATTTTTTCTCTTCCCTAGAGCTAGTGTTTGATGTCACAGAGTATGCCCCTGACAAACAAGGCCTGTTCTTTGACCTGACCTTTATGGTCAGAATTGCCCCTCTTCCATCCTTCTGTTTTACAAAGGGTTAACTTTTGGTTTCCAGACTAAGACTTAATATATTCTAGAATTAAATTAAGTTAAAATAGGAAAGATTTATTCAGTTATTGTCTAGAAAAATGTAGAAAGGTGAGCAATCATTTGCTTATATTACCACTCACCCTGGACATTAGCAATGACATCTCCATCAAAAACAAAATAGATTCATTCAAGCAGAAAAAAAAAAAATCTTCACTTGAGTCATTTAAGTGAAGGTTTAAACGTTTCTTTTATCAATGAGATAATATTTCAATTCTCCATTTAACTTACATAGGCAAAGGGGAAAAAAAGAGGGGTGAGGATTGTGGATGCAGTGTCTATTCCTTCTTGGATTTAAATACTGACTCTGCCAAGTGTGATCTTTTCCAGGAATTAGATAACTAAAAAAATAAAATAAAATTCCACTGAAACGAATCCAACCCAATATTATCTTTAATGCAATGTAAACATACCTTATATAGCCTGATAGTTTCTACTAACACACTATCTTTAATCCTAGTAATTTATATTTTTATATTTTCTGTATCATGCCTAAAATGTTGCTTACTCTAATTAGCTTGTGGTCAACAGTATCTTTAATTAGAAATATTGGTAATCTGTCCCCCGCAGCATTTCATTTAGTGTGTTTCATTTTAGTGGTTCCAGGATGATTATCATAATGAACAGAGTGATAAAAAATACCATTAAGCAGAAATGAAATAGAATACCCATCAGGGCAAAAAGGGTTGTGGGTTTGTGTGTTAGTAAAAGAATGATCTGTAGTTCGAATACAGTATTAAAACTGTCAATAAGTTGGCATTGAGTGTACCTTTGAAATTCTATCAGTAGCAAATATCTGATATTGTGATTTATTTCTAACAATTAGAGGTAGAGTGTAGGATGAAGGACACAGAGTTAAACTAAAAAATGCCAATTCATTGAAAAACAGTTCAGATAGCACCAATAATATTGTTGAAACTGACTAAAGTTGATATGAGTAATGTAAAAAAGTTATGTGAGAAAATCACCAGCAGACTTGTGTGTCTATCATGAAATTCATTGCTAGGGATCGTGAGAGAAATCAGTCTTATGTTTATGCCTGGTATTCTTGTCAAGCGCATATATTAAAGTGAATGGTGTTTATTTGACATCTTTATATTTTATTTAATGATGATGATGTTTTCCTTAGAGATCTTTATTTTCTGAAACAGTTTTAAGATTTTCTTTCATAATTAAATGCAACAGATTTTTGTATTTCATGGCATTTACAGATGCATACCTACTGGGACTTCAAGTCTAGATTACATAACATCTAGCAATGTTTATGACTAAGTCTTATTTGGCATCAGAAAAACATCTTCCAACTTGGGTAGAAGATACATTTGAGGTTCTGTAAGTTTTTAGATATAAAGTCATGCATATTAGAAAAATATATCCAAAGGAAGGTGGCTAGCTACTGCCTCTAATATCAGGTAGATATGTGGAATGTTTGCACAAATAAAATCAACTAGATTCTCAGTTCTCAATGTCTTCATCAAACTCTTGTTGATCAACCCAGGTATTGCATTGATTCTTGACTTTTGGGAGATTATGGTTTCCTTTCAAAATTTGCTTAAAATTATACAGAGTCCCTCTAGAAAAATGTGCATGCACACAGATAAATTCAAAATGATGGTGGATCTCCTGGAGCCATTCACAGATCCCCTAGGGATTTCAGGGACCCAAGGTTAAACAGGGCATAAGTATAATATTAAGCATCATTCAGCCTTTCTAATAAGGTTAGATATTCTCAAGTGTAAGTGTTAGTAATAATCTATTCTTTATGAAGTTGTGAGTATTCTGCAGGGTAAATCACACAAAGGGTTTGGCATAGATGTTGGCACATAGTGAGAAGACAAAACATTGTAGATCTTTGGAACTAAAACTTAGTGGGATTATATTATTCTTTATTGCCCATTTATTAGTACTATTAGCTTTCTAAAAACTGGGGAATGTCTGCTTTTTAACACAAACTATACGTTCAGTATATTGGGCAAATCTTCTAGAATTTTAATTTTATTCTTTTGTTATCTTTTTCAACCGAAGGTATGGTCTTGGTTTAATTTTTTTTTTTTTTTTAACTCTAAGATAACTAAATTTGAATGAGTTTCACATAGTCAAAAGTGAAACAATCCATGAATGCATAGTGATACTAAAATATAAATCTGTTGGGGACCATCAGAGGTTGCTAGAGAACCAACTCATCAGTCTGAATACGGGTAAATAGAAGAAATACTTAAGCATTTAACCTAACTTTCCTATAAAACATTGTGCCACAGGAACACTTTTTCTTTGTAGAAGTACTCTAGCTAATACATGAAGAAAGAATGTTAGAATTAAAATATTACGATTTTGTAATCCCCCAATGAGTTAATGAATCTAGGCACTAAGCAACAGTGGACATTAATAAGAAAGCGTGGGAGGAGAAGAGGAATAGAGAGAAACAGACATTATGTGCCTCATGATGGAATTCTACATCTGTGGAGTGTACTTGTAAAAACTCTGAACCTAACCCGATCAGGACTCTGGATTTAACTATCAGGTTACAGGGAGCACAGAAGCAAGTGTTTTAAATGATAGCATGAGGATGGAAGCAGCAAGATTCATACTGTGCAAAGCTCTACAAAACAAATGACCAGATTCTTCAAAAATAAATCATAGGGAATTAAGAGAGGGAGGGCTACCTATAAGATGGAAGAGACAAATGATCTATCAACCCAGTGCAATGTGTGGGCCTAACTGGACTCCATGATTCTGACTGAATCAAAATAACAGTTAAGAAAAAAACAAATTGATATTAGGGATAATCTTAAATTTTTCATAGTGGCATCATAGTATTGCAGATATAATATAGAAAAAGTCTTTCTATTTAATGATACATACCATGAAATATTTAAACTGAAGTAAAAGAATATGTGGGATTTACTTCAAAATAATCCTGTTAGGTGGGGTGTAGATGAAAAAGAGAACGTCCCCAAACTGGTGAGTTTTTAAAGCTGGGCGATGGCTGCCTGGAGTTTTATTGTCCTGTTCTTTTTACCTGTTTATACACTGACATTTTCCACAGTAAAATTTTTATAAGAATGAAATATCACAAAGTTTCACACCTGTCGTAAGGTCAGTAAAGTTTTCTATGGCATATTGAAGCTACATGTTCATATCTATTAAGATCCATTTACAAGGTATGATATAGATATGGAATTGTATTACTTTGTGAATGATTTCCAAAGCTAGTTTAGTGACTGTATTTTTTTAATTCAGAAGATTATGTTAACCTGTTTTATGGAGGAGTTGCTTATGTATCTTTTTTTCCATTTAATATTATATAAATAATCATAAGGAACTCTCCATTTAAAGAAATTATAGTAAATAAATTCTACATAATAGATAATAACCTATATATTTGCATTATAGATATAAACTATCTTATCTCTTTTATGGCTGAAGTCAGAAATGAATACAGAATATAAATATGTGTATGATTTCAAAAAGGAATCTAGTATTGAGGATTTATTTATGTTTTAAGATAGATAAAGCAAGAATCAAATTTACTAGTAAATTGAGGTAATTTGAGTGACATTTATCAGTAACATCTTTTTTTCCTTTTTGTGTTTTCTTTTTCTTATGCTTTTGAATAAAAGTTGATGGGGGGGGCCTTCATTTATACTAATGTGATCTATTTGTACACATCAGTGTTTTCTCTTAATATACTCAAAAGTAAGATTATGAAATTGGAGCTTAGAGCTTGACAGATTAATCAGATTAGTGAATGGTCATTCAGTGACCACCGTCAAAACGTCCTCCTGGTTATGAAAATATGTGACTTGGTGTGACACTAGATTCTGTTCTTGGCCATGGTCTGTTCAACATGACCCAGATGAAGCCTGAGAGGCTCATTTTTTTTTTTCCTTTTACATAATGAGAAAAAGGAACACTGCATTTCCTGCTTATGTTTAATTTCCTATGGAAAATATACCTGGTGATAAAAATGATGTGGGAAGATCCCACATGCCGCGGAGCGGCTGGGCCCGTGAGCCATGGCCGCTGAGCCTGGGCGTCCGGAGCCTGTGCTCTGCAACGGGAGAGGCCACAACAGTGGGAGGCCCACGTACAACAAAAAAAAAAAAGAATTACAAAAATATCCAGCAGCCGACAGTTAACATTCACAATATCTGGCAACCAATAGAAAAAGGTACATTATTTCACGTAAAGCAAGAAATGCTGAAAAAAAATAAATTGAAACTGACCCCAAGTGCTGGAGGAGCTGGAGCTTTTATACACTGCTAGTTGCAAATATAAATGGTACAATCACTTTAGAAAATAATTGGGCAGTTTCTTACTGTAGAGTTCATATACACAAAGCTTCTTTTTTCCCTTACTCTTATTTTGGTTAATCATCATAAGACCAGTGTAATAGTGCTCAGGGCTTGGCATGAAACTACCCCTTCCAATATGAGAATACACAAGACTAGATGATCTCAAAACAACCAAAAGAAAAAAATCACTGAAGTGATTACTTAAATTTTGCATTTCAAAGAGCTGAAGAGTGTTTCTCATCCAAAATAACAGCTTTTCTTTTGTTGTAACTTTTCTTGGGAGATAGCAAAAAAAAAAAAAAAAGAATATCTGATTAATTAAAAGGGCCTTGAGGCAAGAAGCAGCCAAGACAATATGAACCACATAGTATAATTCTGACAGAACCAGAATTACTACCATAGTCATAGTGGTAAAAATTATTGCCAGTTGATTATTGAGAAAGAACTGGAGAGTATTAATTAGTAGAATTCACTGCTTTTATAGTTCATACATGTAAATAAGCAGAAATGAGAGATTTGCTGTTTAAGCTATACAGCAATAGATAACTAATATACATACTAAGGCAGAGTCATTTTCTGAACTGTCTGTTTATTCCTCATAGAGCTTAATACAGGGCCTTGTATGTGGCAACCATGTAATCCCATGCTTACCACAGTACCTGGATCATACTACATAATAAATATTTGTCAAATTAATTGTATGAATAATAGCAATAAAAAATCTACTGAATGCTAACAATGTACCAAGCATCTTTAAATGTTTCACATATATTTACCCTTTTAATCATCACAACAGCCCTGTGAGGTAAGTTCAGTCATCATCCTCATTTTATAAATGAGGAAATTGTGGTCTAGAGAGGTTAAGAAACTTGCCCAAAATGGCATGGCTTCTAAGTGGTAGAGTCTGTAATTGAACCCAGGTAGTCTGACTCAGAATACACTGCTTTTGGCTACTACATGTTGCTGCTTCTAATGAATCAATGAATATTTGCTCAGTGAAAGAATGCATCACCTGATCATATATACTGACCTGAAATAAATTGACTGCCAGATATTTCTCAAGCAAAAATGGGTTTGTTCAAGATCAACAGAGAATTGTACTTCAGAGTCTGCAACCATGGTGAACCACGTGCAAGTCCCTTCATGGCAAGGGAAGGAGAGCATTTTTATAGGGAGGAAAATGAAGTTGGGAGGTATAGTAAAAAAAAAAAAAAAAAAAAAAAGAGTCCTGGCTTTCCATTGGCTGAGTCCTTGCCAGGAAAGAAGAGTCTTTCTTCTTCCTGTTGGGCTCTGCTGTCATCATATGGCATGAGAGCTCCCCTTTTCCTGACTCCTAACTCTCTTTAATTGAGGTTGCTGCTGCTGCTGCTGATGATGATTTTTTTACATTTTCCCCTTTTGATTGAGAACTTTCTCTTATAGCATCACTCATCAAAAGTCAGGTTTTTTGATTTCAGTGGCTTTTTGTCCCTTGATGTCAGGGAAGGACCTATCCTGGGTGTAGTGTCTCATGTTGGAGGGAAAGTAAAGAGATTAGAAACCTACTAAGATGACATCCAAGTAATGAGGAGGGGTAGGAGGGAGAACTTTTAGGTACTTTTTATCTAAAGTCCTATATGTTATCAACATCATAGACATTGGAGTTCATCTGAAGCGTTATATCATTATCAAAGTTTTGGTGACAAACTTCTAACAGGCCTCATCTCAATATCTTAGGAAAGCTGTCTTATCAGATGTCATCTGCTTCAATTGCAGGAAATCTTCATTTTCAGGTCACCAGATGAAGTGAAGTTCCAGTCAGGATTTGGTGTTTCTTTAGGTTTATCATGTGAATCCAACAGTCTGTTCTTTGGAGTTTGGCAGTACAAGGGTTGGTTAGCAGTACCCAATACGGGACTGTCCAGCAAGGTTGTTGAGGGTTCTTCTGGAGATAGCTTTTCCAGTAGATGAAATTTTCAGGTTGCAAGGTGTGATGCTTAAGGTTTTCATCTCCCAAGAGCTCGCTGTGAAAAGATTGCTTTACCAAAACATAGTTATTTTTAATAGAGCAATTAGGCCTTTGCAGTATTGGAGTATGTTTCCTTTTATCAGCTGTGGGCCAAAAGAAGCAAAATCCAAATGCATTGGGCATCCTGTGACTGTCTCAAACGGTGAGAGTTTACGAGTTCCAAAAGGGGTGAATCTTAGATTTAGGAAGGCCAATGGCAGTGCTTTTGCCCAAGGTATTTCGAGGGTTTCTACAGATTGAGCTGTCTTACTAATGCTGTTAGTACATTCTTCTAAATCAGTAAAAGTGGTGTAAACTGACCAAACAGCACAGACTTGTCAAAACACCTGGTCAGTAAAATGGGTTCCTTAATCACTATGAAGTTTGAGAGGAGGTCTTTCCAAAAAGATTTTTGCCAAAGAAGGGGCAGTAGACTATTTCATTCTAGTGTGAAAACATACCAGACCATTGCTAAAACATATTTATATATAAGACAGAGGAAGTTCTGTGAAATTCATTTCCCAGGTCTCTAATGGTCCATTAGGCAGTTTAAAATATTTGATAGCAGTATCAACAGGCTTCCTGAGGCTGTACTTCAGACAAGTGGGACAAATGAAGTAGGCATTTTTTGTGGCCTTGCTAATGTTTTCCTACTAATATTGACTCATGAATTCTGTTGTCTTGTCAGGAGAACAATGGTTTAATGAATGTAGAGTGGTGAGGAGTGAGAATTTTATAGTCTCCAGTAGGACTAGGTTATTATTTGGTTCAAACCAGAGCTTTCTCTGGTTCTCACTGTTGTGGCCTCTCCCGTTGCGGAGCACAGGCTCCGCACGCGCAGGCCCAGTGGCCATGGCTCACGGGCCCAGCCGCTCCGCGGCATGTGGGATCTTCCCAGACCGGGGCACGAACCCATGTCCCCTGCATCAGCAGGCCACCAGGGAAGCCCCAGAGCTTTCTCTTTTTATCAAACCAACAACTGTCAAATTTCCAATCTTGATTTTTCCTTTCCTAAGTCCAATTCTGAGTTTTCTCTAGCCAATTTTTCTAAGTTATCATTTGGGGAAATACCCCTTTGGACCATGACAGAGGTTTGGCTGCTGTTGGTCCCTTTAACAACAGCATTCCTTGTGGAAATGTCAGCAAGGTGATTTCCCTTAGCTTCTGGTGAGTCAAGTTTCGAATGCCTGGGAATCTTATTAATAGCTAAAGCAGCAGGTAAAGTATCACATCCAATAATTCCTGAACATAGAAGCCATTTTAAATGTTATTTCTACTGGAAATAAGGCAGCCACATTGCTTCCATGACATCCACAAATCATAAACTACTTCAAAAGCATACCTACTGTCAGTATAAATATTAGCAGTTTTGCCCGTGGCTAAAGTACAAGGCCATGTAAGAGCATATAACTCAGCCTGTTGGGCTGCAGTAGCCTTAGGTAAAGGTGCTGCCTCCATAACATAAAAAGGAGTCGTAATAGTATACCCAGCACAATATTTGCCACTGTCAATTTTTAAATAAGAATGACCAGTGAACCATGAGAAGTCAGCATTACCCAAAGAAATGTCCTGTAGATCATCATGAGGAGTCAGGAGGTGATCTGTCAGTGTTCAACAGTCCTGAGGGATTTTGTTGATAATGCAGTGGAGGAAAGTAGCAAGATTAAGGTTACTACCATGTAAAAGAGTTCTATGAGGAGCAGTTAACAGGAGTGGCTAGGAGGTGACATGGCTGGCTGATAAATATTGAATGTGACGAGAATTCAGGAGGGCTTCTACCGTGTGAGGTATAAAAATGATTGAAGGGGATCACACAATGATTTTCTCAGTGGCCTTAACCAAACAAAAACAGTGGCTGTAATGGCTTTAAGGCAAGGAGGGTATCCTCATTTCCACAGAGTCCATTTGTTGGCTATAATACCCTATGGGTTGATGTTGGTTCCCATGTTTTTGGGTAGCAGCCCAAGGGCATTCCCTTCCTTTTCATATACAAACAAGAAAAAAGTGAATCTAATAATTAGGATGCCCAGGGGCAGGTGGGTTCTTCACACTTTCCTTTAACACCTCCTTGGCTATGTCATTTGGTACTTTCCATTGAATTGGGTTGGTTGTTCGTTATTTAGTAAAACATACAGAGTTTTGGCCATAAAAGAGAAATTGGAATTCAGTTTTGGCAGTAACCAACTAACCTGAGAAAACCTCACAATCGGTGCTTTGTTTTGGGAAACATAGGACCCGAAGTCTATCTGGAGCTAGACGTAGCCCTTGTTTTGATATCAGGTGCCCTAAATATTAAATCTGGGATTGGGAAAACTGCAATTTTTCTTTGGGGACCTTATGTCCCTTTAAGGCTAAAAGCTTTAGCAAGTGGATTCTGTCTTCCTGTGAGGAGGTTTGAGAAGGAGATCAAAAAAGCAAATCATCCACATATTACACCAAAGTAGACCCTCTAAGGAATGTCATATCATCCAGATCAGCCTTCAGGATTTATAAGAAATTAGAAGGATTCTCAGTAAAACTCTACAGCATTACTGTCCAGGTAAATTGTTTTTCTTCCCAAGTGAAGGCAAAAAGGTATTGGCTACCTTCATCAACAGGAATACAAAAGAATGTGCTGCATAATACAATTACAGTGAAGAATTCACTTCTGGTGGGAATAGATGTTAGTAACTAGTAATGAGTGAGGGTTAGGGACAACAAGGTGTCAGGGATAACAATGTTTTTTATTGCTCAGAGGTGGTAGATGAACCTTCACTCTCAGCCCTTAGGTTTTCTCACTGGTAAAATGTGAGTGTTACAGGTGATAGTACAAAGAATTATGAGGCCTTAAGCCTTGTAATCTTCTACTCTGGGCTTAATGCCTTGAAGGGCTTCTTTACTTATAGGATATTAATTAATTATCAGAAGAGATTTTAAGGGGTCTATATGAATCTTGATGGGAGGTACACTGTGAATTTTGCCAACATCATTTGGAGATTTTACCCATAAGGAAAGTGGTAACTGATTCAATAGGGACAAATAATCACTGTTTTGAGAATCATTTCTAGTACTGTGAGAGATGGAACAAATAAAAGTTGTCAGAGGATTATTTAATTCATCTGGTTGGTTACATTGATGACTACTGTCAAATTCTAGAATTATTTCTCCCTGTTGGGAGAAAGAAATTCTGGCATGATACTTTTCTAAGAAGTCTGGCCTAATACATGTATGGGGCAGAGGAACAAAGGAGAAATGGGTGTTTATCTCTCAAAGGGCCTAAACAAAATGCAGTAGGTTCAGAGACAGACACCTCTTGAGGTTCATTAGAGATCCCCACTATTTGACCTGCTATAGTACTCTGAGGCAGGGGCTGCTTTGTAGTAATGGAGTTGAGTATTGAGAGTATGGCTCCATCGTCAATTAGGACTGGCAGAGATTCATCCCCAATTTGGAAAAATGTTTCTCTAAACTGATTAAGAGGAAGGATTAGGAAGAGTCCCTGTAGTTCCTCGGAGCTCTGTCATTAAGAATTGGGGGGCTTCCCTGGTGGCACAGTGGTTGAGAGTCCGCCTGCCAATGTAGGGGACACAGGTTCGTGCCCCAGTCCGGGAAGATCCCACATGCCGTGGAGCGGCTGGGCCGGTGAGCCATGGCCCCTGAGACTGTGCATCTGGATCCTGTGCTCCGCAATGGGAGAGGCCGCAAAAAAAAAAAAAAAAAAAAAAAAAAAAAAAGAATTGGGAAAACATTGGAAAGACTCATTAGAAGGCCAAAGGCACGTAGTGCTTGAATTTGTAATAATCATATCTCCAAAGTCCTGTTTATTTGTAATAATAACAGAAACTAGGAGGATTTTGGTTTTGTTTAGGTGCCTTTGTTTGTTAGAGTTGACGTTTAAGAATTTTGGTGGTCTTCCTTGAGGGTGACTTGTCTATAGTATAAGAAAGCTGGTTTGCCAGATTAACTAAATCTAGAGTGGACAGTTTCCCATTCCATTCTGGCCCTTTTTACTTGAAGGGAAAGACTCAATTCAGCCTATTAATAAGCGTAGAGTTAAAAGCTACACTGCTGTGATCTACACCTGAAGAAGGATCAGAATTTTATTTTATTTATTTATATTTTGATTCAACACATATTTATTGAGTGCTTAAATGCACCAGGCATGAACATTTACTGGGCACGTACCATGTACCAAGGTCTGTCTAGGCCCTGGAGATGAAGTGTTGAGCAAACAGACAGAGACCCTGTTGTCCTGGGGGTGATTCCAGGAATGGGAGTTAGAATAAAAACGCATAAATAAATAACTGAACAGTTTCAATTTAAATAGTGATAAGTGTAGTGAGGAAAACACAACAAGTGGTGGTGGTGGTGTCTTCTGACAGCCCCTGTTGGGGTCCTCTGCATTCAGGAACTTCCCTCCCCTGCCCCTTCTGGTCTGTGGGTGGTCATGGCTCCCCTCTGTTACCAGGCCCCAGGTGCTGCACTACCCACCCCTAGTGTCTTCCAGAATTTTATTTTAAAATCTTAAATTGATTGTAATAGTTATGAACAGATTAATAAGATTTTGGTGTGCCAGCCTGAATTTTGTTCCAGTCAACAGGCTTTGGGAAAGCCCTAGGACTTGCTCAGTGAAGTCACCTAGTGCTTACTTGAGTCTGCTTATACAAGAGTTCGCAGTTCATCCCAACAGTTGTAATCCTAGAGACCTTTCAGGATTTCCCCAATTAGTCATATTCATTCAGTGCTAGGCCTGGCCTTTACCAACAGGCATATAAACTAGCTGATATAAGTCAGAGAAGCCAGTTTGATAAGTTTGAATGAATATATTAAATTCTTCAGCAGATTTATGAGGATCTTCAGTTACTTTAGGAAAATCTTTGACAATGGCTGGCAGTTCAGCTTTAGTCCAGGGAAAATAAGAAATTAGGGTTTTAGCCTCTGGGTCCTCAGAAGGCTTAATTTTAAAGAGACAGGTTCTGGCAATTTCAAAGGAAAAGGGAGTGGGTAGAGAACAGTGGAGGTTTGGTGACAGAATTTGTATTGGGGAATTGAGGATATAGAGGAGGTGTAGAAGGGAAGGAGGAAGGTGGAACCAGAGGTAGAGTCTGGTCATGAGGAGCCAAGGGAGAGAGAGAGAGGATGGTGCCAAAGGAGGAGCCTGAGACAAAGAAGCTGAGGAAGAGGATTCTGAGGCTTTGGGAGCCATTTTATCTTGCTTTGACTCAGTTAATCTTAAAATGTTTTTTGGATGAGAGGTCATTTTAGATTCCTGATAATGTTGGAGATCCTCAAAATATTTGGCTGGCCAAAAAGTTCATTCAGTTTTGAGTAAAAATAAAAGACATTTTTCATTTTCACCAACTTTATTGAACAACGTATTCATTAACCGAATGAACATTTTGGCCAACCCAATACAAATTGAAATAAGTACTCCACATAATTCGGAAAAACTTTGATCTGTTATTGTTCAGTTTGATTTTAAGAAAACTGAATTTGGGGATTTCAAAATTTCCTAATAATGGTCATTGGTATTATAAATTGCCTTTGGTCAGGCTGGCCCATTTAACTGGAAATGCACATGAGGAAGGATCATGGTCTTTAAACATAAAATCGGCCAGGGTCCCTGTAATGGGAGCTCCCTCCAAGTACTTAAATAACTGGGATCTCACTTCCTGGAATTTTTTCTCTAGAGTAAAAGAACAATTTTCAAACAGCTGACAGCTCAAACAACTCAGTTCAAACAGCTTGTAAGCTATACGAGCCAATTCTAAGGAAACAGCTTTGTCTTGGAGGATCCAGGCTGATGGCTTTTCAGGGAGTTTCCAAGGAATACCCTATTCCAGAGGAATACACGGAAGGCTGGAAAACGAGCACAGTTTCAGTGAAGCAGCCCCTGTTTCTGAAGAAATGGGCTGAATGTGTTTTCAGCCAGCTGTCACTGAATCAGTCTTATCTCAAAATCAGACCAAAGTGCCAAATTAGTACTTGCATAGAGAACAAGGACTTAACCAGAAATACAAAAACTTAAAATAGACCCCAGGTAAAACCTGGACAGCTTCACCTGCAAAGAAGGTAGGAGCTTGGATCCAGGAAAAAGACATACCTTCAAACTCCAGGATCAGCAAGAAAAGCAGCAAGGATAGTGGGCTCAACTGTGGCTGTTTACTCACCAATGCTGGAGCCTTTGGGAGTCCCTTCTGGCCCCTGTATCTGCCACCACAATGTTGAACTGAAATAAATAGACTGCTAGATATTTCTCCAACAAAGTTGGCTTTAATCTGGAATCAACAGAGAATTGTAGTTCGGGGTCTGCAACCATGGTGAACCACATGAAAATCCCCCCACGGCAAGGGAAGAAATCTTTTATAGAGATGAAAAGAAAGTTGGCAGGGCTGTAGTAAACAAAGAGTCCAGGGCTTTTCATTGACTGAGTCCTTGCCAGGGATGAAGAAAATTCTTTCTTCTTCCTGTTGGGCACTGCTACTGTTGCCAGGCATGAAAACTTCTCTTTCTGGTCTCCTGAATCTATTTAACTGAAGTTTCTGTTTAATAATTTTTTATATGTATAACACTTAGACTTACATATATAATGTTAAAGTTTAGTGTTCTTTATTTCTCCTTGATAGCCAATACTATTTAGAAATACTAAAGTTGTGGTCTCCAAACTACTTTTATGAACACACCATTTGTTTAAAAATATTTGACCAAGTATCCTCAACATATGTATATTTATTTATGTAAATAAATAAAATAGTACATACTATTATGTTAATAATATGCCAGTACTACTGTATTAACATATTATGTAAAAACAAAGTCTCTCTATCTATCTACCTACCTACCTACCTACCTAGATATATTTTTTTTCTACCCAGAGCTCAGTGGATTATCTTGTACAGCCACTGAATTGCATTTACCTTTTGGAGACTACTACTTTATAGGATGTAGTAACTTTTTTTAAAAGAGCTAACATAGAGAACTTTGTTCTCTCACATTTGCCCTCATACACAAAGAAACCAAGATACATCAAGTAATTTTAAATAAGGAAAAGTATTCTCAATTCAGAAGACAAGCCTTATATTCTCATGAGATAAGAATTCTGGAAATATGCATTTCTAGACCCTCCCCCCTTTCTTGCTTTCTCTCCCCAAAGAACACCTATACCTTTTCAAGTAAAATATGTACTCTTTGATGTAACTCTTAAAAGTATGAAAATGAAATTTATTTCCCTAATGATTTTCTCTATTCTACTTGTCTAACATTGATTTTTTTTCTTCTCTTTTCTGTTTGTAATGCAGCATAAACCAATAGGGTTTCCTATTGTTTCTTTCCTAAAACTGTGCACCTGCACTATCAATCATGCCAAGAGCTAGCACAGCTTTGGGATGAAAACTGATAGCATGCAATGAAAATAGACAAGACAGCTTAGAAGATTGATTCTAAATTATAGAGCTGCTTAGTGATCTGCAACCACCCAAATTCTTCCAGCTTGATAGCTGATTAGTGAGCACAGGACAAACCACAAGCTTGCCTTCATGACCTAAATGAGGGCAATTTGCACAGTCTGTGGTGTAGTTACTTCGGAAAGGGCTACAAATCAAAATCTTTCAAACTACAGGATTGAAGTAGTTCTGTTTCCAAGTTTCTCCATCTTTGAGATAAATGGGACTAAGCGGGCTTCCCTGGTGGCGCAGTGGTTGAGAGTCCGCCTGCTGACGCCGGGGGCACGGGTTCGTGCCCCGGTCTGGGAGGATCCCGCATGCTGCGGAGAGGCAGGGCCCGTGAGCCGTGGCCGCTGGGCCTGAGCGTCCGGATCCTGTGCTCCGCAACGGGAGAGGCCACGGCGGTGAGAGGCCCGCGTACCGCAAAAACAAAACAAAACAAAACAAAACAAAATGGGACTAAGGACATCTGTAGTCTTAGATTTGTTCCAATGATAATGTCAAACAAATTAGCATATTTGGAGGCTTTATTAATGGTCAATGAATATGCAAAAATAAAGTATTATGTTAATTATTATGATTATTCTTGGAGTAATACTAGTTTAAATTGTACTGCTATAAATTTTTCTTTTTATCAGTTTTTTTTAAATAAAATTTTCATTTCACAAGGGGTTTGAAAGAATATCACAAAAATGCACACCATTTACTTAGATCACCGGTTGTTAACATTTTGTCCCATTTATTTAATGATTTTACACTCACTCTGTACACTGTCTCAAGCACACTTTCTCTCTAAATTATTTGAGAGTTAATTGTCTTATAATCTGACAGGAAGTTGCAGACTTCAGTATTTTATCCTACATATTTCATTGTGTTTTTCCTAAGACAAGGACATTCTTTTATACAACTACAGTTTGATGATCAAATCAGTAAATTTTAATATTGATATAATACTCTTGTTCAACCCACGGACCATCCTGACATTTTGGCAGTTATCCTAAAAATATCCCTTATAGCAGTCTCTCCATTCCAACGACTCTTTTGGAGAGAAGTGTCAGCCTTTTTAAAATGTTGTTTGTTTTTCATGACCTTAACATTTTTTTAGAGCACAAGCTCATTCTTCTACAGACTATCTCTCAATTTGTCTGTCTGTGCTGAGTCTTAATTTACATATCTGCAGGGAAATTTATTAGGGTAGAATTTTAAAGCTCATTTTGAAGATACCCGAGAAGTAGATAGCCAATATGCTCTTTGCTATTTTGAGGTTAAGGAAAAGTAATGCATATCACTTTGGATTTTTTAACAAATTCATTTCACTTTGGTTCTTTTTGAAAGCTGTTAGGACTTTTACAAAAACAAGAAACAAAACACACACACACACACAAACAAAACAAAAAAGATAAGCTGTGATACTGACTTAGATCCACTGTGTTTTACACAATATATTAAGAAACAGAGACTAGATTTGTGCACAAGTCTATAAACTGGTAGTTGTTATATTAACTAATGTTTTCTATAGCCTTATGACCTAGATTGTACTGTACTCATCTTTTTTATCAAGCCCTGAAGAGATGTTCATTCCCACAAAATGCTATACTGTGGTAAGTGCAGCCAGATTTCTCAAGAGCTCTCCTTTAGCAAATTAAAATAGAGTAATGGAAAGAGAGGGCAATACATTAAGGATGTGGTCTTTTAGGGATACCTAGATCCAAACAATGGCCTTGAGTCTCTAGAAGACTGTTCCATTATTGTGAGTTAAAAATTCAAGATGACCACATGCCTGGTATGTATTTTCAGCAAAGATCAAGGAAGAACTTCAGATGCCACTTTCATTTACTGTTGTTAAGTATAAATTACTTATCAAGTTATTACTTAAAATGATATCTGTGCAATCTTTGGTTATACAAGGTAACAATCACAGCTAAACCCACTTATAAAAAAGACCATTGTTTCCAAATATTATAAGTTGCTACAATAATAACACCTGACATTCTCACTGAACTTCTCTGTGTTATATTTTATGGGCAATGAAATGGCAGTATGAACCAATCCTTAACCTCTGACTCCTAAGAAATATATGAACTGTTTCTGTTCTAGTTCCTTTGTTACTTTGCATATTACCAAGCATTGGAACAAACAAAGCATGGTGTTCATTTTCACCTGCCAAAACAAGCTAAAATCAATCTTGCTGTATTCAATAAACAACTCACTGTGGGTAGATGGGTAAATTTTATTTGCTGATGAATAGCAATGGAATCTTGCTATTAAATCATAAAATAAAACCCATATATGTGACAAATATCTTTTCTTTCATGACCATCTTCCTAGGTAATCATATATAATATGAAAGATGAATATTTTTTAGAAAGATGAATATGTCTCATGACCTTACGCATATAGGGTAAAACACAGTGATGTTGTATGAAGTCATGATCTTCATTCAATATAGTTTATTTTCAGTAAAGTGTTAGAAAATACCCCCAAGTCTTGGCCACCATGCAGTGCAGGTTTGATCTATTGGTTAATCAGTCACTCTCTCCTTGGTCATTTATCCAGTCAGCAAAATCTTCTCTGTTACCTACACTGTATAAGATATGACCCAACGCACTAAAAAATAAAGGTGGATTAAGACATATTAAAGGCTTCAGGGGACTGACAGTTTAATTAGGGAAGATGACATACCAGCAGACCATCAGAACACAGTGTAATAAATGCACAGATTTCCTGCTTTGGGAAAAAGCAATATGAAATTTCATCTTCTTCATGACTTCCTCCTTCTCCCCAGTCTAGATTAGGGAGCCTTTCTCTCTACTCCCATGTGAATAAGTGTATGGTTCTAACACGGTGTTTACCACACTAAACTAAAGCTTGAACTCTTGCAAGCTGAGTGACTTTGACCAAGAGAGACCACTAAGTCAGTTTCCTCCTTTTTAAATGGGGATAATTTATCCATTCATTACTGATTGAAAAATTTCTGTGCTATATACTATTTTATGTATAATACTATGTTTTCAATATTACCTTACTCAAAGGGTTAATGTAGAGACTAAATAAGTCATATAAAACATTTAGCCCAGGATCTAGCACAACTCTTAATAAATGTTAACAGTATAATTATTGTTATTGCATAATTCTGATGACAGCTATTTTAGTGGTTTTCTATCTTTTGGCAAGCATATTCTAAATATGTTTTTCAGATCTGTGTAATCTTTTTCTTTCTTCGAACATAAAATGTTAACATCTTGAGAAGACTCTGTTAAGCTCAGATACATGAAGAGGTCTGTTTGTTTCCAGAGTTTAGTAGTATTTAACTACTGAACCTGTAACCAGCCTCTTTTAGACTAGGGCCTACTCCATCACTTGGTACACAGTAGGAGTTCAATATGTATTTGCCAAATTCATTTGACTTGATTTTATGAAATTCAGCCAGCTATGATATTATTCTGAAGGTTAGTAATCCTCAGCTCAAGGACTATTAAATGATTCATTGAACAATTGGTTTTTCTTCTGATATATGCTTTTCCCTCTGTCACCTGAAGAAATATTCCCTTCTGAAAAGAAAAAAAAAGCCATTTAATTCTGGGCCTCCCAAAACTGGGTGAATGGGTTTCACCTTTTACCCCTCAGTCAGAAGTTAGAGAAGACTTTCATTTTGGAAGTAAACTCCCTTGGGCCATAGGCAACCAAGAAAAAAACACCTGAAATACATCTTTTATAGTGAATTCTTTTATTTTAAAAGTATGCCTTCTGTATACCAGATTATACCTCATAACATCATTTGTAGAAATTTAAGAGGAATTGCAGTGTCTGATTTCTTATTCTCTTAATCCTAGGTATTGTGATCTTGCTACAAAAATGGCAATATTTTAATATGACCAATATTTGATAAGTAATGTTCAGTGCATTAAAAAATCACACACAGAGACACTTACATGTAAACCCCCTTTCATCTTTTTGTTTTCCAAAGATACAACACTAACATTTTATTACCTTCTTTTCTTCTGGATAAATACTACTTCTCCAGGGCTTCCCTGGTGGTGCAGTGGTTGAGAGTCCGCCTGCTGATGCAGGGGACATGGGTTTGTGCCCCAGTCCAGGAAGATCCCACATGCCGCGGAGCGGCTAGGCCCATGAGCCATGGCCGCTGAGCCTGCGCGTCCAGAACCTGTGCTCGGCAACGGGAGAGGCCACAGCAGTGAGAGGCCCGCGTACCGCAAAAAAAAAAAAAAAAAAAAAAAAAAACCAATATGAACTTGGGACTTACAGTCATTAGACCAGGTAGAGTAAAGCAAGCATCACCAAATAGATTTTTTTTCTCCTTGCTCTAAATCCCAAAGCAAATATAGTTATGCTCTAGAGGAGCCAGAATTCCAGGCCTGTGATTACATTTATTGACTGCATTTGAGACCCATCCTACATGTTTTTGAAAAATATTATAATGCCTTGCCACTCAATGGCATGTGCATATCATCATGGCATTAAGAGTGATCACTGCTTCATGAAGCAGAAACCTCAATTATCTATTTAGTCCAGTTCAGCATTCTTATTGTACTCAAGCCACCTGACTTGCAACCCTTGCCTTCCTTACCTCCTTGAGCACTGAAAGGTTTATATGAGCATGTCTGTGCAAAGTAAGAGGGAAAAGAAATCCCAGAGACCTGACGAGAAGCTGTGATGGTTCTGAGGTTAAACATGACATGAAAATACCAGAGTGGACCCCTCAAAATTCAGAAAAGTCTTCCAAGTAGAATCCAAGTTTCATCTGAATTAACTTTATCTTGAATTATTCTTTTAAACCTATTGATCCAAGCACATTGTAAATATCCAGGACAGTAGGTCTAGTTTAAAATCCTTTTGATAAGCTCTGAGATATAAGTTTTGGGACACAAAGACATAGCTGTTAGTTAGATGATTATTCCATATTATTTATTCATTATCCAAGACAGCGCTAAGCTACATGCACTGTTCATTCTAGTTTTAGTCCTCTGTTAGTGAGATGCTTTCATCCTTCCCTCCTCCATTTCTAAATCCTTTTCTCTATTTCTAAGCAGTTATAAATTCTCTGTTTTGGAGAGATGTGTATAGGGGAGTGTGGGGCACAGCTATACCAGAAAGATTTGCCCACAACCCAATCTTTAAGGTCATGATGGGATCACACCATCATGGGATGCATGTATATTTCTGATCTTGTTGATTTCTCCTCAGGACAGAAATGCTGAACAGTAGTGACATCCAGTCATACTTTATTACCTGGTTGAAAGCAGATTCAGTGGGTGGGACAAATCCTTTCTTAGTCTCTAACGACAACATGAAACCATTAAGCAAGTATAATTCCTGGATAGAGTGATCCTCATGAGAATTCTGTGACGTCACATATTCCATTTGCTGTAACTTGTACACTTTAACTTTCTGGGCAATGTGCACATACACCTTCACCTGACTTACATAAGTATAGGGACAGAAGTCACAATTTACTGTTTACAGTCTCACAACCCATGAGAAAGGGGCAATGCATTAACTTTACGGTGAGGGTTAGGGGGCTTTTGTTCTCTGTGGGGGGATTTGACTAAGCGTTTCCCTAAACACTCAGGTTGAAACCCTTCCCGTGTTATTACAACCAGCTGTGTAACGATAGTCAAGCCAGTTTACCTCTTTAGTCTCGTTTCTGACTCACAAAAGTGTTGAACTGGATGTTCTTGAAGGTATCACCCTCTCAAACAAGCAAAACTATAACTTTATGTCTTGTTAAATATTTAAGTGAGAAAGTTTATTCAATTGGAGTGAGGGGAAGTATGTAACCAATGTTGCTTGTTTAGCAGTGATGTAGACCTGCCACTGAGGACCACTTCTCTGTGCAGCGGAAGCACATGCCAATTAGATTTCCTAGTGATGGGACAGGAGAAAGACACTAATTAGAGACAAAGAAGGGAGTCAGAGGATAGTCCCAGATCTGATCCTCAGCAGGATTGTGAGGTTGAAGTCCATGACACTTTTCTTCTTAATCCTTGATGCTTCTGCTACTTTTATTGTTTCTATCCTTTCCAAGCACTCGTTGCCCCTATTCTCCACCATCCTCCAATATCCCTTCTCAGCTCAAGTGCTCACATGAGGAAAGTGCTGAGTAGTTCACAATGTGATGTTTCCAAACTCTATAAACTGCTTTAAAGCTAAGTCACTTTTAAAGAGACAACTAAAAATATTATAAGCAAGGCCTTTGGGGAAAGTTTTCTTAGGATACATTTTCAGTAAAGGAACTGCTGGGTGGAAGTATATGACCCATTAAAGTATTGATACATATTGTCAAATTAGCCTCTAGGAGAGATTATACCCCTGTGGGAGAGCACCTGCTTCCCTGAATCCCAATATCATTTTATTTTAAACATTTCCAAAGATGTTTCACTTTAATATGCATTTCTTTGATGACTAGCAAGGTGGACTGTTCAAATGTATTAGCCATTTGTATTTCTTGTTCTATGAATAGACTGTTCATTTCTTTGCCCATTTTCCTATTGGTGTATCCATCTTTTATATTTTTTCACCTGGCTCTATATAGTAATGCCCTAGCAGCTAATTCAGCATAAAAAGTAATAAATCTCTGAAGAGAAGGTATTCTGGGCTGTCAATTGATATGTTCCAGATACCAACCATGTTAGAAGCAAAGTTATTTTTATTTGAAAGATAAGATGGCTGATTTTACATATTTTCAAACAAATGAAATATTATTCCCTTTCTTTACATGAAAGGGGACTGGGCTGAGCATTGAATAAATACTTGAAAGAAGATTACATATGTGGGGCTTCCCTGGTGGCGCAGTGGTTGGGGGTCCGCCTGCCGATGCAGGGGACGCGGGTTCGTGCCCCGGTCTGGGAGGATCCCACGTGCCGCGGAGCGGCTGGGCCCGTGAGCCATGGCCGCTGGGCCTGCGCGTCCGGAGCCTGTGCTCCGCAACGGGAGAGGCCACAGCAGTGAGAGGCCCACGTACCGAAAAAAAAAAAAAAAGAGTAAAGATTACATATGTGGATTTGGAAAGAAAAAAAATCTGATTAGTCTGCATTATTCCTACAAATTCTTGGACTTTATTTCATCACTGATAATTTGATCTGCTTCTCCTAAGTCACAGAGCTGAGTAATTTTCAAGGTATTACTATCAGTCTTTCTGAGTCAACGAGCATAAACCAAGGGTTCATCAACACTGGTCTAGGGATCTCTTTTGTGTTACAGAAACTGCTGTGCAGAGCTCACAGGAAAAGTGTACACATCCAGCTTCCTCTAGGACCAAGGCTGTGTTCATCAGTGTCCTGTTGTGAGGTTGCTTATTAAATTCTACTTTAATGTCAAAGATAAATGGGAATAAAATCAACTAGAGATTACCTGATCAATAGAAAGAGATAAATCAATAAAAATAGGCAACTACATGAAAAGCATGGAATCAGACAGATTTACAACGAAAGATTATGGTAGGTTTGTCACCTAAATTATTTGTAAACAAAACCATACAACAAATCTAGGATATAAAGATTCAATGGTTCAATTCATAAAATAGTTTCAAAGAAAGGGTTGCAGAGAATATGTTGTACAATCCACCTATGGTCTGGGTCAGCTAATAATGCTACTCTCTCCTACTGCACCCATGGTTGATGTCATTAATCAATCCAGCATTATATCTGACTGGACCTAGACAAAGCTTGAGAATGTTTCTCAACAAAATTCTCCAAGCAGCCATTATCAATCAAGCAGTTGGCATTTGAATGGAAAATTATTGCCATCTCGTGTGTGACTCATCTGCTAGAGGCATGAGCAATTTTATTAACTTAGAGTTAGATAAGCCAAGCAGCTTGTATGCAGCAAACTGATCCTTTCCCTAAAGTCAGCAGATTCCTGGCATGGCCTGCTTTCTCAGCTCTTGAGTGTCCCTTAAGGCAGAGCTTCCCAACTGAAATAACAAGACACATCAGTAGGTCAAAATGGGTACATAAATATATGAGTTATTGATGTCCCAGCACTCAGTGGTCACTTGGAACCTAAGATGCCAGAAATCCTCATTTGTCACCTCTGGCCAGAAGCAGTCACATGTGTTTACTCTGGTATGCTAATATTAAATTTTTCTATACATACTATGGAAAAGATGAAACATTTTGCTTTAAATAGACCAACCAATTCTGTCCTAGTCAGAGACATTTTTTATTAGTGCCTGGGTGGTTTCTTTTTTTTTTTTTTAATCTTGCCTTAAAATGTTAGTTATTTGTTGAAGTCATAACTCATCTCTTTATTAGAGATCAGTTTACACAGATTTATGTTTAAAAATATGTATATGTAGGTACACACACATATGTATAAATCCACATATATCATACATATCTCATTCTGAGATTCAACTGGTTCTATTTGAAATAGGAATATACTATCATGTGTTGCACTTTACTAGGGTATAGTAATTTCTTGGTGCAGCTCCTGGCATTCTAAGGCTAAAAGTCCAGTAGAAAATTCTGAGTATTTAAGGAGCATCATTTGAAAATCTAGTTTATTTTGGTGGCAGGAGATAAGCTTCTCATGGACTAACTTCTCTTTCTTACTCAAACCTTCCTAACTTATATCCTTCGATTCCTGGACACTTATAATCATGGTGCTAGATTGAGTTTAGTTAATATGTTGATGGAAAGTATATTCTATCTTAATATATGTAAAGTTTTCAAGTACAGTTGATCTTTAACTTACAGGGGTGTGTGTGTGTGTGTGTGTATGTGTGTGTGTGTGTGTGTGCGTGTGTGATATGAGGCACTGAATGGGAACCAGTAGGGAAAATATAAAACCAAGTGTAATTTACATATTAAATACAAGTAAAACTACAAAGCCAATAAAAAGCAAATTGACAAAATTAATATGACAGATGACTACTTTTTAAGAAAGAAAATCATGCTTACATCATAACAATGAACTGATTGCTATGGAGCAATTCTTTGAGTCAAGCAGACCTACCTTTCTTTCAGGCTCTTGTCTGGGTCTCCTTCAATCCTTTTTGAGAAACTCCTCTCAGAGTGATCATTGTAAATGATGTGTTTGCAGTCTTTGAATGGCTCCCCACTGCTTACTAAAATGACTCAAACTTCTCAAGTTAGTAAACAAGGTCCTTTTCATTTGAGTCTTGCTTATCTCTAGCCTCCACTATATGGTAATATAGTCCATAATTATATAGACACATCTATGGTATTTGTTCCAGCCATACTGTACTGTGTATTTGTAGTTCTCAAAAATAAATAAATAAATATATTAAAAAATAAAAAAAGAGAATTTATCAGACATCATTGACATAATTCATAATAATTGTCTGCCATAAAAATTTAATTATGCAGAATTCCCAAGCTCATCCAATATTAGAACTGAACCTGAATTGGAGGCTATTCTATGAGTTCATTAATTTTTTTTTTTTTACATCTTTATTGGAGTATAATTGCTTTACAATGGTGTGTTAGTTTCTGCTTTATAACAAAGTGAATCAGTTATACATATACATATGTTCCCATATCTCTTCCCTCTTGCATCTTCCTCCCTCCCACCCTCCCTATCCCACCCCTCTAGGTGGTCACAAAACACCGACTTGATCTCCCTGTGCTGTGCGGCTGCTTCCCCCTAGCTATCTATTTTACGTTTGGTAGTGTGTATATGTCCATGCCACTCTCTCACTTTGTCACAGCTTACCCTTCCCCCTCCCCATATCCTCAAGTCCATTCTCTAGTAGGTCTGTGTCTTTATTCCTGTCTTACCCCTAGGTTCTTCATGACATTCTTTTTTCTTATTTCCATATATATGTGTTAGCATACAGTATTTGTCTTTCTCTTTCTGACTTACTTCACTGTGTATGACAGACTCAAGGTCCATCTACCTCAATACAAATAACTCAATTTCATTTCTTTTTATGGCTGAGTAATATTCCACTGTATATATGTGCCACATCTTCTTTATCCATTAATCCAATGGTGGACACTTAGGTTGTTTCCATCTTCTGGCTATTGTAAATAGAGCTGCAATGAACATTTTGGTACATGACTCTTTTTGAATTATGGTTTTCTCAGGGTATGTGCCCAGTAGTGGGATTGCTGGATCATATGGTAGTTCTATTTGTAGTTTTTTAAGGAACCTCCATACTGTTCTCCACAGTGGCTGTACCAATTCACATTCCCACCAGCAGTGCAAGAGTGTTCCCTTTTCTCCACACTCTCTCCAGCATTTATTGTTTCTAGATTTTTTGATGATGGCCATTCTGACCAGTGTGAGATGATATCTCATTGTAGTTTTGATTTGCATTTCTCTAATGATTAATGATGTTGAGCATTCTTTCATGTGTTTGTTGGCAGTCTGTATATCTTCTTTGGAGAAATGTCTATTTAGGTCTTCTGCCCATTTTTGGATTGGGTTGTTTATTTTTTTGTTATTGAGCTGCATGAGCTGCCTGTAAATTTTAGAGATTAATCCTTTGTCAGTTGATTCATTTGCAAATATTTTCTCCCATTCTGAGGGCTGTCTTTTGGTCTTGTTTATGGTTTCCTTTGCTGTGCAAAAGCTTTGAAGTTTCATTAGGTCCCATTTGTTTATTTTTGTTTTTATCTCCATTACTCTAGGAGATGGGTCAAGAAGGATCTTGCTGTGATTTATGTCATAGAGTGTTCTGCCTATGTTTTCCTCTAAGAGTTTGATAGTTTCTGGCCTTACATTTAGGTCTTTAATCCATTTTGAGCTTATTTTTGTGTATGGTGTTAGGGAGTGATCTAATCTCATACTTTTACATGTACCTGTCCAGTTTTCCCAGCACCACTTATTGAAGAGGCTGTCCTTTCTCCACTGTACGTTCCTGCCACCTTTATCAAAGATAAGGTGTCCATATGTGCGTGGGTTTATCTCTGGGCTTTCTATCCTATTCCATTGATCTATCTTTCTGTTTTTGTGCCAGTACCATACTGTCTTGATTACTGTAGCTTTGTAGTATAGTCTGAAGTCAGGCAGCCTGATTCCTCCAGCTCCATTTTTTGTTCTCAAGATTGCTTTGGCTATTCGGGGTCTTTTGTGTTTCCATACAAATTGTGAAATTTTTTGTTCTAGTTCTGTGAAAAATGCCAGTGGTAGTTTGATAGGGATTGCATTGAATCTATAGATTGCTTTGGGAAGTAGAGTCATTTTCACAATGTTGATTCTTCCAATCCAAGAACATGGTATATCTCTCCATCTGTTTGTATCATCTTTAATTTCTTTCATCAGTGTCTTATAATTTTCTGCATACAGGTCTTTTGTCTCCTTAGGTAGGTTTATTCCTAGATATTTTATTCTTTTTGTTGCAATGGTAAATGGGAGTGTTTTCTTGATTTCACTTTCAGATTTTTCATCATTAGTATATAGGAATGCCAGAGATTTCTGTGCATTAATTTTGTATCCTGCTACTTTACCAAATTCATTGATTAGCTCTAGTAGTTTTCTGGTAGCATCTTTAGGATTCTCTATGTATAGTATCATGTCATCTGCAAACAGTGACAGCTTTACTTCTTCTTTTCCGATTTGGATTCCTTTTATTTCCTTTTGTTCTCTGATTGATGTCACTAAAACTTCCAAAACTATGTTGAATAAGAGTGGTGAGAGTGGGCAACCTTGTCTTCTTCCTGATCTTAGTGGAAATGCTTTCAGTTTTTCACCATTGAGGATGATGTTGGCTGTGGGTTTGTGATGTATGGCCTTTATTATGTTGAGGAAAGTTCCCTCTATGCCTACTTTCTGCCGGGTTTTTATCATAAATGGGTGTTGAATTTTGTCAAAAGCTTTCTCTGCGTCTATTGAGATGACCATATGTCTTTTCTCCTTCAATTTGTTAATATGCCGTATCACATTGATTGCTTTGCATATATTGAGGAATCCTTGCATTCCTGGAGTAAACCCCACCTGATCATGGTGTATGATCCTCTTAATGTGCTGTTGGATTCTGTTTGCAAGTATTTTGTAGAAGATTTTTGCATCTATGTTGATCAGTGATACTGGCCTGTAGTTTTCTTTCTTTGTGACATCCTTGTCTCGTTTCGTATCAAGGTGATGGTGGCCTTGTAGAATGAGTTTGGGAGTGTTCCTCCCTCTGCTATATTTTGGAAGAGTTTGAGAAGGAGAGGTGTTAGCTCTTCTCTAAATGTTTGATAAAATTCGTCTGTGAAGCCATCTGGTCCTGGGCTTTTGTTTGTTGGAAGATTTTTAATCACAGTTTCAATTTCAGTGCTTGTGATTTGTCTGTTCATATTTTCTGCGTCTTACTGATTCAGTCTTGGCAGGTTGTGCCTTTCTAAGATTTTGTCCATTTCTTCCAGGTTGTCCATTTTATTGGCATAGTGTTGCTTGTAGCAATCTCTCATGATCTTTTGTATTTCTGCAGTTTCAGTTGTTACTTCTACTTTTTCATTTCTAATTCTATGGATTTGAGTCTTCTCCCTTTTTTTCTGGATGATTCTGGCTAATGGCTTATCAATTTTGTTTATCTTCTCAAAGAACCAGCTTTTAGTTTTATTGATCTTTGCTGTCATTTCCTTCATTTCTTTTTCATTTATTTCTGAGCTGTTCTTTACGATAGATTTCCTTCTGTTAACTTTGGGTTTCTTTTGTTCTTCTTTTTCTAATTGCTTTAGGTGCAAGATTAGGTTGTTTATTCGAGATGTTTCCTGTATCTTAAGGTAGGATTGTATTGATTTAAACTTCCCTCTTAGAACTGCTTTTACTGCATCCCATGTTTGGGTCATCGTGTCTCCAGTGTCCTTTGTTTCTACGTATTTTTTGACTTCCTCTTTGATTTCTTCAGTAATCACTTCGTTATTAAGTACTGTATTGTTTAGCCTCCATGTGTTTGTATTTTTTACAGATCTTTTCCTGTAATTGATGTCTAGTCTCATAGCATTGTGGTGGGAAAAGATACTTGATACAATTTCAATTACCTTAAATTTACCAAGGCTTGATTTGTGACCCACGATATGATCTGTTCTGGAGAATGTTCCATCAGCACTTGAGAAAAATGTGTGTTCTGTTGTTTTGGGATGGAATATCCTACAAATATCAATTAAGTCCATCTTGTTTAATGTATCATGTAATGCTTGTGTTTCCTTATTTATTTTCATTTTGGATGATCTGTCCATTGGTAAAAGTGGGGTGTTAAAGTCCCATACTATGAATGTGTTACTGTCGATTTCCCCTTTTATGGCTGTTAGTATTTGCCTTATGTATTGAGGTGCTCCTATGTTGGGTGCATAAATATTTACAATTGTTATACCTTCTTCTTGGATCGATCCCTTACTCATTATGTAGTGTCCTTTGTTGTCTCTTCTAATAGTCTTTATTTTAAAGTCTATTTTGTCTGATATGAGAATTGCTACTCCAGCTTTCTTTTGGTTTCCAGTTGCATGGAATATCTTTTTCCATCCCCTCACTTTCAGTCTGTATGTGTCTGTAGGTCTGAAGTGGGTCTCTTGTAGACAGCATATATATGGGTCTTGTTTTTGTATCCATTCAGCCAGTCTGTGTCTTTTGCTGGGAGCCTTTAATCCATTTACATTTAAGGTAATTATTGATATGTATGTTCCTATTCCCATTTTCTTAATTGTTTTGGGTTCGTTATTGTAGGTCTTTTCCTCCTCTTGTATTTCTTGCCTAGAGAAGGTCCTTTAGCATTTGTTGTAAAGCTTGTTTGGTGGTGCTGACCTCTCAGCCTTTGCTTGTGTGTAAAGGTTTTAATTTCTCCATCAAATCTGAATGAGATCCTTGCTGGGTAGAGTAATCTTGTTTGTAGGTTTTTCTCCTTCATCACTTTAAATTTTTCCTGGGAGTCCCTTCTGGCTTGCAGAGTTTTTGCTGAAAGATCAGCTGTTAACCTTATGGGGATTCCCATGTGTGTTATTTGTTGCTTTTCCCTTGCTGCTTTTAATATGTTTACTTTGTGTTTAATTTTTGACAGTTTGATTAATATGTGTCTTGGCGTGTTTCTCCTTGGCTTTACCCTGTGTGGGACTCTGTGCTTCCTGGACTTGATTAACTATTTCCTTTCCCATATTATGGAAGTTTTCAACTATAATCCCTTCAAATATTTTCTCAGTCCCTTTCTTTTTCTCTTCTTCTTCTGGAACCCCTATAATTCGAATGTTGGTGCGTTTAATGTTGTCCCAGAGGTCTCTGAGACTGTCCTCAGTTCTTTTCATTTTTTTTTCTTTATTCTGCTCTGCAGTAGTTATTTCCACTATTTTATCTTCCAGGTCACTTATCCGTTCTTCTGCCTCAGTTATTCTGCTATTGATCCCTTCTAGAGTATTTTTAATTTCATTTATTGTGTTGTTCATTGTTGCTTGTTTCATCTTTAGTTCTTCTAGGTCCTTGTTAAATGTTTCTTGCATTTTCTCTATTCTATTTCCAAGATTTTGGATCATCTTTACTATCATTATTCTGAATTGTTTTTCAGGTGGGTTGCCTATTCGCTCTTCATTTGTTAGGTCTGGTGGGTTTTTATCTTGCTCCTTCATCTGTTGTGTGTTTTTCTGTCTTCTCATTTTGCTTATCTTACTGTGTTTGGGGTCTCCTTTTTGTAGGCTTCAGGTTCGTAGTTCCTGTTGTTTTTGGTATCTGTCCCCAGTGGCTAAAGTTGGTTCAGTGGGTTGTGTAGGCTTCCTGGTGGAGGGGACTAGTGCCTGTGTTCTGGTGGATGAGGCTGGATCTTGTCTTTCTGGTGGAAAGATCCACGTCTGGTGGTGTTTTGGGGTTTCTGTGGACTTATTATGATTTTAGGCAGCCTCTCTGCTAATGGGTGGGGTTGTGTTCTTGTCTTGCTAGTTGTTTGGCATAGGGTGTCCAGCACTGTAGCTTGCTGGTCGTTGAGTGAAGCTGGGTGTTGGTGTTGAGATGGAGATCCCTGGGAGATTTTTGCCATTTGATATTACGTGAAGCTGGGAGGTCTCTTGTGGACCAGTGTCCTGAAGTTGGCTCTCCCACCTCAGAGGCAGAGCACTGACTCCTGGCTGCAGCACCAAGAGCCTTTCATCCACCCGTCTCAGAATAAAAGGGAGAAAAAGTAGAAAGAAAGAGGATAAAAGAAAATAAAATAAAGCAGGATAAAATAAAATAAGGTTATTAAAATAAAAAATAATTATTAAGAAATTTTTTTTCAAAAAGTAATAAAAGAAAAAACGGACGGTTGGAAGCCTAGGACAAATGGTGAAATCAAAGCTATACAGACAAAATCTCCCACAGAAGCATACACATACACACTCACAAAAAGAGGAAAAGGGGAAAAAATAATAAATCTTGCTCTCAAAGTCCTCCTCCTCAATTTGGGAAGATTCGTTGTCTATTCAGGTATTCCACAGATGCAGGGTACCTCAGGTTGATTGTGGAGATTTTATCTGCTGCTCCTGATGCTGCTGGGAGAGATTTCCCTTTGTTCACACAACTCCCGGAATTCAGTTTTGGATTTGGCCCCGCCTCTGCCTGTAGGTCTCCGGAGTACGTCTGTTCTTCTCTCAGGATGGGGTTAAAGGAGCAGCTGCTTCAGGGGCTCTGGCTCACTCAGGCCGGGGGGAGGGAGGGGAACGATGCCGGGAGAGCCTGCTGCGGCAGAGGCCGTCCTGACGTTGCACTAGCCTGTGGCGTGTCGTGCGTTCTCCCGGGGAAGGTGTCCCTGGATCCTGGGATGCTGGCAGTGGCTGGCTGGCTCCACAGGGTCCTGGGAGGGGAGGTGTGGATAGTGACCTGTGCTCGCACACAGGCTTCTTGTTGGCGGCAGCAGAAGCTTTAGTGTCTCATGCCTGTCTCTGGGGTCTGCGGTGTTAGCCACGGCTCGCACGTGTCTCTGGAGCTCCTTTAAGCAGCGCTCTTAATCCCCTCTCCTCACGCACCAGGAAACAAAGAGGGAAGAAAAAGTCTCTTTCCTCTTCGGCAGGTCCAGATTTTTCCCCCGGACTCCCTCCCAGCTAGCCATGGTGCACTAGCCACTTCAGGCTGTGTTCACGCCGTCAGCCCTCTCCCTGCTCTCCGACTGAAGCCCGAGCCTCAGCTCCCAGCCCCACCCACCCTGGCAGGTGAGCAGACAAGCCTCTCAGGCTAGTGAGTGCCGGTCAGCAGCGATCCTCTGTGCGGGAATCTCTCCACTTTGCCCTTTGCACCCCTGTGGTTGCGCTCTCCTCTGAGGCTCCGAAGCTGCCCCCCTCCGCCACCCGCAGTCTCCGCCCATGGAGGGGCTTCTAGTATGTGGAAACCTTTCCTCCTTCACAGCTCCCTCCCACTGGTGCATGTCCCGTCCCTATTCTTTTGTCTCTGTTTATTCTTTTTTCTTTTGCCCTACCCATGTACGTGGGGGGTTTCTTGCCTTTTGGGAGGTCTGAGGTCTTCTGCCAGCGTTAAGTAGGTGTCATGTAGGAGTTGTTCCACGTGTAGATGTATTTCTGATGTATTTGTGGGGAGGAAGGCGATCTCCGCGTCCTACTCTTCCGCCATCTTCACCGCTGTCCTAGTTCACTAATTTTTAAAATTCATTTATTTGTTTATGCAACAAATATTTATAAAGTGTCAGAATTAGCCCAGCATTCTTTCAGAGCCTGTGAATAGCAGTAACAAGGGAAGAGCCTACTTTTTACTAAGTACAGTCTTCCACACCCTCATTGGTAACACTTCTGTGTTGTCATAAATTTAATTATACATTCTCAAATCATTTTGAAGAGTAGACAGTGAAAATTAAAATATCTTGATCTGGTTTCTGGGACCCAGTCCAAATTTTGTAAAAGCACAATTTCTCACATAATTATCTGCGAGTCATTTTCTGGCAATCCCTGAATGCAGTAGTGGAAACAGCAAACACTGGCTTTGGAGCAGGAATGCTGGGTTCTGGTTCTCACCAGCTCTGTCAGAGACTTGTGGGATTCTGGACAGAGGCTGGACCTCCCAGCTCTTCAGTGAATAAAATTAGAGTTTCTTTAAACGTGCTTCCTATCTATGACCCTGCTTATGTAATTGAATAATTTGCTAATGAAAAGTGCTCCTTAATCACTAAATAACTGTCACCTCACCTGTATTTCCAAACATGTAATGGTTACAACTTACCAAGGAGGATCATTTGCAAAAGACATGTGAGTTTACGTCTTCCTGTAAACAAGAGTACAGCAGGGGCGAGTAATGTAGACAGTCAGCGAGTGCGCATGTTGACTGGCAGTGCATCTAATCTGTTAGTGGCTGGACATTTAAGATAGAACTAGATTTAAATTCTTACCCAGCAACATGAGACCTTCAATATAGAAATAAGAGCAATAGATAGGATGAGTTAGAGAAATGTGTAATGCAAAATCCTTTATTCCTGTTTCTGTAAAATGCTGAGAAAATCTAAGGTTACATTGCTAAATGGAATTTCATTCCAAGCTACATCCGAACCAAGAAGATGGTCTCATATATCAAGGACCATTTGCACTTCACTACTATCCTTGCTATAGGATAAATTACTTTGATGAGACACATTTCAGGGAATATCATGTTTACTGAGAATAGTGATTAATCACTTAAATTTGTATTTGAACAAAATGTGTTTCCTGGAAAATATTTTAATTTTATTGTGTCTTTTATAATTTCACTAGGCAAATCAGTTGACTTGAAAGAGAAAATGGATTTTCAAAAAAGTTACAACTTGAAATTACAATCTACACAATCACCTAAATCCAACTTTATCATGTGAGGTTTAATTTTACTGTAACTCACACATATATAGCTATTCACATTTTGATTCATTTTAACTTTGTACAGCATGTCTGCATTAGCAATATAAAGTAGTATTCTTCAAGATTTACAGTGCAACTTTAAGCAGCTTTTTTTAAATAAAGGTAACTTGGAGATTTCCTTTTTGTGTGATCTTTTCCTGTGCTTTGATTTATAATTTTATTTCTATAAGTTATTGTTACAAGACTCATTTACCATTTAATGTAAAAAATAATTAAGTGATTTTGTTCAAGGAAATACATAATTTAAATTAAAAAAAGAGGGGCCATGTATACTTTATTGAGCTCATATTTAGCAGGACACATAACAATAGTCTAACACTCCTGATCATTAGTAAATATGCCAAAATTTTAAGTTACTGAGGTGATTTTAAGTTTTACATAACATTTTTGCAAATATGAAGCTTTGCTATAAATTGTTAATGTTATTTAAAAACTCTGTGGACTTCATGATAATTTCTTATGCATAATTAAATGTTAATATTTTCTTTCTAATTTATTTTTCATACATTAAAATTTATTAATCCCAATGCCTTAATAATTTCTTTACACATATTTTGTTGAAGAAATAACTAACAATGATAAGAACCTTCATTATGTACCTTCTATATGCTTAAGCTATCAGGTCTTGTACTAAGTCATTTGTCTCATGTAATCTGCCACTGACACTATGAGGTAAGTTACTACACTGTAATTAACCTTATTTTAATATTTCCCTAGTGATTTTAAACATGAGTATTACGGGGAACATTCTCTTATAGTTTATTCTCAATACTAGAAATTATTTACACATTTCTTTGTTTATTCACATGTGTTTGTATACGGAGAACCTACTAAAAACCAGGCTAAGGACCAGATTCTAATCTTCTTATATTCTATCTATAATACTTGTTTCTATAATCTCATCCCAAGGAAAGCATTCTATATGTTTTATGTATGTATTTCTCCATTACAAAACTCAGTATATACTGTTTCTATGATGTTTCCTTATATTTTCTATATATTTACCCAAAGAAAAAAATATATTTCTGTAATCCAATATGACTTCCCCTTCCTTTTCTTCTACTCATTTTTTAGGAATTATATTCTCTAAATAAATATAGAGGAAAAGATATTTGGTAAGGAGGAAGAAAGTGAGAATAACACCTTACTTACTTTAGAAAGATGCAATTGAGGAACGGTTTCTAGATAATATAGATATTATTTCTAAAGCTGAATGCATAAAATTGGCAATTTGGCTTATTTTCTACCAATAAACCATAGTAAGTTTCCAATTGATTTCATGATTAAGTTCCATTGGTCTTGCCTTTACAGCCTAAGTTGTCTGTCAGTCCTAGTTTTTAGCATTGTAATGGGAATCTGAAAGATGTGTGTTAGGAACTTCTAAACATAAGATGCTGTTTTACAGTTGTTTGCCAAGAATTTTAATTTACTTGCTAGTGATTTGATAATTGAACATTATTTATTATTTAATTTATGAATTCTTCCCTCAACTTTGTACAGTAAGCTATGAAACCTTAAAAGTATAAAAACTAATATAAATTGTTTAAATCTTATAATTGGAATAGCATTCTAACTGCTATGGGGTGACCATTTACAGACACTTTTCTTTGAAATGATAAAGGATCTAGATAAGACTTGGAACCCATTCTAATAGATTTAAAAAGATTAAAGAAACTGAGAATGTACAGAATGTTCCAGAATGAATAGACCATTGATGCCATTTGAACAATCATAGTGACTGCCTCATGGTAAATGGACTGGTCTGGTTTATTTATTTGAATATAAAAAATGTTATCTACCTAATGACCTTGTATTGCCTTTATTAAATTCAAAAATGTGCTTCTACTCTTTTTTTTGCCTTATTTTAATAAATAATTGTCAATAGAGACTTTATGTTGAGAAGCAAATACTAATGATAGAATAGTTAGTCAAATGAATTAAAAGAATTGGAAAAATTGAGGTTAATTAATGGATTGTTTCAGTTTTTATAGAAGTGCAGTCGATTTATTCATAAAATAGGACAAGCTTCCTTTGTTTTCTCAGCTTTTGTTTATAGATATTTACAACACACCCACACATCTTTGTCAATCAAAACTTAGTTTTCCATCTTCTTTACATTAAATTTCTTATTTTAAAATGTATATACATTTTATTTTCTAAATAGAAAATATTTTCTTAATTTTGTTACATATGAAGATATTTTTTTCCACATGAATCTAAGTTGTCTTCTCTTCTGTGTATTCTGAATGTCAACCTTAGAAATTTAATTATAAATGCAAAATTCTATCAAACCCTAAGCTCTATAGTTGTAGAGGTATTGATGGTATCGATGGAGGAATTTCGAAGTCATTAGGGATTTTCTTTTCTACTCTATTACTTTAAAGAAAAGGGAAGGGAGGGAGAGAAGAAGGAAAGAAAGAAGGAAAGAGTGAGGAAGGAAGGAAAGGAAGGAAGGAAGGAAAAAAATGTTGAATTGAACATGTTCTACCTGTCTACTTCTGGCAAAAATTTTCTAAAATTTCATTGATTTATAAACGTTCTTCTATTTTCACTTCTAAAAGTATTTGCAACCATTACTTTGAGTAATTTGACTCAATGAATTCTTAGGTCAGTGAATCTCACCTGGAGATGTTTGACTCATCTTGCATGTGAAAAATTCTTTATCTATGTTAAATTTAAATTCAAGTGGAATTTATTATAAATAGATTATTTGTAAAGTAGAAGGTAAAACTATAGCAAACCAAGACATAATTTAGCTTTATTTAATAGTCAAAAGTTTTTCCTTTTATTTTTACCCTCCTTGTCCCAAGAAATTACCAAATTTTTTTCAGATGGCTTATAAATTTATTAATTTACATAGTTCAACATTTTTCACTTATAAAAAAGTAAATATGCATGAACTATTGAATACATTTTAACCAGTACACTTTGGGATCAAGTTTTTTCTCGTTTTTAGGCATATTTTAATAATGTGTAAACATGCAGAAGGAATACTAGGACGTAATCAGATTATACATTTGTTAGCATGCCCTTTTTGGGAAAATGCAAAATATAAGAGTAAAACCATAAACTGCAAAGTTTTAAAAATAAAACATCTTTCAAGGGAAGATTTGGAAGATACTGCAGAAATGTAAAGGGTCAGATATTATTTAAAAGTAGAGAAACAACCAGTTGAAGGACTCAGCATAATTGTATAAGTGTTAAGCTTTGAAAAGAAATGGGGAAGGGTAGTGTAAGTTAAATTTTCACTTTTTAATATCAGGGAATCAATTTATACTATTCAAATATTTGATAAATCTAGGACCAGTGCTATGAAGAGAAACACTGAAAGGAGGAATAATTAAAGAAAGTGCCTCTGAGAGGTGGGTTTGGGGTACAGAGAAGAGATGGAAATCGATTACTTTTCATCATAAACTCAACTGTTCTTTTCATTTGCTCCCATGTACATATGCTATTTTGATAATAACATTTCTTTTAAGTTAGGTATCTTTGGAAATTATCTCTTGTTTGATTTTAAAGATCCCAGACAGCTGAGTTGTAAGCCACCAGAAACAAGCACATAGAAACCGTGCATGGACACCACTTTATGTGGAACCAAGTACTACAACAGAAAATTCAGGAAACTGCAGTCTTCTCCTATACTCATTTACTGGTATATTCAACAAATGTTTATGGATTGCCTGTTCCTTGTAGTCATTCTGTTAAAGCATTGGAGAACACTGTGGGCAAGATACACAACATTGCTGCCTCACGGAGCTCCCAGTCTAGAAGAGAAGGTGGGTGGTCAAATAACTTCACAAGTAAATGTAGAATTTGAACATATTTACATGGTATCATGAGCATATATAGCAGGTGGCTCCGACCTAGACTTGGATGGGTGAGGTGAAGTCAGGGAGAACTTTCCAGGTGTTTCAGATGCAGTGAGTGGCCTAGGTTATTACCCTATGAGTGGAACAAACATGCAAAAGTGGAGTAAATTAAAGAAACCCTCTGTATCCTTTGCAAAGAGTGAGGATAACATGTATGATAGAACGTGAGGGGTGGGCAAGGTAAGTGGGACAGTCTACAGTTTAGGATTCTAGGCACCTATGTAGAATGAGAAGCCATTGAGATGTTATAAAGATCATGTCTGTTTTTTAAAATAGTTACTTTGGATGCACTGTTAAAGATAAATTAGGAGGACAGAAGAACAGGTTCAGTGAGGGCAGAGGAAGATCTTGTCTATAGGTCAGGGAAGTGATGCTGGTCCCTAGCTGTAGAGATGGAAACAAGTGGATGGAATCAACAGATACATATCAGGAAGAGAGAGGAGCATTCTCTGTTGCATTGGGCATAGGAGGTAGCCTATAATTCCTTTGTTTCTGGCATGCCTACATAGGTGAATTGGAAGGGCATTGCACAAAGAAGGGACTACAGGAAGAGGAGCAGCTTTGAGTTACTCTCTTCATTTGTTTGGTGTGGACGTGTAGTGGGAGGCTTGCAAATATTCAGGAAGAGAGGGGAAGTAGTATGTTGGATATAGCAGTCTGGAATTCAGAGGAGAGTGTGGACTGGGGGTAAAATTTTGAGTCAACTTCACCTATGCTCAAATTAAAGGACTGGGTATTGATGAGATGTTTTAAGAAAAAAAACTTGAAGTGAAATGTAACATGAGCTTAAGGAATTGAGAGATCTCCAACATGTGATAAAAATGTGTAGGGGAGAAGCTGAATAAGCAAACCAGAGGAAGACATGCTCATGATCAGAAAATGATTAAAAGGAAGCAGTTTCATTTGATGACAATAAAGGCGGGTGCGGGGTAGGATATGGCTGTCTGTCTGAAAAGTAGCTATAAGTTAATATGTACAAAAGTCAGGAACAGAAGTAGATAATTTTCTTTGTTAATGATTTATTTTTAAAACAAAATATGGAATATCACTGACCAATTGTTCAATAGCAAGCTGTCAGAGACACTAGGAGATTAACTGTGTGGGGCTGTGGAAGATTGTGGGCAAGAAACCAGAGCCTGATCTGAAAATTCCAAGCATGGGAAAGATCAGAGTCAAATGATGTGTGAACATGGCCAGGTTCTAAAAGACTAGATGAATCCTGTAAACAGTGGTTTATGATGGCAAGCTTCTTCTAAATGCTCAAGCCTCTGCCTAAAGTCTGTCTGAATCCTGATACTGGTAAAAGTCTTCCGACTGTCTGAATTCAAGACATTTTCTTTGTATTTAAATCACATTCAGGAATTTCCCTGCCAGTCCAGTGATTAGAACTTGGCACTTTCACTGCTGAGGGCCCAGGTTCAATCCCTAGTGGGGAACTGAGATCCAGCAAGCCACGCTATGTGGCCAAAAATAAATAAATAAATCACATCAACTTGTACTTTAAGTTGATGTTTGAGCAACTCTCAGAACACCCTTTACAAAACCTTATAGTGTTTTCTCCCCTTCTTCATGCAAAGGATGACACCAAAGAGATTGTGTGTCTGTGAATGTGTGTGTGTCGTTCATATAATTTTTTTGGTGTTGGAATTTACATTGCTCAAAATAAGCAAAACATTCAATGGGTAAATGGATGTTGGGCATTTATTTAAATTGGTCTTTATGATGAGGAAGGTTTTTACCTGTATGTCATATGATAAAGGAGGAAAAAATAAACCTTTAGTATTTGGACAGCTGTTCACTAAAGAACAATTCAACCAAGCAGTGTGGTAGTTTTACTTGTTATCTTTAGGATGGGGGTAATCTCTTAGATATTAATTATTCTTTCCAAGAAATTAGCTGTTTTTAAATAACTCATCGGTTGACATTATCCTTATTAAACATTAAAATATGAAGGTAGAGATCCCCAGATGATACTGTGAATATTCCCATTGATGAGTAGGTTTCTTTGCTACATAAGGCTTAAATGAATGCTTATCTCAGAAACAGAAGAAAAGACCCAAGTTAATTTTGAAAATCCTGAAGTCTTCCTTTTTTCTTTTGTCAAATTCTTTATGAACTTCAGCCGTTCTTGAAATTCTGCTTCTGATTTTTTCAAGTAGTGGGACATTCTGAGTCACAACTTAATTCCTGGTATACCTAGTAATTAAATGATTTATTTTTAGTTAAAAACCCAAAACGTGGTGTATGCTAATTTTGAGGGTGTGATCACTAACTGAAATGAAACTTGTCATTTAGAAAATTACCTTATTGCAAAGGTAGCCTCCAATTACACCATGAGGCAAGCTATCCCAGAGGTTATAAAACAGAGCTGCACAAACCAAATTAAATTGCTTGATCACATGGTTAAAAAAAAAAATCAATTTAAAACACATAAAGAGAAACAAGGGGGAGATATAATGGATAGGTTAACATTCTTACAACAAAGTGCAGGCAGGTTGGAAAGACCACAGTACCTGAATTCTGAGGTACACGATGTTCATGTGCCTTGTCTCTTTGTCACATCAGCTTTCCGCAATGATTCTGTGGTTAGGAGGTCCAGAGTTGTGGTTTCGAGCAAGGGGCCCATAGAGGGGGATGTACTATATATTTATTCTATGGGAAAGACACAGGGACAACAGGTATGCCTGCATAATAGTTGTAGTTTTCCAATTAGCCTGCTAAATAGCCAGAGATTTTGTGTTTCTTGGGCAGAGGACACTTGGACCCCCAATCCTTGTCAACAACAGCTAGCATAATTAAGGGCTTAATAAATATTAAATGCTCACGTATTTGCAGTATATGAGTATTTTGTGTGCAGATGCCTTATGTGTATTTAATGGCTCTCAAATAGTTGGTATCTCTTGATCTCTCCATCTTTTTCTATCTATATTTAACAGACACATGGTCTACTTATTAACTACTTATCTATACTTAACGTACCTTAAAATATTGTTTTATGTTTTCTGAACAGCAAACTTATACATCTTTTTTATAATAAAATGAATATTCTCAAAAGCAAATGCTTTTCCCCAAAACTTAAAGCCAAAAGTCTTCCCTTTATTGTGACAAGTCAGAAAAAAAGGCTGACATTTCAGTGCAGGTTTTAGTCAAAAATACATTATTCAAAAAGTGACTTTGTGGGCTTCCCTGGTGGTGCAGTGGTTGAGAGTCTGCCTGCCGATGCAGGGGACATGGGTTCGTGCCCCAGTCCGGGAAGATCTCACATGCCGCGTGGAGTGGCTGGGCCTGTGAGCCATGGCCGCTGGGCCTGCACTTCCGGAGCCTGTGCTCCACAACAGGAGAGGCCACAACAGTGAGAGGCCTGTGAACCACAAAAGAAAAAAAATATATAGAAAATGTCTCAGATGAATTTTTAAAGTGTATATATGTGGGCTTTTTTTTTTTTTTCCAAATTACTAGTTCTCACAATTAGGTATAGCAAAATTAACTAATTTTGAAACATAATTTGCATCTGAAGAGAGCATGTGGTAGTAATTAAATCAGCAGTTTGTTACTGGAAACAGTTTGCTTAAATAGCTTTGGACTTTATCGTGACAATAAATGACAAATATAAGAAGTATTGTGCTAGTGACAAGATTACTGGTGTTAAAAGGGAGGAAGGCCTCCTTCACTTTTGGACAAGTTAGGTGTAATAAATAAAATGCTGGGTTTTCTCAATGATATGTAGGTTCCATAGCTGTATACACATAGCTATTAAACTCAGCAAAGGTACAAAGTTATGGCTAGCATGAAAACTAGCTCCTAAGTCTCTTTTCTCCATTCAAGCAGTTCTTATTACATGATTTTTAAATAATTGAAGGTTTTAGTTATGCAGGAGAGAATGCATTAGATTAGATGACTGTGAAAAAAGTGTGAAAACTGTGCTTGTGACTCGACACATGAATGTACGTGGATATAATGTGTGAAAACAAATAAGAATATGAGGCTGAGTTGCTTAAATTGGTGCTTTAAATGATCATATAATATTATCTTTGAAATATAAAAGATTTAAAAATAAAAAATTGAGGGTAAATCAGTGTTAAGTTGGACTTTACAGAGTTCTCATTGGTTTTTTTCAGGATACATTAAGTAATAAAAACCTGCATAAATTTAGTTACAATTGGAATCTAGCTGAATAATGAATGGCAGTTAAGTTTTAGTTAGAAAACTAGCAGCCTAAATGCAGGGGAAGAAAAAAAAGAAAAGAAGAGAAAATAGTCTAGGCAGCTACCAAAACTGTCCAAAACATAATGGTTTCTAAAATGTTCAATAGATAATACTAACTCCTTTTTATGACACAAGGCAATGTAAACTAAGATGCATCTGCTGTAATTAATTACTCAGAAGCAGAAGATAATAAATAATTATTGACGTATTTCTGAAAGTGGACATAATTAACACCATTATTCATTGGCCATAAATTATTTAATTCAATAATAATCCTAGAAGAAAACTTAGTATTATAGTCACTTTTGCATTTAAAACTCATCATCACTATGTTGTCAGCTGAAATATATGCCTTCAAATTAAAAAAAAAATCTGTTTTGCTTCAATTAATATTGTGAGAATATATTAACTTCAGCTGAGTAGGATAATGAGTTTAAGAAAGTCGATTCAGTAATTATCTCAGTTCTAGAATTTCTATTAAACATAAACCCATTAGCTCTCCACACCCCCCTAGAAGCTCTAACTCACTGGCACTGTAATTTAAAAATTCTTAGTAGAATACTGAAATAAGGAAGAGGGAACATATGTAAAATGAGATTATAATATCAGTTCTTTTTAAAGGCATTTTAGAGCTGTCTAACAAGAAAAAATTAGTTTTCTAAAAAAAAAAAGTTTTGGTGTGTAATACATATCTAGTTTTACCTGTTATCAAAAACCCTGATGTTTACTAAAAAGAGCCTTATAAATATTGTGACTGGACAAATCATCTGAGTATTGAAAGCCAGCGTAGAGGAGGAAACACTTTTTTCCTCTACCCTCTTGGGTTTCCTTGGGGCCTTGCAAATCAGACTGACAAAAGAGATTAACAAGAGAAAAACAAACAGAAGCTTGTTAATGCAGGATACACAAGGGAGAGCTGGGTGATGAATAACTCAAAAGGGTGGTTAGAAATTGGGCTTATGTAGCATCTTAACAAAAGAACAATAAATTTGTATTTAAGTGACAAAGGAAAAGGACTTTGAGTTTCTAAAAGCAGCAAATTGTGGGATAGTAAATATAATGGGGTAAATAATGGAAGATAAGGGCCAGTTAGTAAAGTTAGTTATGTAGATCCCTCTGGTGCATCTTTGGGCTGATAAAGATCTAGAGTGTTTCTGGTAATTAACTTCTGTCTTTTTCTGTAGAGAGGAGAGGGAGGATACCTTTACAAATTTATGTCCTGCTTTTAATCACGCAAAGAGGTTTTTTTGTATCAGCTTCTTCTCAATTGCATTCAACTCAAAATAATCCTTAGACCAAAGTGATATAATATGAGTTGGCATATTCTGCTACCCTTCACCAGCTATGGAAGAATATTTCTGGCTTTACGGGCTCTGAGCCTTTTAATGCAGATCAGTTTAATGGGTGAACTTGAGTACTTAGAGAGCCTCAGAATCTTGCTTGATTTATATTGGAAATGGTGGGGAGTTATGGTAAAAGGAACTAAAACAGATGAAAAAGCTAAAAAGGGAGGTGAGAAAAGGGCATTGGGAGTTCTGGATTGGTTAGGTTTGGGAAGAGTTTGGGGGAATCAGGAGAGGTGAACTAAGGTATATGAGACAAGAAAAGAGAAATAAAAAAGTATTTTTGAGGGGGCGTCCCTGGTGGCACAGTGGTTGAGAATCTGCCTGCCAATGCAGGGGGCACAGGTTCGAGCCCTGGTCTGGGAAGATCCCACATGCCGCGGAGCAACTAGGCCCGTGAGCCACAATTACTGAGGCTGCGCGTCTGGAGCCTGTGCTCCACAACAAGAGAGGCTGCGATAGTGAGAGGCCCACACACTGCGATGAAGAGTAGGCCCCACTTGCCACAACTAGATAAAGCCCTCTCACAGAAATGAAGACCCAACACAGCCATAAAAAAAAAAAAAAAGTATTTTTGAGAATATGAATAAAATCACCTTTTTATATTTTGGAAAAACTTCAGTAAAGATTGAATTTGTTTTATCTGCTGAGCACCAGCGTTCAAGTAGATGGGCCTCAAGGCAGGTACAAGAACCTTCTACTGAGTAACACACATTTTCTAATTTGGGGCATCTGGTAAATTACTCAACTAAATTTTTTTACAAAAGGAGTTTCACTTTTGTTAGGTTATTGTGCAATACATGATTATAGATTTGATGTAAGCTATTGTGCAAGTAATGCGTGGTTGAATTGTATTTCTAAAGTGCATTGAATGTTTATATCCCTCACTAATGTTCTTAGAAGCAGAAACTTTATGAGATTGAATGCTAAGCACCATTTTTCTCCCTCTGAGCAATGCAGCACATGAAAGAACTATGTATGAAACCTGTAATGTTGCTTTGGTTGTTCACTTTCTCATTACCCATGGAAGACGGTGTTCCAGCCTTCATTTTGAATTCAGAAGTGATTGGTACATAATAGCCTAATTTGTATTGGTTGGTGAAAAACAGTGGGGTCAATGACAGGGATGTTCATAGTGGAGAGGACAGATAATTGGAAAGGAAGAAGAACATAGATCAGAGTAGTCTGTATTTCCACTCGGTTTGAGATTGTTTGAAAAAGGAGAGACGGTACAATAGATCAGCTTCGGGCACCCAAATTAGATTGTTATAGTTTTGTAGCTTGTGTTAGGACTCAAAGACACTTGAATTTCTGCACTACTGAGAGCAGTGGAAGGTAACTGAAAGCCTATCTGTCTTAGCTCACCTGTATCAAATGGACTAAACCTTAATATCTCTAGTGACCACCATTTTTTATTTTGTTTTTAAAGATTTGAAGTCACAGTTGCACAGAGAGATTACATAAATTAGTTCACACAGCTGTTCAGCATCAGAGCTGGGATCCAAACTCAAGCATTCTAATTTCAGAGTGAATTCTCATAACCATTATACATGTTGCCCATGAGTGGGGAAGGGAGGTATTCCCTGGGGGAGAGGCCATCTCTACTCAAACAGCCTTCTTTTCTGTTCTATATAAAGAAGGTTCCTAAAATTCTTGTCTTGAAGGGGGTGGATGGATTGAACTAGATTTATCCTGGAAAGCAGTATGGCAATTATTCCAATAATTGTCCTGTGTTTCACATTTCTCAGAAAATAAAAAATAAAACAAAAAAATTCAACAAAAGCCTAAAGGCAGGTTAAATTATGAAGTGATTCTCTGGGAATCATGCATTGGAAGACTCCTGGAGAAAATTACAGTGAGTCCCTACATATGAATGAGTTCTGTTCCGAGAGCGCGTTTGTAAGTCCAATTTGTTTGTAAGTCCAACAGAGTTAGCCCAGGTACCCAACTAACACAATTAGCTATATACTACTATACTGTAATAGGTTTATAATACTTTTTACACAAATAATACATAAAAAACACACAAAAATAAAGAAAACATTTTTAATCTTAGAGTACAGTATCTTGAATAGTACAGCACAACAGCTGGCATACAGGGGCTGGCATCGAGTGAGCAGGTAAGAAGAGTTACTGACTGGAGCGGGGAGAGGAGGTGGGAGAGGGTAGAGCTGAAGGATTGTCAGCAATAGGAGACGGAGGGCAAGCTGCACTTTCACATGACCTAACTTACGTGATTGGACATGCGAACACACGTTACAACTTTGAAAGTTCCCAACTTGAAGGTTCGTATGTAGGGGACTTACTGTATCCAGCCATTTTAGAGCAAGTGTGCCTGTCTCAGGTAGCACTCATTTTGATTCAAGTGTGTTCTCAAGCAGGCTTGATAAATATTAGGGAATAAAATAATGTCAGTGTATTCTCCTTTTGTTCTTCTGTACCTTCTCTGGGTGTTTTTATCACTGCTGTATTTTTCCTATGATGATCTGGATATTTTTTCCATGATAATCTAGTACAATAATTGTACAGCTTGGATAAAATTCCTGTTGGTAAATATCATCAACGCAGGTGAAGAAATCGCAAGCGCATTGTCAGAAACAATGTCTGACAACTCACGTGATGAAATAACTGGCCCTCAGGCTTGGCTGTTGCAGAGCAGTATAAATGACCAGGTTCTCAGGAGCTTTCTTCTTTTGCTTTGAGTGTTCATTTACTATAGGAAAACTGCAAAAAACACATTCATTAGAAAAATGTCACCTCATGTTTTTCAACTTAAAACCGAATCTGATCCATAGTGGTGTTTTGGTTGACTGTCAGTATGTTGTTATTTTTGTCATTGCTGCTTTGAATTTGAATTCCACAGTGCTCTCTTTGGACTTGAGTTGCCACCGGCCCTACTGGTTTTCATAGTCCTACAGAGGTCCTGATTTACACAATTTTGTTATTTGTTGGCTCCACAGGCCTTTGAGTTCATGATTCTCATTTCTGTTTATAGCTATGATTTTAGGATGACAGATCACAAGAATTCAGATATAATCTTAGAAAATTGCATTATATAACATAAAATGACTTCTACTTGTAAACAATAATAATATATTCCAGTGTTTTTAGATAATTTTGATGAAAAAAAACCCCAAACCTAGTATCATCCATATTGTAGCTAATATGTGGAGAGACTGAAAATTCTATAGCTGTTAGAATAAAGATGCATATAAATCATCCACTGACCCAACCCCTTATGTTGCAGCTGAGGAAAGAAGAGTTCATGGTGGGGATGAGTTCTGAGACAGATACAGTTGAATGAAGGTTGGCAACCTCAGACTTTTGTCTTATGGAGTATGAGAGAGCATAGGGTCTGTCATAGAGAACTGAAATGCTACTTCTGATATTCAATGGCCGGGTGAAGAATACTGTGGCTCGGCAATGACTTTTGTTTTGTCACTGTTACACCTCTATAAGGCCAGGCCCACTTAAAGACAGGGTTTTTATGAATTCCTCCTTCCCATGTTCTTTCTGTTTACATATGATTCACCCCCCAGGCACTCACACACATAGACTATAAACGAGTTTGTGCACATATATCTGCAAGAGTGCACACAGGTCTGTAGTTGCAGTATTATGGCAATTGGTTTTAGGGTAATTAATGTTTGACTCTATGGTTGCAATTACAAAGTAAACCAACCCTAACTATGAAAAAACCATACTCCCACCTTAACCTTTCCCACTCACAGAGCTCAGTGTACAGTATTTCTGATATAATAAACATGCATTTATCATTTCTATTGACAAACTATTTTTTTCCCCTCAGCTTCCCATCTTTATACACATTTGCTGCTTTAAAAATAATTAGCAGCTGAGTCTTTCTAATGGCACCTGTGCAGCTGACAGGGTAACAGGGAAAGTGCCACATTTGGTGGAGATAGAAGCCTATCCTTGGATTTGTGATGCATTGACTCAGTGACCTGAATAACATGATGCCCTCTTCAGACCTGAGATGAGTGTTAGGAGGTAATTATTTTTGAAAGATTGCCAGACTGATTTTGAACTCAGGCATTTAAGGTCAAAAATCTTCACTTCTGGTAGTCTAAGGCTTATGACAGAAGAAAAGAACAAAAAATGTGACTGATGAATTTATTCCTTAACTATGTACTGCTCTCCACTTCTTTACCACTTAAAGGCTCAGAAAGGATCAATCTGCTGAATCAACTTGAAAAAACCTCTGAAAACCTATTTTTAAAAAGTAACAACACAGATGAAAGAAATAATATCAAGTAGTTTTTTGGGATTGATTCTCACATAACATATTGCAAAGGTATTTGTGCTTCCAACACTTAAGCACCCTGAATACCCTGCATTTATGGAAATAGAAAATGAAAAAAAAGTTGTAAAGATTAATGAATTTCTTTCCTTACATTCTTTCTGAAACACTGATACACTTATTAAATGATCCACTCTCTTTTCTCCATATACTGTTGTAATTGCTGATCTGAGGCAGATACATACCCTATGTATACATTACTTTCAGGCAAGAAAATTATCAAACATGTTGCCAAACTTCCAGGGCAACACTAGTATGTTTTCACAACACTGGAAGGTAAGAATTTACTTGGTATTCATTACTTGAAATAATTTTGTTTCTGACTTTGAATAGCTCATCATTTCTGTTTGATGTACATCTCATATTCTTAAAAATATTAGATTTCTTGCTTTTCATAATGATTATCATTTCTTTAGCCTTTTTCAGTAGACATATTTTCTGAATTTGTCTACTTTTATACCACGCATCTCAGGTAGGAAAACATTCAAGTAATTCAATTTTCTTTCATCTATACCCAAATATTGTTTAATGTTCCTCATGCTATTGTATATTCTTATACAGTATTATATAAATTCGTATATTTATAGAATGATAGTTGTAGAGATGTGGACTTGTAATCTCTTTCACATTTACATATTAACTGTGTGTGTTTATGTGGAGCATTTTTTTTCTGACCCAGCCTTTTTCACATTTTTAAAAAAATCATGCATATAAGGAAGAGCATAAAGGACACAAATCTGAATTTTAAAGATTGCTGAACGTTTCATGATTATAGCTGTGTAATCATTAGCAGTGTTTATATATAGAATATTTCTAGCATCCCCATGATTTCCAACCATATTTTGCATCTTACTCTTCCAGAAACTGCCTAGTTACTTGATCATAGTCTCCATGATGGCTTGTAGCTTGACTTCAGTGTCATGTCTGTACCTTTAGCACATAGCTAGAGTAAAAGAGATGTTCAAGAAAAGTGGGGTTTTTTGAAAAAACAAGAAAAATTCTCTGCTTTATAATACTGAAATGAAAAATGAATTACAGCAATATAAAAGTATGCATTTTCTCAAAGATTTCAGACTTCATTCCATTTCGTAAGAGCAAAATGCTCAGTCCCTAGAACAACTACTATTGCTTGTCATCCAACAAAATAAAATCTCTTCTCAGTTCAGAAAATTTATACTGGGGCAGAAAGGCAGAGAAATACCTGAGTGGATGGTTGTGTGTGCACAGGGGTGGAGGGGGTTATGTGGGGTGGAGGAGTTCAGCCCAGAGTTAACTAAGCATGTGGAGGGTGAGGAGAAGTTGACTGGCACTCTTAATCCAGAAGTTTCCTAGACTCCTACTACTCTTTCAATTCTTGTATCTTTTCAAGTAGTCTTTGCAGTCCTACCTCCTACAATAAGTTCTAAATCTTTCTGTTTTTCTCCATCTTCACTGTCTCCGCCCTGGTCAAAGCCAACATTAATTCTCATCTGGCCAACTGCAGCTGCCTGCTAACTGATCTCACTGTGTCCTCTCTTACAACTTCCAATTCATTCTCTGATAAATTATTAATGAGCTTTCAAAGCCCCAAGTCTGATTATGCCATGCTCTTCTATTATATATAAAACATTTAGTGTTGCTGTTATCCTTTAAAATATGCATAACCATATGTGTGTGTGTATGTATACACACACACACACACACACACACACACACACACAAATACATACTTACATTTGACTTTTCCCCACTCAACATGTTTTGAAATCTAACTGTTTTGATTGCTTAGGGTGACATTGAAATACAGAGCATGTATTGAATGAGCTTAACAAAACCAAGTTCATGATATTAGTCCCTTTTGGAAAGGGATGGAGAGAGGGCAGTAGGACTGGAGGTGGTAGAGATTTGTGGATCATAAAAATATGGATGTATATGTATTATATTTATTATTTTTCCTTATGCATTTCTGTATTTTTCAGTGTTCTCATTTTTCACAAATACCCTGGGGAGTACAGTCACTTAATTGATTACATTGCTCTTAAAGACAAGACCTTTTTCATGCCCTAATATTTTTCATGATTTTGTGACCTTCCTTTACATCACTCCAGTCATGCTTGACCTCTTGCTCCCTCAAATACACCACGTTATTTCATAATTCGGGGACTTCACATATGTGGTTTCTTTTGCTTAGAAGGTTTGGGGAGGATAGGGAATATGAGTTCTATCCTATAGTGCTAATTGCACTGAAAATGTATATAGCCAATTTGCAGGACATCATACCAGGGTGTATTAAAATTAAAAATTTATATATCCTCTTACCCCAAATCTGCTTCTCTGTAGCAGCCTTGCAGAAGCCCTCACACATGTACAAGTGGATTAATGTACAAGTATATTCACGAAGATTTTGATTGCAGTAGCAAAATTTAGAATTGACCAAATAAATTTAAAAATGTCATAATTATGGAATTCTATGCAGTATCCAAAAAGAATAAAATAGATTTCTGAAAACTTACATGAAAAATATCTTTAAGGAATCTTTGTTGAGTGAAAAGAAATACCACGGTGATAATTATATTACAATATCATTTAAGTAAAAGAAAAGGAAATAATAATACATAGTTATTTAAAATTTTGTATATATGAAAAGAATATAAAGTTTAAAATATGTTGGTGGTGGTGGTATGGAGGGCTAAAATGTGGGGCATGATCAGAATGACCTTTAGCTTTATTTGCAATGTTCCTGTTTCTGTAATAAGAAGGCATTAATGTATTCTATTCAGAAAATTAAGAATTAGTAAAGATTCCTATCAGCCGCAGAAGAGAAATAGAGATTATTATTCTATGAATCATTTTATCTTCAATATCCTGATTTTATACTCTTTGGTCTTTGAATCATGCCTTTGTCAACCACCATCCTAAATTGCACTATTTTCCAGTAATTAATCTGCATGTTTTAGAAAACTATAATGTGATTTATTTTTTGTTATATATGTATATGTGTATATGTTTGTGTGTGTGTGTTGGCACTTACATGTATGTTAATTTGGGAACTTGAAAGCATTGAAGACTTTGTAACAGTCTCAATGGTATTATTTTAAAATATACTCTAATTTAAGTATTCAGTACAGAATTTAGAGATTTCAATCCCACTGTTTTATTTATTTTTTTTTGAATTTCATTTTATTTTTTATACAGCAGGTTCTAATTAGTTATCTATTTTATACATATTAGTGTACACATGTCAATCCCAATCTCCCAATTTATCCCACCAACAACTCCCCAACCACTTTCCCCCCTTGGTGTCCATGTTAGTTAGAATGAGTTTGGGTTTGTTCCTTCCTCTGCAATTCTTCAGGAAGATTTTGAGAAGGATGGGTGTTAACTCTTCTCTAACTGTTTGATAGAATTCACCTGTGAAGCCATCTGGTCCTGGACTTTTGTTTGTTGGAAGATGTTTAATCACAGTTTCAATTTCAGTACTTGTGATTGGCCTGTTCATATTATCTGTTTCTTCCTGGTTCAGTCTTGGGAAGTTATACCTTTCTAAGAATTTGTCCATTTCTTCCAGGTTGTCCATTTTATTGGCGTACAGTTGCTTGGAGTAATCTCAGGATGCTTTGTATATCTGCGGTGTCTGTTGTAACTTCTCCTTTTTCATTTCTAATTTTATAGATTTGAGTCATCTCCCTCTTTTTCTTGATGAGTCTCACTAATGGTTGATCAATTTTGTTTATCTTCTCAAAGAACCAGCTTTTAGTTTAATTGATCTTTGCTAATGTTTTCTTTGTTTCTATTTCATTTATTTCTGCTCTTATCTTTATGATTTCTTTACTTCTGCCAACTTTGGGTTTTGTTTGTTCTTCTTTCTCTAGTTCCTGTAGGTATAAGGTTAGATTGTTTATTTGAGATTTTTCTTTTTTCTTGGGTTAGGCTTGTATTGCTATAAACTTCCCTGTTAGGACTGCTGTTGCTGCATCCCATAGGTTTTGGATCATCATTTTTTCGTTGTAATTGGTCTCTATGCATTTTTTTTTTATTTTCTCTTTGATTTCTTTAGTGATCTCTTTGTTATTTAATAACATATTGTTTAGCCTCCATGTGTTTGTGTTTTTACGTCTTTTCCCCTGTAATTGATTTCTAGTCGCATAGCATTGTGGTCGGAAAAGATGCTTGATATGATTTCAATTTTCTAAAATTTACCGAGGCTTGATTTGTGACCCAAGATGTGATCTATCCTTGAGAATATTCCATGCACTCTTCAGAAGGAAGTGTAATGTGCTGTTTTTGGATGGGATGTCCTATAAATATCAATTGAATCTATATGGTCTATTGTGTCATTTAAAGCTTGTGTTTCCATATTAATTTTTTGTCTGGATGATCTGGCCATTGGTGTAAGTGAGGTGTTAAAATCCCCCACTATTACTGTGTTACTGTCGATTTCCTCTTTTATAGCTGTTAGCAGTTGCCTTACGCATTGAGGTGCTCCTAAGTCGGGTGCATATATATTTATAATTGTTATATCTTCTTCTCGGATTGATCCCTTGATCATTATGTAGTGTCCTTCCTTGTCTCTTGTAACAGTCTTTATTTTAAAGTCTATCTTATCTGATACGAGTATTGCTACTCCAGCTTTCTTTTGATTTCCATTTGCATAGAATACAGTTTTCCATCCCCTCACTTTCAGTGTGTATGTGTCCCTAGGTCTGAAGTGGGTCTCTTGTAGAAAGCATATATATGGGTCTTGTTTTTGTATCCATTCAGCAAGCCTGTATCTTTTGGTCAGAGCTTTAATCCATTCATGTTTAAAGTAATTACTGTTATGTATGTTCCTTTTACCATTTTCTTATTTGTTATGGGTTTGTTTTTGTAGGTCCTTTTCTTTTCTTGTGTCTCCCACTTAGAGAAGTTTCTTTAACATTTGTTGTAGAGCTAGTTTTGTGGTGCTGAATTCTCTTAGGTTTTTCTTGTCTGTAAAGGTTTTAATTTCTCCGCTGAATCTGAATAAGATCCTTGCCAGATTGAGTAATCTTGGTTGTAGTTTCTTTCCTTTCATCACTTTAAATATATCGTATCACTCCCTTCTGGATGTAGAGTTTCTGCTGAGAAATCAGCTGTTTACCTTATGGGAGTTCCCTTTTATGTTATTTGTCATTTTTCCCTTGTTGCTTTCAGTAATTTTTCTTTGTCTTTAATTTTTGTCAGTTTTATTACTATGTGTCTCGGCGTGTTTCTCCTTGGGTTTATCTTGCCTGGGACTCTCTGCTTTTCCTGGACTTGGGTTGCTATTTCCTTTCCCATGTTAGGGAAGTTTTTGACTATAATCTCTTCAAATATTTTCTCGGGTCCTTTTTCTCTCTCTTCTCCTTCTGGGACACCTATAATGAGAATGTTGTTGTGTTTAATGTTATCCCAGAGGTCTCTTAGGCTGTCTTCATTTCTTTTCATTCTTTTTTCTTTATTCTGTTTTGCAGCCGTGAATTCCATCATTCTGTCTTGCAGATCATTTATCCGTTCTTCTGCCTCAGTTGTTCTGCTATTGATTCCTTCTAGTGTATTTTTCATTTCAGTTATTGTATTGTTCATCTCTGTTTGTTTGTCCTTTAATTCTTCTAAGTCTTTGTTAAACATTTCTTGCATCTTCTCGATCTTTGCCTCCATTGTTTTGCCGAGGTCCTGGATCATCTTCACTATCATTTTTCTGAATTCTTTTTTCTGGAAGGTTGCCTATCTCCATTTCATTTAATTGTTTTTCTGGGGTTTTATCTTTCTCCTTCATCTGGTACAAAGTCCTCTGCTTTTTCATTTTGTCTATCTTTCTGTGAGTGTGGTTTTCCTTCCACAGGCTGCAGAATTGTAGTTCTTCTTGCTTTTTTTGTCTGCCCTCTGGTGGATAAGGCTATCTCAGTGGCTTATGCAAGCTTCCTGATGGGAGGGACTGGTGCTGGTTAGAGCTGGCTGTTGCTCTGGTGGGCAGAGCTCAGTAAAACTTTAATCCACTTGTCTGTTGTTGGGTGGGGCTGGGTTCCCTCCCTGTTGGCTGTTTGGCCTCCAGTGCAGTTCAACCCAGCACTGGATGGGGCTCTTTGATGGGGCTAACTGTGGGCTCTGGGAGGGCTCAGACCAAGGATTACTTCCCAGTACTTCTGCTGCCAGTGTCCTTTTCCCCACCTTGAGCTGCAGCCAACCCCCACCTCTGCTGGAGACCCTTCCACACTAGCAGGTAGGTCTGGTTCTGTCTCCTATGTGTCATTGCTCCTTCCCCTGGGTCCTGATGCACACACTACTTTGTGTGTGCCCTCCAAGAGTAGAGTCTGTGTTTTCCAGTCCTGTTGAAGTCCTGCAATCGAATCCCGCTAGCTTTCAAAGTCTGATTCTCTAGGAATTCCTCCTCCTGTTGCTTGAGCCCCCAGGTTGGGAAGCCTGACATGGGGCTCAGAACCTTCACTCCAGTGGGTGGACTTCTGTTGTATGTGTACTCCCGTTTGTGAGTCACCCACCCAGCCATTATGGGATTTGATTTTATTGTGATTGCGACCTTCCTACCATCTCGTTTCAGCTTCTCCTTTGTATTTGGTTGTGGGGTATCTTTTCTGGTGAGTTCCAGTGTCTTTCTGTTGATTGTTCAGCAGTTAGTTGTGATTCTGGTGCTCTCGCAAGAGGGATTGAGCTCACGTCCTTCTACTCTGACATCTTTAACCAATCTCCTCTGTCTCAATCCCACTGTTAACGAGAATCTTTCAGATTTGTGTTCTAATTCCAGTTCATATTATTAACTAAATTATATATAACTCTAGTTTGTCATCCAGCTAAAATTAGTACGATGAGTCTCAGAGATATTAACATCTTATGTCTTACTTATATCTCTGTTATCCAGAGTAGGCTCAGTGAATAACTGTACTTTTCTCTACACGTTATTATTTCCGCACTGAGTTTTTCCCATCTCAATATTACATAAATTGCTAAACCTATAAGATTAGTACAGAGGTGGACTTTTTAAAGTTTGTTGTAACTATATTTAAAGAGTATATGTATTCTTGTTGATAATTAAAACTCATATTTAGACTACTGAATCTTTATATTTTGATATGGCATTAGTGTGACATTAGTTAATCTTTTTAAAATTTCTTATGGAGAACTATTCAGTATTAATGTCAACACTGGATCAGTATAGGTTGTACAGATATAATATGGGATCTTATAAATCTAGCATCATTAATCTTTTTCACTGGAATTTGAAATAATTTTTAAATTTCAAATAGTTCAAATAAATCCTGAATGCATGCAGAAGATAGTTGATGTCTTCTTTTGTACTGAAAATTGAATTTGACTTTAACATAAAACATTCTAAAAATAGACATCTTGCTTTCATATGATTTATTTTTTCTTTGAAGCCACCTTACAAGTGTGTTTCTCTTTTTAGTTCATTTTATTCCAAAGGTATTATGAGAAAGTGGGCATGGACTATGCTATTATCTATCTGATTTATGGATCTCAGAACACTCCACAAGTTGAGCATGAAGCAGAAGTGTTTATTGCCCCCTTCCCCCTCCAGGGGAAACTCAAAAGAATTAAAAGAAGTTATAGCAGGACAGTATGCAGTATCAGAAGGTGCAACAGGAAATTGCATTTTTTTCAGTTCTGTTAGACAGTATATGGATAGTATTTGTCACAGGAATAATGTGGCTCATTTATATTGTATCTGTTCATCTGTGGAGCTCAAAGCACTTTATGGCCACTCTCGTTAATCCTAAAACCTTGCTATGGGCTAGGTATTGGACAGCTTTTGTCCTCATCTGATGGCCTGGGAGACTCTAGTTTTAAGGATGTCATTGTGCAGGCATTTGCAGTGTTCAGAAAACAACCAACTGTAATGTGAACAGGTGAGAAGGATTTCTTACTTTATTTATAAAGGCTTTATAGTAATAATTGTCCCAAGAAGCCAAATGCTACATGTAATTATTTGAAATATTCTGACTTCTCTTTACCTTGAGGACAGTTTTCCTTCTGAATCTGGGTGGTTAATAGGACTTTCATTCTTCTACAAATCCAGGATTGAAACCTTAGTTCTTACTCTGTTACCTTATTGGCACGACTCTGTTTAATGGGTTGCCAAATTTTGCAGGCTCGTGTAGGCTTTTCATGTGGACCTTTACCTTTCTGCTTCCAGAGACATCTTTTTTCATGTAGGTGTTACTTCTTGTTGAGAAACTGCAATAACCTCTCACAGTTTTGACACCAGGGCCTTCATTTCAGAGTCTAAAAGAAGCGGACTGTGAGTCCACTTCTGTTGCTTACCAGCTATTAAGCATTTCTAAGTTTCTGAGCTTTAGAGTCATTTCTGTAAAATGGAAGTAAGAGTAACCAGTTTGAAAAGTTGTATTGTCATATATAAAGTATGGGAATGGAATGAGATAATATATTTTAAACACTGAGCTCTGTGTCTGGAAAAAATGGGATCTATGTGTGTTGTTTTTATTGTGTTCCCTTTTCCAGTTCTGTCCTTTTCTGCATAGTACTCGCAGATCAATATTTCTAAAATCCACTTTCATGCTACCAATTCTCTGTTCAGAACCATATCCAAGAGCCCAGTACTTAATATTCCCCATACTTCTTATCTGTCATACAAGGCACAGAACAATAAGGACTCTCTCTAATTCTCACCTTAATCTACAACATACATGATGATCTCAGTTAGCCTTGGCTCCTTACCCCTCCCTTTTCACACCTTTGTTTTCCCATCATGGCCAGTTTAATCATGTTGATTCTTTTGTCTGGAGTCATCCCTCTCATTCACATTTTCTTTCTAGTTTGAAACATATAAAATATCCTATCAAAGCCAGAATCATTTGAAACCTGACATAGGTAAAGAGGACAGTTCTAGTAATTGTTTGGTAGCTGAGCTCTGACATGCTGCCCACTTACCAGTCAGGGACTGATGTTAATTAAGATGGACCCAGAAGGTTCTTGATGTGTAGCTCAGCATATAATATGACATCATTGGATTGTTAGGAAGATTAAATGAAGAATCTAGAAAGAAAATTTAGGCCAACGTGAATAGTCTTGAAGTTTGTTTAAACACCATTATCATGGAAAAGCTTTTAAAAGGTAACTCTACTTGGTGCTGTTTGAAGTCCTACATATAAGAACTAACAGAGACATTATTCCTATCCTTAAAAACACCCTAGCTTATTAACTGGACCATTAGTGCTATACTGTGTCTCACTGTGCCATTGCAGCCTGTGCTGTGACTTCAAAGAAAACATTATTTAGTGAGATAACCTTTCAATACAGTAAAAAATATTACCTTAGTAAGAAAATAGGCAAAGCATTATTTTAGTCTTTTTTTTTTTTTTGGATGTGAATTTAGGTTCCACTTTGTAAAATACTTTGAGAACATGTACATCCAAAACAATTTGATTAAATTACATTCAAGTTCTAGGACTCTTCTGTAAGAAAATTCCCATATACATAAATTCAGAGGAAAAATTAATAATAGAATATTTCTGACTTGAGTTCCATGTACACACAATTCTTGATGATCAATCTGTGACTTATTAGCTGATGGAATTTTTTCCATGGCACATGTTTAAAAATCTCCATCTTATTCTTCCAGGTGTATCTTCTCTGAAGACACACTACCACTACAGCAAGATAATAGAGGGAAATTTTTCAAGTTATAATTCTTTGTGTGATTAATAGTAAAAATAATTTTAATAATTTTTTAAGAAAAATAGTAAGTCAGGAAGAGAATTGAATGAAATCTTTCATATTACCCATTCCAAATATGAGGAACTTTTCTGTAATTACAGTGGAATTGTTACCTAAAATTTAGATGTAACCATATAAATACAAAGAAGTTCTTTCAACATAAAGATGAGAAAGATTTTTATTATATTCATATCAGGATTATAAAATTCCATATGTTATTCTGAAACACAGTTTGGAGAGGAAACTATTAGCTTATTTAAACAATCACTCATGGACAAGTTTAGAATCAAAATCTTAGAAATAGTAATCCTTAGACATTATATATAGGATGAGTTTAAGGCTGTAAATGAGGTGAAAATTTTCTCGGAGTCACTTCCCAATTAGAAGCAGAGTAAGGAGCAGATTTTGGTCTCTGGAATCCAGACCATTGTCCCTTTGTTGTGTCAGTATTTGCATTTCAACAACAGAAAATACACAGGAAGCCAGGAAAAGCTGGGAAGCTCTTCATATAGATAGCTCATTTAATCTAACATCTATATCAGAAGAACAAGCGTTAATTTTTTTTTTCCCATTTTTACTATCAGAAAACATCTGAAAACTAAGTTAATCCAGAAATAATGCACTGGTTTTCTGCCTGTTCATCTAATCAGTCTCATAAAATAATGTGTTCTCATTACAATCTGGTAAGAAGAATTTTATTGTAAATTAATGGCTTCATACTTTCACAGCAACCAAAAAACAGACAAAACACATCTACATAGTTTATCTTCTATCTTTGCAAACTGTACTTTTTCTAAAAAGAAACTGCAAATCATTCCAGTGTTCACACCCTTCAAGTCTGAAATGGGAAATTTCTCAGGGGAATGCCTCTGAAGAGGATTGCTTTGCTTATATTACATGTAATGTGCAGATGGCCAATTATTCCAGTTATGAATCTAGACTACTCTCCTCAAAGTAAAGAACAGACTAAATATTTTGTCTGTTAGTTTGTTTTTCTTATGATACAGTTTATAGTTTATTTCCAAATGTTCATGTTCTTAGAATGCTTTAAGGAATGAAATAGTCTTGGAGTAGACAAATGATGAATACAAAAGAATAGAAATATTTAGAGTTATGTGGAATAGGGGATCAGTTCTCATGTAACCACTTATTCTTCTGAAATAAAATTAAGAAAACATTTGTCAGTATCTGAATATTACTACTGCCATTGTACATCTACATTTTTACTTAAAATGACAAATTTATAAATATAAATTCAGTGATGTAAAACCCTATGCCAAAGGAAGTCCTATTTTTTGAGTAGAAAGGATCATACCACAAAAATATCTTTAGAAAACATGTTGTTAATGATGACCACCATCTACCTGAAACATAGCAATGGACTTTGAAGTAATTATATCAATGTGTTTTAAAGCCATTAAAAAACAAATTATTTATAAAAATACATTCTCATAATTCTGTAAATAATAATCAATTCAATTATAGGACATGCCAGATTTCAGCTAACAATATAATTAAATACTATGCTTATGTCCTGTATAATGACCAAAAGAAGCCTAGCACCTTGCTTAATTGCACATTAATCAAAACTTTTTAATATAATACAAACTCTTCTTTAATTAAATGTTTGCCAAGTTTAGAACAAATTCCAAGGCTGCATAACCACAGATACACAGATGACCAAGTGTATTTGTTTCAGGGGAGAGAATGATGGTAATTTATATTTTAGTTTCCTGTGCCCCAAATAATTTCACGTTACTGATATAAATCTTGAGTTTAAAAAAAAATAAAAATAAAAAAATAAATCTTGAGTTTATTTGTCTAAACCTAAAGGAAAAATATTTTTAGTGATGGGAAAGCTTTTCTAGCTCTTTCTGAGTCTGTGTCATATCTGTGATCAGTACCTTTGAATAAACTAATTGGAAAGGTAGAGCTCAAATTAAATGAACAATTATTAATATAAATTAATCAATTATTATTACCAAAGACTTTTCTTATATACTACTTTTAAAAAATACAGTTGACTGTACATAATTTGTATGCTCTTTTAAAGTCAGAATATAATGTTGCTGCTTTATAAATGAGTATGTTACTTTCTATTCTATTTAATGTAAAACTAAATATGACTTTTTATAATGCATCAGCTAAAGCTAATTAAATTATTTTTATTAAAAGTTAATTAAATATTTAAATATTGTGATATTTACTAGGGAACGTGGTAGGGCACTTTAGCTTGAGAGAGGACCAAGGAAATGAGGAGACGAGACCATCTGTCTTCATGTTTAGCATTTTGTGATTGTGTTATAAGTCATGAGTTTTAGGCTTATGATTAGACAAAACTGAGTTACTCGAATACTGATGTGATCATTCATTCAAAAAATATTCACTGCGCCCTCCCTTTTACTATGAAATGTACTAAGCCGTGGCAATAGACCAGTGAATGAGCCCTCAAGATGTCTATACTATACTCTGGCCAGTGAGCAGAAAGTGAAAAGGAAATTAGAGCAGAGCCAGTTTACTAAGTGTATAAGCAAGGACTTACGTGGGGACACATATGAGGACCAAGCTTCCTAGAGTAAGCAACATCTAAGAGTTGGGTAAACCGGCATTAGCCAGCTTTTAGACCTACAATTTGTGTTAGTTTGAGAGAAGGCAAGAAATATGATGTAAACTCATGAAATAGTAATTTTCATTTTAATTATGAGAATAGCTGTCAGTAATAAAAATCCTGTATCCTTAAAAATAATTATACATGTGTGTATGTGTATACATGTATGTTTGTGTATGTATGTATATATGTATACACATAGAGAGCCTGGACAAGCTCTGAGAAGACTGCGTAGCACAAAGCATATTTAAATGTTATGTATTTCATTTTTAATAAAAATCGGAACAACACAGTGCTGAACTTGACTAGTTTTAAGGAAGATTGGTGATGTAACCAGCAGGTTATGAGACACTGAAATAATAAAGGATCAGCTGTATTTACAAGGATAACAAAATGACTAGCCAATTCAGTGTGCTGGTCATTTCAGGGAAATAACTAAATTGAGTGAGCTAAGATAAAAGTGGGGCTTCCCTGGTGGCGCAGTGGTTGAGAATCTGCCTGCCAATGCAGACAACACAGGTTCGAGCCCTGGTCTGGGAAAATCCCACATGCCATGGAGCAACTGGGCCCGTGAGCCACAGGCGCGTCTGGAGCCTGTGCTCCGCAACAACAGAGGCCGCGATAGTGAGAGGCCTGCGCACCGCGATGAAGAGTGACCCCCACTTGCCACAACTAGAGAAAGCCCATGCACAGAAATGAAGACCCAACACAGCCATAAATAAATAAATAAATACATTGGGTATTAAAAAAAAAAAAAAAAAAAAAGTGAAAAAACATCCACGCCGATTATTTAATGGTCTGATTTCTGTCAAAGTGGCAGTCCTCTGGAGAAAGTCAGATCAAATATTCTGGGATAACATTGCTGATATCAGCTTGTTCATTTGATATTTGAGTCTTTTTCATAAAAGTGCAGCACAAAATGTATTTTTAAAATCTCTACATTTTAAGCTCTTTGATTGCTTGGTTCTCTGGCAAATGGGAAGTATTTACACTTTAGGTTTGTCAGTCTCTTACTATAATGAATTAGAATAGCTGAAAATGTAGAAAAGAAATTCAAATCAGTTAGAGACTGTAATATTTATTCATGACTGAAATAAAGTGTTGTAAATGTAATTTTGATCTTTAAATCAACAAATTTATCTTTGAGAAAAGAGCAGAACCAAAAAGAAATGTTCTCAGTCCAATTTAAACTTGCTATTTAGTGACAGCATATGCACAGACCTGTTACCCATTTTGAAGGAGACCCTCTGAAAAAACTGCTGATTTGGAGTTTATTAATATAGTCAAAGGCTCTGTCATCCTTAATTTGGGGTAAGGTGAGCAAACATAGTCTATTATTCTTCATCCTCTTCATCGCACTTTTTATATGTTCTTTGCTATGAAAATTATATCAATTATGCTACAGAAAAATATATAATGATTTAGGCCATTGCTCATCTAATGTGCACATGAGTCACCTGGGGATCTTGTTAGGCTACAGATTCTGATTCAGAAGGGCTGGGGTGGGGCCTGAGATTCTGCATTTCTAATGAGTCCTGCCCCTGCTGCTTGTCCAAGAACTACACACTGAATAGGAAGGATCTGTAGGGTCTATGGTTACATCATGTAGCACTGATCTTATGTTTACACACACACACACACAAACACACACACACACACAGAGTCAGGTGCCGAGGGCTGAGTTACACACCTCAATTTGGAAATGTGCTGTCCTCCCCAAAGGCGGCACATTCTCATCACTGAGCCATACAAGGCCCTTATTGTTTTATTTACCAGCACATTCTTTACCTTATCCCTCCTCTCAGTGCCTTAATTCTGAGGATCCCAGTGTCTAAGATTTCTGGTCTCTGAAGGTTTATCTTTCCTGATATTCTTTGGGTAATTGGCATTGCTTTATACACTAACATTTCAGTTGATTTTAAAAGAATTACATCTCGCCACACAAAAAATGCTGGCAGCTAACATATTTTCTTTATATGCAAATGGGCTTGAAGTGGGCATCAATGATTTGAAAAAACATAATGAAATCCTATTACATATGTACAATAAGAAACCATTTTACTTATTTTTAATCTCATTTCTTCTCAATTTCAGCCACTGTGGTTCAGGGTCTAGGCCTCTGAGCTAATGTATTATTTTTATTTCAGTCAATTGCATAATGAAGACCCTTCAGTGTTACCTTGGTTGTTCAGGTATAGTAGATGGGATGACAGTCTTCTCATAGTGAAATTATTTATGTTACTTTTCAAACAATGAGTCGTTGATGGAGTCAATTTTGGGACTCTGTATATATATCCAGATTGCTCTTTCTACTGTATGCATGTGGCATGATACTGAGGATTGGATTATTGAATGGGATGGATCGATTTGGATCCTTATCTAGATTACAAAGAGTTCATAAAGTGAAGAGAGAACTAGCTATCTACTAAAATAAAACTTAGTGTCAGTCTTTATAGAGCCTACACAATGTACAAGCTATGATATAAATGCTATAATCTAAAAGTTAAAATGCTAAAATATGTCAAATATTTTCTGGATGGTACTGTTTACATCAAGGTACATAATCTACCTGATTTTCAGCTCATATCTAATGGGTTCTTATAGTTTATAAATGCTTTAAAATATAACTGAATAAAAATGGTACATGTATTTGGTTTTATTCAAAGTCTCTTAATCATGTAAGAAAATGAAATTCCATCAGTTCTTCAATAAATGAACTTTTAAAAAATAACTTTTGTCTATAATTTAGTGTTTGCGTCCTGTAAAGTCCTGCTTTTAGTATCTGCTCTTAGAAGTGAACTGTTTGTCAAATTTCCATTAAGCTGAAGGTGAAAAATTAATGAACCACTTACTTCAGATATTTCAAAATGAATGCAAGTCTACTAGTCATGCAGTTATGGTCAATTACTCTTTAGGGTTCACTCACATTTAACTTTTAAATGCATTGTTTCAGATGCTTAATAGGGCATTCTGGAGAAAAAAAAAGAATGAAGTTATTGATTTTTTATTAACTTTAAATATATCTCAAAGATAATTTTATTTATATACTTTTTTTTTACCCAGACAAAGGTAATTTTAGAGCAAAGTTAATTAGTGAGTTGATTGGGATGAATGTTGTTGTTGTTTTTTTTCTTTTTTTGCGGTACACGGGCCTCTCACTGTTGTGGCCTCTCCCGTTGCGGAGCACAGGCTCCAGACGTGCAGGCTCAGCGGCCATGGCTCATGGGCCCAGCCGCTCCACGGCATGTGGGATCTTCCCGGACCAGGGCACGAACTCGTGTCCCCTGCGTCGGCAGGTGGACTCTCAACCACTGCGCCACCAGGGAAGCCCGGGATGAATGGGTTTTGAAGGTTTTGAGAGTAGTTAGCTGGGGAGAAAGCACTAATGTTCAGCAAGCATAGGATTAATAGAATTATAATTTTTTTTCAGTTGTACCCCTGCTCCATTTTCTAGGCATTCAGAAAACTGGTAAGACAGAGACGTTAAACTATTTTTCAAGAAATTGTTAATCCATCTTCCCTCCCTCCCTCTCTCCCTTTCCTCTCTTTTCTTTTCTTTTCTTTTCTTTCTTTCTTTCCTTCCTTCCTTCCTTCCTTCCTTCCTTTCCTTCCTGCTTTCTCCCATTAATTATGGAGCTCCTGTTATGATCCTGGCAATGTGCTGAGCATTGTGTGTCATGCAATGATATAGAAGACTTGGTCCTTTTCTTTAAGGAGTTTAGAGGGGAAACCAAAATGTTTTTACATAGCGATAATGTTAATTAGTAATGGCAAGTACTGAAAAAAAAAAAAGGTGCAGATATATCATATAGAGCTGAAGGTGTCAGAGAAAGTTTCTTGTGGAAAATGAATTGGGCTTTAAAGGGAATGTATAGTTCAGACATGAGATACATGAGAAGAGCAAGTAAAGTGGAAGGAATGGCTTATGTAAAAACATGGAGGTATAAATCACAGAATATGTAGGGGGATAGCTTAAGTTTTAGCATAAGATATATGGAGAGGAATGGTAGGAAATAATGTTGGAAATATAAGGTCTGAGATGGTGAAGGGCCTTGAATGGCAAGTTCAGTATCTGAACTGAAGAGTGGTGAAATCATGCAGCATTTTAAGACGTTTCATTTTGTGTTGGCGGCATGTTAGCACCTAACATCCATGAAAACTGCAAAATAACAGACTGTACATTTCTCATAAATACTATCTCATTGTCCTGTATACACTATAAATTTCAAAGGTAATGGCTGAGGGAGAAAATACATGCTGGGAGAACCATAGTGAGACGGCTATATCAGGACCTCCCAGCTGGTGTGCTGAGTGAGGTATAATGTCTGTGCCTTGAGATATTAATCACCATGGCCCCAGGTGCAGCCTGGAGAAACAGCAACTCTGGACAGCAGCTTCCTTGTGGTGGAAGTCCCTTTCAGTTGACCTCAGGTGGACTCTCAACCACTGCGCCACCAGGGAAGCCCGGGATGAATGGGTTTTGAAGGTTTTGAGAGTAGTTAGCTGGGGAGAAAGCACTAATGTTCAGCAAGCATAGGATTAATAGAATTATAATTTTTTTTCAGTTGTACCCCTGCTCCATTTTCTAGGCATTCAGAAAACTGGTAAGACAGAGACGTTAAACTATTTTTCAAGAAATTGTTAATCCATCTTCCCTCCCTCCCTCTCTCCCTTTCCTCTCTTTTCTTTTCTTTTCTTTTCTTTCTTTCTTTCCTTCCTTCCTTCCTTCCTTCCTTCCTTTCCTTCCTGCTTTCTCCCATTAATTATGGAGCTCCTGTTATGATCCTGGCAATGTGCTGAGCATTGTGTGTCATGCAATGATATAGAAGACTTGGTCCTTTTCTTTAAGGAGTTTAGAGGGGAAACCAAAATGTTTTTACATAGCGATAATGTTAATTAGTAATGGCAAGTACTGAAAAAAAAAAAAGGTGCAGATATATCATATAGAGCTGAAGGTGTCAGAGAAAGTTTCTTGTGGAAAATGAATTGGGCTTTAAAGGGAATGTATAGTTCAGACATGAGATACATGAGAAGAGCAAGTAAAGTGGAAGGAATGGCTTATGTAAAAACATGGAGGTATAAATCACAGAATATGTAGGGGGATAGCTTAAGTTTTAGCATAAGATATATGGAGAGGAATGGTAGGAAATAATGTTGGAAATATAAGGTCTGAGATGGTGAAGGGCCTTGAATGGCAAGTTCAGTATCTGAACTGAAGAGTGGTGAAATCATGCAGCATTTTAAGACGTTTCATTTTGTGTTGGCGGCATGTTAGCACCTAACATCCATGAAAACTGCAAAATAACAGACTGTACATTTCTCATAAATACTATCTCATTGTCCTGTATACACTATAAATTTCAAAGGTAATGGCTGAGGGAGAAAATACATGCTGGGAGAACCATAGTGAGACGGCTATATCAGGACCTCCCAGCTGGTGTGCTGAGTGAGGTATAATGTCTGTGCCTTGAGATATTAATCACCATGGCCCCAGGTGCAGCCTGGAGAAACAGCAACTCTGGACAGCAGCTTCCTTGTGGTGGAAGTCCCTTTCAGTTGACCTCAGCTTGCTGCATGGCTGCTAGCATCTTCTGTGTGAACCATGCAGGGCCCGATTCATGGGTGTGCAGTCTGCCCTCAAAAGCACCCACACCTGATTCATATCCCTGCTATTGCCATATTGAAATCCTTCCCACTGTTTGAACAAGAAGCCCCACATTGTCATTTTGCTCTGGGCCTTGCAAATTATATAGCCAGTCTCGGTACTATGACATGAAAATGGTTATGAACTACACTAGGGTCAAATGAACTATGCTATGGTCAAAATGCACAGTTGTATATCCATATAAAAAGGGCTACTAAATTATGAGACCAGCTCTGTGTTTATACAACAAAACCGATCCTAAGCTTAAATCTCATTACTTTTTCTTCAAAGCCATGACTTCTGTGACTGCCATAGGCCCAAGCTAAATACCACGTTTTAGCCTTGTGGTTTTCCTGATGATAAATTAAGGAAATGCTTCTGTAACATATTTTCTCATTTATAACCTTTCTCCTGGAGCCTGTATACCAGTATTGTAGAGTTTTTCACCCCCATGCAGTTCTACCAAATTAAATTCTGAGAAAATCTGTGGCAATTATTTTCCCTAATAAAGGTCTGAAAAATATAGCTCTGTATTCTCAAACATTATTGGCTGCCTGATAGTCATTCCATTGTGTATTTCTTTTTCTGAGTCAGTATAAATATATAAACCAAATAAGCAGATATTTTTTAGTTCTTTCCTTATGCAGAATTTATTCTCTCCAATCTCTTTACTCAGAGTACTTGTGTAATTTTTCTCTTGTGTTACCATAGTTGTTTCTCTCCTTATTTAATTTAATTTTTATTTTTTCAAAGTTACAGATGAATATAAATAGATATTTCTATAAAGCTTCATTTATAAAAGTGTGTCACCTTTTTTCTCCCATCCTTCCCTGTGTTTCTCTCCCCTTTGTCTGTCCCAAAGGTAAGCACTTAATTGCTTTCAACATTTTTAGTTGTTACCTACTTTTCATATTTATGTCTGTGCCTCCCAATAGAATGTTTAAGAGCTGAATACATTTTTCAGTTGTATTCATTATATTGACGTCCCACTATGAAAGATAAAGATTTAATTTTCCTTCATAAGTTTCCATGTACCTTCATCCCTGACATTTGCCCTTTTTTCTTTTTTCCTAAAGAATAATATCCATTTTTGTATTAAAAAGTCATTATTTATATAACTCTGTGTGAATATTTTTCACAATGTACGATGATTGCATTTTTCTCGAGAAAATTTTTGCTCCCTTTGAAACTAATAGTTGTCTCATTTTATAGATTTCTCATTCTTCTGTATATCTCGAACCTCTTCAAATGCTAATTCTCTGATCTTACTGTGAATATGTTCTCAGAACATTAAGACGCATCTGGTATTCCCATGATTTTTATTTCCCTGGAGACCCCCTTCCTGACATCCTCTTCTTATCCTCACTAGGTCTGCTGCTCTTGTGCCTTTCTAGGTTTGGCCTTGGCTGAGAGCTCCTACTTAAGAATGGCAGCATAAGTTCATTTGAAGTTCTGTATGTGGTGAGATGTATTGACTGATAAGTGTCAATGTAGGATGTCTTGAGGGAGTTATTTTATTGGTAGACTTCCACATTTTCAGTATTTTTCTGTATTCTCCATTGCCCTGGTCCTATTTACCACAAGTGAATTATCTAGTGCCCAACCTGGAAGGAAGGATTCTGGGCACCATGAGAGTAAGGCATCTGAAGGGTCTCAGCAATCATAACACCGTCCCATTTAAAGTACGAGTCACCCTTCCCTGTGTCTGGTGTCTCCCTGTTCAGTGTCCCACTTTCAGTCTCTGCTGGAGGGAGGGAGGACCGGGCACTGTTCATGTTGACTGGGTGAGTGAGGGGTTCAGGAGGAGAGACCCCCCTCACAATCCGAATTTCATCAAACTCACCTGTTTCCAGCCCCTCCATTTACCCCTATTTTAATAGGTAGCTGGTGTTACCAGTTCTCAAGAGTTTCTGGGTTCTGTGGTACAAACTGCATTGCTTTTCAGCTTCCTCCGTCTTCTGGCTTAGGTTTTGGTCTCCTTGGTCTGTCACATCAGTTGACACTTATTCATCTGTTTTCATGCTTCTATCGATAGAATCTTATTGCTAATGTGTCTCCTATTCTCTCGGCCCCTGTGGGTTGATGCTTTTTATCTCTTTCTTGTCATTTCAGTGGAGAATGGAAGTAAATGCCTGTGTACGATCTGCCATAATTGACTAGGATACTTAATAGTATTTGGACTGAATTTTTATTATGAAGTATCTCAAATCATTTTTAATAATTAGACAAGAGTATAACCAAGGAATAAACAAACAAATGAGCTGAAATAAACTTACTGCTCATCATTTAAAGACATATTACAGAAAAATCTGCTCTTCAAGTGTTTTTAACTTCTCTTTACTAAGGATTCTGTTTCTTTCTCTTTCGAATACAGATGGAAGCTTTAGACAAAACCGATCAAACCTCACCTCTCTACTAGTGCAGCCCATCTCAGCATCTCTCGTTGCAAAACTCATCTCTTCGCCGAAAGGTAGAATCACACACAGTGCCTGTAGCCCTCTAGAACTTCCAAATAATGGTAAAGTACTTAATGTCTTTCTGTGTGTCTTCTAGTTTTTATAACGCCCATGATCATTATTAATCTCTTTGATTGACATTTTTCGGATTATTCTTTTTTTTAAAAAAAACAAACATTTATTTTTGTTGAGGTGAGCATTTATTTCTCTTCTCTGGCTCTTAAAAGGACATTTTCAAAAGTAATTTTGATAAAAACTGAGAGTTGACCAAGCTGAGAGATTAAAAAAAGAAGAAAAGCATTTTGAACTGTAACAAAGAAAAGCAGCTTTACAAATAAAGCATTTTGTACATTCATGAAAATCTGCTTAACACAGCTTCTCAGTTTAAGCTTCAGCAATCTTGTTGCCTGCCAAGATTCAGTGGATAGCAGTCAGCTGTCTGGGGTATGAAGTCTTTTAGTAGAAAGTATTAAAGCCTAATTCCTGCCGTTTACTAAAAAATCCCTCTGTCTTTACGCATCATTGCCCGAGAGATGCTTCTTGTACTGCAGTGCAGTTTGTCAGGCCTTGTTGGACTACATAGGATAAAACTCAACTCATTCAGCTACTGTGGTAGGGTGAAAATCAGGGGCTGTGTCTTATTTCTACCTCCAGCCTCAGCATTAGACCTCTAAAGAAGAGACTCTCTTTACATATTGTTAAATTTCTATCAAGTCTCTGTGAAAGTCAACTTGAGGGCTCTGTTTTTGTGTCCAGACCCAAAGGCTCAACTACCATGTTTTATCTCATCTGTTTTCTCCTGACAACAAAAGCATAAAAAATATGTTTTGAAAAAGCCTAAAAAAACAAAACAAAACAAAACAAAAAACACCTGAGTACATTCAGAATTGCCCTTTGTTAGAGACATAGGCTTTTCAAAGCTCTGTAGCTTGAGAGCCTCAACTGATTGTTGATTGAACATAGTGGGAACTATAGAAAACAGGGTTAAGCCTATGTCCTCAAAGCAGGAAAGAAGAAGCTCTTGAGGAGCTTTTTGTTTTGCTTAGTTTTTTCTGTCTTCTATTCCTGAGCCCCACAATTTGATAATGAGCTCTATTTGTTAAAATATGTAAATAACACTATAATAATAGTTTACTTGTAAGAAAAGCACTGAACATTGAAAAGAACAGATTTAAGTCCAGATTTAATTAACTGATTGATTTATTCAATAAACATTTTCAGCCCCTAATATGTTCAGCCACTGTCCTGACCTCAGTGAGCTGACAGTCCATGTCAGCTCCATGACTGCTCATATGTCACCTCCCTGTGGGAAGCTTTCTGTGTCTGTGTCTACAGAAGGATATCTCACCTTCTAGTATCTTACGTTGTTCTGAGAATCAAATTAGGTCGTTTAAGTGAGTACTTTTCTATACTGTAAAATGTTATGTTAGCAAGTATCTTCCTTATCAGATAAGTAGATCAGTTTCCCCCAAATGTGTTAAATGTCTGCATAATAAGGGCACAACTAAGCAAAATGGCATTCTCCAGCTATATCTCTCTCTGCACTAAGTTAGCAACATGTATGAAGTTTAGAGGAAAAATTGAGATATATTCTGAAACCTGTTTGTAACTCCAGTGTTAAAGAAGCAACAAGCTAGGCCTGCTTTCTAAGCAGTTATGCCATATCAAGTTTTCCTCATGGGTGTGGTGATTATTATTGGTTTTAGAAATTTTCAGACAGATATATTTCAATCAAGACATTTCACATTGTAATGGATCCTTCTTTCATCATTTTTTTTTTTTTTTTTTCCTTGCGTTATGCGGGCCTCTCACTGTTGTGGCCTCTCCCATTTGCGGAGCACAGGCTCCGGACGCGCAGGCTCAGCGGCCATGGCTCACGGGCCCAGCCGCTCCGCGGCATGTGGGATCTTCCCGAAACGGGGCACGAACCCGCGTCTCCTGCATCGGCAGGCGGACTCTCAAGCACTGCGCCACCAGGGAAGCCCTTCATCATTTTTTTTACTATGGAATATTACCTTTTGATTTCCCAAATACCTATTGAGCAGTCTCAGTGAGTTATTACATTTAAACTGATCTTAAATGTAGGATAAATGACCCTTAACCCCAATGTTTTAGACAACAGTACTCATGATACATCCAAGATAATTAACTTTTAAGTTTTCTAAGAAACACATAAATACATTAGTTGCTTACTATGATCTGTATCGGAATGGGACATGAAAGGGATACAGAATGAAGTGCTATGTTTCTGAGCAATAAAAGCAATACTTGTAGTTTACGGATTTAAAAAAGTAATGTAAAGCTTATTATAATTACATCTGAGTTGAATTTTATAAGTATAGTCTTGAGTTTTAATGTAGGAAAATCTTCACTCAAAAGTTTGGACAGGAGTGCATTAAAAATATGTGTGCAAATCAACTAATTATTTATCTTACTCATTTAACCCTTTATATACACTTAAACAGAATTCTCGAGAGTCCAGACAGCAATGTGGTGGAGTTTGCCTGCCATGCTTTCTTTTTCAGCATCCATTTGCCCCTTCACCTTTTTGAACTGTTGCCAACATTTCCTAGCAATATAGTATGAGTAGATTTGACCATATCTTAAGCTATAGAAGTAGATCCTGATTGGCTTGAGTCTATCAGCATATCACATCAACCATGGGATGATGGTTGGTTCAAGGATGATGTAAGTTTGGCCAAACAGAGACATGACTCAACTTCTGGACTTTGAATAATGGCTAACTTTAACAGTAGAGCTGAACAAGAAAGCATGTGGCCCTGGGATCTTTCAATATCCTTTCTGGGACCTTGAGAGTATAATACCTGAAAATGGAACCAACACAAGGAAGGGGTAGGTGAATAATGTGGAGAGAGAGAGTGTGAGAGAGAGACTGACTCTTGTCCACATCATTTGATGCCTAAATAAAGCCTTGTCTAAAAGCCAAATCTACTGAATTAGCTATATATTGAGGCAGTACATTTCCTTTCTTTTTTTTTGTCAACTTATGTTCGATTTTCAGTTACTTGCAAACAAAAGCTACACAACTGATACTGTAAAACCACACTAAACAAAATAATTAAATATCTATATGCATGAAATAGACTCAGCTAAGTGAAGTGACGAGGATGGTATTTGTAGGGCAAGTCCTGGAAGAACTAAGAAAATTGTATGAGGAATAGAAAAGAAAGCAGGAGAAAAGTTTCTTGCCCCAATATATAGAGATTTGTTGCATTGATTAGATAATTGGATATTGACACCATTTAATTTTCCATGACTTTTGTAGGTCTTACCCATTGATTATATATTGTCAATCTTTGTCCTTGAGAGTCAGTCAATACATGGAAATGTGAATTTTCAGATATCAATCTGAGCTTGTTGTTAAAACCATGACTATAGTGAAAAAAATGAGATGAGAAAGTATAAAATCTGTTAATGTAATTTAGGGTGAAAAATATTAATGAATTGTGCTTAAAGAAATATTTTAATATGTTTGAATTATTTTTGATAACTAGAAAACAATGACTTACTATGATGCATAAAATTTAGTGTCATTAGTGATGTTTTCACATAAGTAAATTTGGATCGTATATCTTCAAACGGTTATATATATACATAGCTATATATAACTATGATTTCCCTATTCACAATTATATATGTTCTTTGTTCAAAATTATTTGCATCAGAGTAATATAATGTTCTCTGATAATTTTTATAATTTTCACATATTTCAAATGAATTTTGAAGATCTATATTTCTAATTTGTTAACAGCCACTTGAAAGTATGCATTATTTTCATTTTTTGAACAGAAATGTAAAAAGAAGTATTGAACATATTATTTACAAAATGTGGTTATTCTAAAAATTTTTTGGCAAATAATACATATTAGCTTTTAAGGAAATATCCACTAACAAGAAATGTTAGTACAGGTTAAGTCCAGCATTGCTTTTTGTTACATATGAGACTAACCATCCTGTTCAGAGTAGCCTCAGTGTTGCTGTATGTGAAAAGATCCAGGAGTACATTGTGCTATTCTGGTAAAAGAATGTCTTGAGATATGTGTGTGTGTGTGTGTGTGTGTGTGTGTGTGTGTGTGTGTGTGTGTATGTCTTAAGTAGATAATGGAGTGGTATGGATGTGATATGCTGTGGCTTGGCTTTTAGAGGCTTTGTAAAAGAGAATTCCCCAGTAGATTATTTTAAAAGTCAGAGAATTGAAGACTTGTTTTAGAGTAGGGTGAGCTTTAATAACTTCTAGCCATCAACATGGAGGGAAATATCCAGAAGAACACGAGGAAAAATGTAATGTACTCAGATAACTTCTATATAGCATTCATGTAGATATGATGGCCACTCTTTAAAAAAAAAAATCAGTGAGCCAGACTACTGTAGGAAAGACTGATAGGTCTTATGACAGATGCAAGCTAGATGTTAGGAATCACTAAATGGCACTGATGACACCCCAATTTTATGGCTCTTCAAGCAGCCAGTTGCTCAGTGAACCTAGGAGTCTGAGCAGGAAGCCGATAACAGAGTACTCTGTAGAACTAAAGATCAGCCTTCATGAGCTGCCAGTCTGCAGTCCTCAGACAAAAGGGAAAAAAAGCTTTAGAAACCACTTTGAAGGTCTGTTCATCAAGGGTCTTAAACAGAGTGAACGCAGGTGGGAAACCTATTATCCAAAGTCCACAGAAAGTACAGTCAATTCTCTGTTTCCCGGGGAGTACAGGTTGGATTTACGGAGGGTGACACAGATGTCATTCACCAGAACTTCTCAGGTTTCCAGTTTTCTGTCTTGACGGTTTTGATTTTAGGAAATGATTCAGCTTAGATCCACTCTAGAGTTTTGTTTGTTTGTTTGCTGGAAGACCTAGAGACAATCTGAAATACACACTCTGAAGCAAAATTACTTTAACAAGTATTTTCCAATTTTTAATGTTTCTCAGCAATTTTTTACAGTTTCTTACATTCTTATCACATCGTTTCTTAAGTACCTGTACTCTTTCCAAATTATAGAAGCTCTAACTAAATTTTGTAGTTTATGTATAAATCTATCAGAGCATACCTTATCTTTATATTTTGAGGATCATTTTTTCTTAATGGGTGACCATTGTCATTTACTAGTCTAGAAACTGCCAGAGATTCCTGAATGCTTTTCTGGTTCTTTATCTTGCTATTCCCTTCATGTAGCCACAATTTCTTCCTATTATTCTATTTAGTATTATCCAAATAAGTCTTGCAAGTTGTAAAACCCCAGTATACTCTAAAGCTCTGTGCAAGTGCCATCTCCTCCATAAAGAGCCCTTTGGAGTTCTACTCCAGTTGGAAGTACCCTGACTCTCTGCTATGCTTTAAGAAGTTATATGCTATTTGGTATTGGGATATCATACTCTTCTGTGGAAGAGATAAACAACTTGGATTTTCGTTAGAAGGTATTGTTTCCGCTTTATTTATGTATGATTTCAATTCTTTCAGGTTTTCTTTATAGTCCAGGATTTGATTAGTGTCCCATGAGAATTTAAAACGAATGTGTACTGTGTAGTTGTCAGGTGTAGAGTTATATATGCATCCATTTAGACCAAGTACCTTAGGTCATTCAAATATTCTGTATCTTATTTTTAGTGCTAAAATCTCCTACTATAAGTATCTATTTGTTTATTTTATCTTGTAGTTCTATCAATTTTTGATTTATATATTATCAGATGAAGTGATCTTTATAATGCATGGCTTAAATTTGATTTCACCTGATTCTAATTTAACTACATTAGCATTTTCTTTTTCTTTTTTTTGGTTAGTGTCTTTATGCTATATCTTTTTTTTTTTACTTTCAACCTTTCTGTATCTTTATATTTTAACATGTCCTCTTGATAACAAATAATTTTCATTTTACCTACAATCTGATCATCTTTTAATTGGAGCATCTAATCCATTTAATGTGATTACTAATGTATTTATGCTTATATTTTTCACCCTGATTTGGGTTTCTTCTTTGTACCGTATGTTTTCCTCTTATTTTATATCTCTTTTTAGTTTTAGATTTTTTTGTCATTAAGTTTTTCCACTATTGTTTTAGAAGTTATAAATACTTTTTGTATTCTTTTAGAGTTACCCTAGAATTATAGCTTCTTAGGTATCCCCTCTCCTGCTCTGCCCCATGGTAGGTCCCTTGGAAGGGGGTGGGGAGAGCTGTTCTTTAGGATGCCTACTTTATGGAGGAAAAGTCTCTTTTTATGGAAGTACTTTCTTCTCTCCAACTTGGATAGGCTCAGGGCTTTTTCACTTGACCTTTGTATATCACGAGGCTATCAAGATTAAAAAGTTCTCCGGTTTTGTAAATTCCCTCAGGTTGAAAAGCAGTTTTATTACTTTACTTATCTGGCTTCCCATCACAACCTATATTTTGAACTAGTAATTCCTTACTTTCTTGCTAGATCTTAGATGCCATTAACAGATTTGTTACACATTTTATTCAGCATTTTTAATTATGTTCAGTGGGAGGGTTGGTCTGAATATCCTAGCCCATCATATTCCTAGAAAAGGCACCCTTCTCCTCCTCTCCATTCATTTATTTCCTAGCAACACATATGGATGCCTCAGTGAATATACCCAGATTGGTCAACATATAAATCAGGTTGCCATCAGGAAATCAATGATATGCTAAAACTGTGCAATCCAAGGAAATTTAATCAGGGAGATTGTGGAAAAGTGTGGATATGAAAAGGGAAATAGAAAAGGGTGGCTAGTAATTGTTACTCCCCCTAAACTTGAAGGAGTAAGAAGAGAGGGTAGTTACAGGAAATGGCAAGTCCTTGAGAGGCAGGAGAGGGTAGTCTGTTGGAGCTATGGCTTTCAGATAAGGAATGCAGTCACTGCCAGCAAGTGACCAGCCAGAAAGGGGGGTGATGGAAAATTAAAAATCTTTCTCTTATCCAATTTGCTGATCACTTGTTGATGCCTTCCATTCGCTAAAATCAACTTGAAGCCAAGTGTAAAGGAGCCAGGTATATGTATGCCACAGAGGTGAGACTCCTGGGGCAGAGAGCTGGGTAAAGGGTGAAGTTAAATCTGGATTGACAAGTCAAAAGTATGCAGCACAGATAGTGTTACAGATGGTTAGTCTGCTGACTAATTGGATGATTTGTGATACGTAGACTGGGTAAAAAGATGTATAAAAATGTGTTAATTTTCACTCTTTTTTCTTTATTTTTTTTATACAGCAGGTTTTTATTAGTTATCCATTTTAAACATATTAGTGTATACATTATCAATCCCAATCTCCTAATTCATCACACCACCACCACTTTCCCCCTTTGGTGTCCATACATTTGTTCTCTACATCTGAATCTCAATTTCTGCCCTGCAAACCGGTTCATCTATACCATTTTTCTAGGTTCCACATATATGTGTTAATGTACAATATTTGTTTTTCTTTCTGACTTACTTCACTGTGTATGACGGTCTCTAGATCCATCCACGTCTCAACAAATGACCCAATTTCATTCCTTTTTATGGCTGAGTAATATTCCATTGTATATATGTACCACCTCTTCTTTATCCATTCATCTGTCGATGGGCATTTAGGTTTCTTCCATGACCTGGCTATTGTAAATAGTGCTGCAATGAACATTCAGGTGCGTGTGTCTTTTTGAATTATGGTTTTCTCTGGGTATATGCCCAGTAGTGGGATCACTGGGTCATGTAGTAATTCTATTTTTAGTTCTTTAAGGAACCTCCATACTGTTCTCCATAGTGGCTGTATCAATTTCCATTCCCACCAACAGTGCAAGAGGGTTCCCTTTTCTCCACAACCTCTCCAGCATTTGTTTGTAGATTTTCTGATGATGCCCATTCTAACTGGTGTGAAGTGATACCTCATTCTAGTTTTGATTTGCATTTCTCTAATCATTAGTGATGTTGAGCAGCTTTTCATGTGCTTCTTGGACATCTGTATGTCTTCTTTGGGGAAATGTCTGTTTAGGGCTTCTGCCCATTTTTGGATTGGGTTGTTTGTTTTTTTAATATTGAGCTGCATGAGCTGTTTATATATTTTAGAGATTAATCCTTTGTCCGTTAATTCATTTGCAAATATTTTCTCCCATTCTGAGGCTTGTCTTTTTGTCTTGTTTATGGTTTCCTTTGCTTTGCAAAAGCTTTTAAGTTTCATTAGGTCCCATTTGTTTATTTTTGTTTTTATTTCCATTACTCTAGGAGGTGGATCAAAAAAGATCTTGCTGTGATTTATCTCAAAGAGTGTTCTGCCTATGTTTTCCTCTAAGAGTTTTATAGTGTCTGGTCTTATATTTAGGTCTCTAATCCATTTTGAGTTTATTTTTGTGTCTGGTGCTAGGGAGTGTTCTAATTTCATTCTTTTACACATACCTGTCCAGTTTTCCCAGCACCACTTATTGAAGAGGCTGTCTTTTCTCCATTGTATATCCTTGTCTCCTTTGTCATAGATTAGGTGACCATAGGTGTGTGGGTTTATCTTTGGGCTTTCTATCCTGTTCCATTGATCTATATTTCTGTTTTTGTGCCAGTACCATATTGTCTTGATTACTGTAGCTTTGTAGTATAGTCTGAAGTCAGGAAGTCTGATTCCTCCAGTTCTGTTTTTTTCCCTCAAGACTGCTTTGGCTATTCAGGATCTTTTGTGTCTCCATACAAATTTTAAGATTTTTTGTTCTAGTTCTGTAAGAAATGCCATTAGTAATTTGATAGGGATTGCATTTAATCTGTAGATTGCTTTGGGTAGTAGAGTCATTTTCACAATGTTGTTTCTTCCAATCCAAGAATATGGTATATCTCTCCATCTGTTGGTATCATCTTTAATTTCTTTCATCAGTGTTTTATAATTTTATGCATATAGTTCTTTTGTCCCCCTAGGTAGGTTTATTGCTAGGTATTTTATTCTTTTTGTTGCAATGGTAAATGGGAGTGTATCCTTAATTTCTCTTTCAGATTTTCATCATTAGTGCATAGGAATGCAAAAGATTTCTGTGCATTAATTTTGTATCCTGCAACTTTACCAAATTCATTGACTAGCTCTAGTAGTTTTCTGGTGGCATCTTTAGGATTCTCTATGTGTAGTATCATGTCATCTGCAAACAGTTACAGTTTTACTTCTTCTTTTCCAATTTGTATTCCTTTTATTTTTTTTCCTTCTCTGATTGCCCTGGCTAGGACTTCCAAAGCTATGTTGAATAAGAGTGGTGAGAGTGGACATCCGTGTCTTGTGCCTGATCTTGGAGGAAGTGCTATCAGTTTTTCACCATTGAGAATGATGTTTGCTGTGGGTTTGTCCTATATGGCCTTTATTATGTTGAGGTAGTTTCCCTCTATGCCCACTTTTGGAGAGTTTTTGTCATAAATGGGTGTTGAATTTTGTCAAAAGCTTTTTCTGCATCTATTAAGATGATCATATGGTTTTTATCCTTCAGTATGTTAATATGGTGTATCACATTGATTGATTTGTGTATATTGAAGAATCCTTGCATCCCTGGGATAAATCCGACTTGATCATGGTGTATGATCCTTTTAATGTGTTGTTGGATTCTGTTTGCTAGTATTTTGTTTAGGATTTTTGCTTCTGTATGCATCAGTGATATTGGTCTGTAATTTTCTTTTTTTTGTAGTATCTTTGTCTCATTTTGGTATCAGGGTGATGGTGGCATCATAGAATGAGTTTGGGAGTGTTCCTTCCTCTTCAGTTTTTTGGAAGAGTTTGAGAAGGATGGGTGTTAGCTCTTCTCTAAATGTTTGATAGATTCACCTGTGGAGCTTTCTGGTCCTAAACTTTTGTTTGTTGGAAGATTTTTAATCACAGTTTCAATTTCATTACTTGTGATTAGTCTGTTCATATTTTCTATTTCTTCCTGGTTCAATCTTGGAAGGTTATACCTTTTTAAGAATTTGTCCATTTCTTCCAGGTTGTCCATTTCATTGGCATAGAGTTGCTTGTAGTGCTCTCTTAGGATGCTTTGTATTTCTGCGGTGTCTGTTGTAACTTCTCCTTTTTCATTTCTAATTTTATTGATTTGAGTCCTCTCCCTGTTTTTCTTGATGAATCTGGCTAATGGTTTATCAATTTTTTTTATATTCTCAAAGAACCAGCTTTTAGTTTTATTGATCTTTGCTGTTGTTTGTTTCTATTTCATTTATTTCTGCTCTGATCTTTATTATTTCTTTCCTTCTGCTAACTTTGGGTTTTGTTTGTTTTTCATTCTCTAGTTTCTTTAGGTATAAGGTTAGATTATTTGAGATATTTCTTGTTTCTTGAGGTAAGATTGTATTGCTATAAACTTCCCTCTTAGAACTACTTTTGCTGCATCCCATAGGTTTTGGATCATCATTTTTTCATTGTCATTTGTCTCTATGTATTTTTTGTTTTCCTCTTTGATTTCTTCAGTTATCTCTTGGGTATTTAGTAATGTATTGTTTAGCCTTCATACGTTTGTGTTTTTTTTACGTTTTTTTCCCTGTAATTGATTTCTAATGTCATAGCATTGTGGTCAGAGAAGCTGCTCGATATGATTTCAATTTTCTTAAATTTACTGGGGCTTTATTTGTGCCCCAAGATGTGATCTATCCTGGACAATGTTCCATGTGCACTTTAGAAGAAAGTGTAATCTGCTGTTTTTGGATGGAATGTCCTATAAATATCAATGAAATCTCTCTGGTCTACTCTGTCATTTAAACCTTGTGTTCCCTTATTAATTTTCTGTTTGGTTGATCTGTCCATTTGTGTAAGTGAGGTGTTAAAATTCCCCACTATTATTGTGTTACTGTTGATACACTCTTATAAGGGATGCAAAGAAGGTAAAAGCTATTTTTGTTCTCGGGTTCACACTCCTCAAAATATCTTCCTATTTAGAAAATTTTACTAGTTTAAAAGAATAATATTTAGTTGAAATTTAAATGTTTTTTCCAAATACATGCAAGCTCCCAAGAGTACATGCACACGTGGATTTTTCTGTGTATATGTGTTCACTAAAAAGGGGTTAGCTACTATTGCCGAAAAGTATGTGATGAAACTGACCAAGATTATGGTTTTTGTTCAGTATCTGTTTGCTTGTCTCACTTTTTCAGAACCAAAATTTTACAGTACTACAGCATATTTAAGGAATATGCATGCATATTTTTACTTTTTTTAAAATGTAATTTCTGTTACTACAAAAATGGTTACTACACATTGAGTTAGAAAAGAGATAAGCAAAAATATGAAAATAAATCAATACATTCTGTGTTAGTCATGTTAGGCTTCCATAGTAAGTTACCACAGACTGGATGCATTAGACAACAGACATTTATTTTCTCACGATTCTGGAGCTGAGAAGTGCGAGACTCAAAGTGCCAGAAAATTAGCCTTCTGGTGAGAGCTCTCTTCCTGGCTTACAGACGACTGCCTTCTCTCCAAGTCCTCACATGGCCTTTTCTCTATATACACACAGAGAGAGTAACAGATCTCTTCTGTCTTTCCCTCTTTTTATAAGGCCACCAGTCCTATCAGACTAGAGTACCATTCTTAAGATCTCTTTTAACTTTAATTACCTTCTTAAAGGCCCTGTCTTCAAATAGAGCCAGACTGGAGTTGAGGGCTTCAACATATGAATTTTAAGGGACACAATTCGGTCTAGAACACATTTTGTACATGCAGTAATTACTGCTTTGAACACCTTGATATAAATTCCTATAGATTTAGATATAAATGTATATATATAGCCAAAATGAGATCATACTATACATATTATTTTGAAAATTGTTTAATTATCACCACTTTTTCATGATAGTAAACTTAATCATTTTTAATACACAGACTATATTAAATTTTAGTAATCACTGTAGTCTTGTACAGTGGGTTTATCCAAACCAATATCCAGTTGAGGCCTAAAAATTGTATTTCTTCTAATGCAGTATGATCCTCTTTTCCTCTTTTGACACTAACTTGTCTGTGGGACCAAGTCAGTGGTCCTGCATGTGTCTTATTGTCTAGATTTGTAGGATGCTTTTTATTCAACTAATTCTTCTAATCCTTGTATTTCCTGTAAACTTGCAATTAATTCTTAAGGTTTATAATAGAAAACTCATTATGTAATTAGAGGATAAAATTTTTTAAGGACATTTTCTTGTAGCTGATGTTTTTGTCAGTATCCAGGACATGGTAGGGCATGCCCCATTGATTCAGGTGAAGTGGGGCATAGTGGACAGAGTTGGGTCTTAAGACTATAATTACCCCCTTGCATAAGGTTAAATTCACTGGAGGATATAGTAAAATGTAATTTCTGAGAAAATTCCAATATGGCAGGAAGAACATGGTGTCTGGGGCAGGTCTGATATCTGTTTGTATACATTGCTGTGGACATTCTAGTTATTTGCTGCCAATCCATTCTGATTGGTTAGTGTATGCTGTATCAATTGATAAATATTTAAAATAAGAAAATAAAACACTTAGTCTAGAACATATGATGTCCAGTCACCAGTGTTTGTTCAGAAACACCTTTGGCAAAAGGAAGATCCCATGTGGAAAAATGGAGTACCCAGAAAACTATAAAAATTATGACGATATATAATCCAGAAATTTTATACTCAGATAGTTAGGCAAGCAGTTGGCATTTAGGAAAGATGTGAGCAGACTACAAAAGGCCAGTCATCAAAACTGTGATTCTAGAGCAAATTCCTATCCCTGGGGTGCAATAAAATTGAAAAAATAGAAAATAATTCAGAGTCCCAATCCTAGAAGTTCTATTCTGAAGTCAGGAAAGCAACAAATGCTTAATTATTGCAGCTGGGACTCAAGAATTAGCAGCAATTGTTAGTCCTCAAATCTCTCTAAAGAAGGTTGGAATTTTTCCTAGATACTGGGTAAGCTTACAGTGCAGGTGGAGATGAAGCTTTGTTAGCTATTGGGGAAGAAGATGACTGAGAATCATTTGATCCTTCATGATAGCAACAAAAATGCAAGACAGAATTATCACTGGAACATAATTTCTGCACATGATGAAATTAAGGACTGGAGAGAGGCAGCTGCTTTTATGTCTCTTAGCTCTGACACTCCTCACCCTATTTGAATATAAATGTTCTCTGAGTGGAACACATTTTTGTCATCTTGAAATCTTTTGAACTTCACATATAAAATTTAAAGCTTCCATCCAACTATGGAACATGAAAGACAGAAAACATTTGGTAAATGTGAGCTGGAAATGTTATCTTAAAGTAAGAATATATATACACATACACATGCACCAACTTTTCGAATAATAAACTGCATCTAAAGGTTCCCCAGGATTTTCTAATTTCAGAAGTATTTTTATTATTTCGGAATACATGCAAGCTTACAGAAAAGTTGCAAGAATAGCACAAAGAAATTTCTTCCTCAACTACCCAAGTGTAGGCTACAGACATGATAAACAGTTGCATCTGAATTCTCCCACAAACAGTGACATTCTCTTGCACAAACAGCAGGACCGTTACAAACAGGAATTAAACTTTGATACATTTCTACCATGCACTAAGTAGCCCCCATTCACCTTTTGCCAATTGTCCCAATAATGTCCCAAATAGCAAATAGATCTAAACTAGGATCATGTGTTTCGAGTTATCAAGTCTCAAATTTCCTTCAAACTGGAACAGTTTCTAGCTTTTTTTTTTTTTTTAACTTTCATTGGTTTATCCCTTTAAAACTTACATGCCAGTTATCTTCAGAATGTTCCCCAGTTTGGGTTTACCTGGTGTTTCTCATGAATAAATTCAGGCTCTGAACCTTGGCAGCAGTATTATGGAAGTGAGACTGTTTTGCAATTGCTAATATTAATTTGTTCCATTACTGGTAAAGCTAACTTTGACCACTTGATTAAGGTGGTGTCCACCAGATCTCATTAAAGTTACTCTCTATTCTTTTTTTATAATCAATAGCATTGGAAGTTATGCAAACATCTTACCCCCACCATTTCTACCTTCACCCAGTAGTTTCAATGTTCACTGATGTTTTTTTGCTCAAGTAGTCATTTCCAAGATGATGCCAATGGTGACCTTCTAAGTCCATCATCCTGTCTACTTTTATTAATTGACATTTTGCTGTAAACAAGAATTTTCTTTTTCTTGTTTGTATGTTTCTTTACTTATAAATACAGTATCAATGTATTACATAATGAAGATTTAGCTTCCTAATTTATTCAATGGATTATGATTCAATCCTATTTTTATTTTGGTACTCAAGTTTTCCTAGGTCAGCCAGTAACAGCAATTTCTACCTGGATTCTGTGTCCTTTGATGTTTCCTCAGAATTCTTCGTGTATTTCCTTGGTTTTTGACACAGCAAGGTGTACCAAATCATGTTGTATTTCCCCACCCCAACCCTGTTACCAGCGTTTTCCTAAATTATCCCTAGTTCCTTTGAGTGGAGAGTACTGTCTAGAAAACAGGGTGTGGATTCTAGATGTGCTCATTGCTATTGGAGTGTTGCTTTTTTCAGTACCTCTTAGTAAACAAAGATAGGAAAATATATATTTTGATATTATATTTTGATATAAATATGTATGAATATATATATACACACACATAGATTTACATCTGTATCTATCTCTCTATCTGAAAAACCATCAGTACATATCGATACCTAGTGTTTTTCTCCTTTCATGTTTGTAAATCCCATCTCTGAGAGTGAGAAATCTGCTTCTCATTATTCTGAATATATATACTTGAGTAATCAGTTCCCTTGAGTGTATACAGTTGATGCCTTTCCTTCTTCCTCTACAAGAATACCTTTCCCACTCCATTATGGCTCTGACAACCAAGCCAGGCACTGTCACACGTGGACTATTAACCCTATATCAAGTGCTCTGCCTATTCGCCACCTGAAATGCACCCCACTCAGGCTCCCACACTGTGTGTTGTTCAGCTCTTAAATGGGGATAACCTTAGTCAGCTTTAATGACTTCTCTCATTACACTGTTCCCCCTGACAGTTGCTTTCCTTTCCATATTCAGACTTACATACACACACACATACACAACATCCTTCTCATGCTTGGGCCCTGATACCCTGTGCTAAACTACCCCAACCCATTTGGATGCCTTCCTTTCCTCACATGGTCTTCAACCCCTTGCTCTGGGCCACAGTGGCATCATCTTCTACTGCCACTGTCAGAGGTGCTAACACTGGACAACCCACGTAATGGCTTTAGGATTGATTCACTCATGAAGAGAAAGGAAGGCAAGAGGAAGAAGAAGAAAACATACATTGTTTATGAGTACATGAATGTTTAATTCACATAAATATTCTTGAGCAGTATATTTCTTTCTTAGTTTTTTCTTTACATTTAGCATTCTGTAGTTAATATTTATCCATGTTGTCAAAGGTACATTTAATTCATTTCTTCTAAGTGCTATAGAATATTTAAAGAGTAGCTTTACTCTATTTAATGCATCCATTACTCCAAGGATGGATGCCTAGATTGCCCTCACTTCCTTGTTGCCAAACATTCTAGGTTCAGATCTCCTCTTGCTATTTTTTATTTCTTTAACAACATTAACTTATGACTTTCTTGTATTATGTTGTTTTTGACATGCTTGGTACCAATCTGATTCTTGTTTTTTCTGTAAGCGGTCTACTTTTTGACTTGGGGAACTTTTAGTATTTTTTTCTTTGTCTTTCATGTCTTTAAATTTTGTGCTAAAGTATGTAGATGCTTCTCTTCTCTGGAAAGATAATAATAAAAATAAATATTTCCTTCAACTATTTTCTCTCCTCCATTTGTTTTTCCTCCTTCTGATGTTCTTTCTAGAACTCCCATTTCTATTCATTGTGTTTTTTGCTTGTATGTTTATATTTTATGTTTTCATTCCTTTCTGTGGTTTCTTGGAAAAAATTCTGAATCTGATCTTCTGTATCTTGAATTTATTTTTCATTTATATCTATCTATTCCTTACCATCTCTCTCTACTCTCCCTACCTATTGGTATATTTCTTTCAATTATTCTATTTTTCATACCTCTTATTTCCTCTTTTTAAAAAAATGTTTTCAGGATGTTTCTTATTGCTAATGCAGTCCCTTTTCTTTTAGCGAGTTTAGTTATAATGCGTATTTTTAAATTAATGTATTGTGTGTTTTAATATGTTTACTTTGAGTATTATATGTGTTCATTGTGTTAATTTTCTTTTATGAGAGTGTGGATCTCAGATATCTAGATACTTTAGCTTGGGAGTTCATGTTGCCCTGGAGGAAGTAGCCATCTTCTTGTGACTTATAGGAAGGCAGACCTGAAGTCAGGCCCCAGTTTATATCTTCATGGGTTTGTATAATGAGAGAGAGTCATTGTGTTCCAGTTACAATGAAACTATTCTAAACCACCATCATTTTCTGCTGGTTCACCAGGAAGCCCCAGTTTTCAGAGATTTGATTTATAAGGAGAAGATAATCCCCTTAAGGTTTTAATTTCACCATCCCTGGGATTTGGAAAAGAGAAATAAATGCCCAGAGTTCAGGTTTGCTTAAGCATCTTTATGACAGTTTCACCCCAACTGACACAGGCAGGACTTCCTAACCCAACTTATTTATTTTATTTATTTTTTAACTTTAATAACATATTTTATTTAATTCAGTGTATCCAAAATATTATCAATATATTGTCATCAATATGCAAACATAGTAATGAAATAGTTTACATTCTTTTTTCATTCTGTCTTCAAAATCCAGTGTGTATTTTACATTTATAGTACATCTCAATTAAAACTGCACACATTAAAAAAAATTTTTTTTTGCATGTTTTGTGCTTTTAAAAGATTGCACTTTATAGACAGAGGTCTTTCAGAACTAAGCTACTGGTCATTAGGTCAAACAATTTTAGCTTTTAAACCTTTTCATTTAAATGTGACTTATAGGGACTTCCTTGGTGGTGCAGTGGTTAGGAGTCCACCTGCCAGTGCAGGGGACACAGGTTCGATCCCTGGTCCAGGAAGATCCCACATGCCACAGAACAGCTAAGCCCATGCGCCACAACTACTGACCCTGCACTCTAGAGCCTGTGTGCCTAGAGCCTGCCACCACAATGAGAAGCCCGCACACCGCAACGAAGAGTAGCCCCCACTCACTGCAATTAGAGAGTACCCCTAGGAGTCCCCCACCAGTTACACCCCCAGGTAACAAGTATAGTTATTTTAAAGTCCTTGTCTGCTAATTCCAATATCTCAATCACCTATGGATCTACTTTCATCATCTATGTTTTCTTTGCTTATCAGTTATATGATCTTGCCTTTTCCACATCTCCTAATTTTCTTTTCATGGAAAGGCATTTTATTTTAAATATAGCAGTGTTGTAAATGTCAATCCCAAACTCTCAATCTATCCCTCCCCCTCCCCAACCCTTCTACTCTTGTAACCATAAGTTCATTCTCTAAATCTGTGAGTCTGTTTCTGTTTCGTAAATAAGTTCATTTGTATCATATTTTTTTAGATCCCACATATAAGTGATATCATACATTTGTCTTTCTCTGTCTGACGTACTTCACTTAGTATGATAATCTCCAGGTCCATCCATGTCACTGCAAATGGCATTATTTCATTCTTTTTAATGGTTGAATAATATTCCATTGTATATATGTACCACATCTTCTTTATCCATTCATCTGTTGATGCACATTTAAGTTGCTTCCATGTCTTTTCTATTGTAAACAGTGCTGCAATGAACATTGGGATACATGTATCCTTTTGAACTGTGTTTTTCTCCTGACGTATGCCCAAGAGTGGGATTGCTGGGACAGATGGCCACTCTAGTTTCAGTTTTTTAAGGAATATCCATACTGTTCTCCATAGTGGATGTACCAATTTACATTCCCACCAACAGTATAGGAGGGTTCCCTTTTCTCCACACCCTCTCCGACATTTTTTGTTTGCAGATTTTTTGATGATGGCCATTCTGACTGGTGTGAGGTGATATCTTATTGTAGTTTTGATTTGAATTTCTCTAATAATTAACAATGTTGAACATCTTTTCCCGTGCCTTTTGGCTATCTGTATATTTTTTTTGGAGAAATGTCTTTACCTAACCCAATTTATGTTTAAGTTATTAATCTCTCTTTTTAAATATGTTACCATAAATATACATTTTACCTAAGTTCAATCATTATATATATCTGTATATTTGTATTTGTATTCTGTTCTTTTCACTTCTAGTGTACCCATGTTTCTACATATTAATTTATATTTTAACAGCCACACGTTTTATTGCAATTTTCTAAGTAATTTTCCTGTTGGGGAAATCTATGTTGTTTTCTGTAATTGCTACTATAATTGTACTGCAAAGAGTACAATTATTCTTGTAGAATAAATTCCAAAGTGCAAGATTACTAAAATTATTGCTATGAAGAATAATATTACTTTACCTATGGGTTGTTTAAATTAGCAATGCCAACAGCAATATGAACGTGAAAGTTTATCCAAGATTTTACTGATATTTATTATTAAAATTGAAAGTGTGATCATAGTGCTGCTTTTAGTGATGGAAAACAGGCTCTATGTACATTTGTTTTCAGACATGGGTATGGAATACTATGAAACAACATGTATTAGGATCAACATCATGTGTGGGGATGTAAATAAATAGATGAAAAGCTGCTTTTTGCTATGTTGCATGCCATTATTTGGACCTGGTCTTGGCCCTGTGACACATAAGGAAGTCCTTCTGTCAGTTGAAAAGAACCAATGTTAATCATAATATCCTTGCAAAAAAAGGTTGTCTTCAACTTTCTCAGACCTCTGTGTTTCTTTTCTTTTCTTTTCTTTTCTTTTTTTGCGGTATGCGGGCCTCTCACTGTTTGGCCTTTCCCGTTGCGAAGCACAGGCTCCGGACGTGCAGGCCCAGCGGCCATGGCTCACGGGCCCAGCCGCTCTGCGGCACGTGGGATCCTCCCAGACCAGGGCACGAACCCGCCTCCCTTGCATCGGCAGGCGGACTCTCAACCACTGCGCCACCAGAGAAGCCCTCTGTGTTTCTTTTAAATAAAACTCTTAGACTTAAGGATGTAGAATAGGGCAGGTAAAATAATTTGAAATCTGTTCATGCAAATGTCTAGGAACTCTGTATGAGCCATAAGAAATAAATGTCTTTAAAAGCATCTATCAATAAAGAAAGTAAAATGTCCAGAAGGAAACATGAAGACAGAATGAAAAATCAGAGAAATAAGCAGAAGAGTTGACCCTCTGGTCACCTAGTTTTGGGAGGTCATGGATCCCAGTGAATTAGGTAAATTAGAGTGGGAATATAGAACCCACATGGGGACAAAAGACATGGTTATGAGCCTATAGGGAGAAAGGAGTTGTAACTAACATCTATATAAACCAGGACCATGGAGTTGCAAGAGAAAAACTAGAAAGAAATCCACCCACTGGTGGAGAAAAGCTTTCTTCTGCCTGAGCTCTGGATAAAAATTTTTTAAAAAATCTTTTTTAATATCTCTAGAAATAAAAAATCCTGGCTCAGAATTTTCATTAACATTGTAGTATAGAAACATCAAGCCAAAACATTAGCATAAAAATTGTGCCCAAGCCAGAAATGCCCCTGGGATGCCTGACAAAAGGAAATTCAATGCTGGAAAAATAAGTATTGGAGAAATACTAAGCAAAAGAAAGATGGGATAGTTATATTAATGGGGAGGAGACTTTAGGGAGAAAAATTGGGATAGAAACAATATAAAGAATAATTGTTCTATATAATCTATATAGAAATCAGGAAGTTGTAGCAATTCCAAATTTGCATACACATAACTAAGTAGTCTAAAAATATACAAGGAAAAATATTATACTATTGCCAAGATAAATTGATAAATTAGCATCAAATGGGAAACTTTAACATGTCTCAATAATTAACAGAGAGAATATGTAGAACAGTTAATAAAGTTATAGCCACACAGTTTTCAAGCTTGATTTACTGGACCTATATATGAAATGCTACATTCCTGTAATAGGGAATGCACATTCTTTATATGGAACATGTACAAAAATGTTTATTCTCTATTTATCAGATGTAATAGGCTACAGTGTCACAAAACTCACCTAAAATCGAAGTATCAGTAGTATATAGACCTTGCTCTCAGTTCATAATTAAATTAAGCTAGGTATCAATATTAAAACAGTAACTCACACCTTATATTTGAATATTTTAAAAATTCTTTGAACTAATACATTTATTATAGAAATAATTATCATAGAAATTTAAAATGCTAGAATTTGTAAGATAATAACACCATATATCAAAATTAGTGTGCTTCACTGCAATAGAAAATCTGTAGCCTTAAAGACATGTATAAAGATTAAAAAGTAATGAGCTAAGCGCTTTAACTTAAAAATTTAGGTTAAAAAACCCCAGAGAATATATTCAGGCAAAATTTAACAAAGATACTAATAAGCATAGAATATAATATTGAAGCAAAAAATAAAGAAGAACATATTGAGGATCCACAAATCCTAAAACTGGTTTTCTGAAAATTCTAAAAAATTAGCTGAATGCTAGTAAAACTGATGAAGGGAAACAAAAAAGACAGAAGTAAATTGATGTTAGAAATAGGAAAGGAAACAAAATTATAGTTAAATGACAGTATTTTTTCTGAAGCATAAGAATAAAGCAAACAGCTAAATGCATTTAGAAGAAATAAACATGTAAAAATCTGAATTTACTTATATTCATTAATAATTTGAAAATATTAAGTGAAATAAAATGAAAATATACATTGAGTGAAAATGTACTCCTCCCCGCAACACACACGAAAAATACCAGAATGAAATAGTTTTATGTATGAACACTAACTCTCCTTTGTAAAATGGATAATGTCTATGCTACATAAACTCTTACAGAATCAATGAAAAGAAGCAAAGATCACTAAACATTTGTGACGTTATATAATCCACTTATCAAAATCAGACAAGAAAAAATTGAGAAGTATAATTATCAATAAGCTACTTATAAATATATATGCATATATCCTGAAAATATTAGTAACCAAAGACAGAAAATATATCATGACCAAGAAGGGCTTATTCCAGGAATACATGCATTTTTTAACATTGTAAAATGAAAAGCCTTGCAATTATCTCAAAAGTTGATTCAACATCTGTTTATGCTAAAATTTATTAACAAAGGAAGAACAAAAGTGATCTTCCTTATAAAAGGAATTTCCCAGACACCAATAGCAAACTACGTAAAAAAAACACAGTTGTAGAAACATTTTGTAGAAGTGAAGAACACAAGGAAAGGACCAAGGAATGCTGCTTTTACTGCCTCCATTCCACAGTGCACTGGCAGTCCTGTACAAAATAATGAGAGCAGTAGATAAAAGCTTCACAGTTTTAAAAGGAATAAGCAAAACTATTTTTTGGTTTGTATCTACAGTGAAATTAACAAAAATAAAAACCCTATAGATTAACCATTAAAACCTATAGGAGTTTAACAAGAAGGTTTGTTACAAGACTAATATATGAAATTAAATAGCATGCTTATACACAGTAAAATAATTATAAATGCTATATTTTGTTAACATAGCAGGAAAACCTTAAAAATAAATTTAATAATGCAAACCTTTTATAAAGAAAAATATAAAGCTTCATGAAAGACATAAAATCAACTGAAATAAATTGAGAGTCATACCATATTCATAGATAAAATGCATGATTTTCTCAAATGGTTCCATTAATTTAATACAATCCTAATGAAATCCTGAAATGTCTTTCCACGGCACATGACGAACTAATATAAAAGTTTATATGAAAGTAGTGGTCCGTAAATCCCCCCACATTGAATAATAATTAAAAGAGATGATGACAGTGATGGTGGTGGTGATGGTAAGGGACCCATTACTTCAGTCATGATAAAGTTATGTTAATTAAAACAGTATGGCACTGGTTAAAATGAAATGCAGTAACAAGGATAACAGCTTCATTAATGCTTCACGGAGAAAAAGAGATTCAATGAGAATTAGTATATGTGTGTGCAAATGGAAATATAAATTGTAAGGCACTATATTAACATAAGGTAATATTTCAAGGAGTTTGCCTTACATTTGTACATATTATAATGTTTTCTCACTGCTGAATTTGAAAAAAAATTAATATTGAATCTTAGATACAGCTGAAGAATCTTCTCTGGTTTTCTAACTCAAAAATAAGATGAAAATAGGGCTTCCCTGGTGGCGCAGTGGTTAAGAGTCCGCCTGCCGATGCAGGGGACACGGGTTCGTGCCCTGGTCCGGGAAGATCCCACATGCCGCGGAGCAGCTGGGCCCGTGAGCCATGGCCGCTGGGCCTGCACGTCCGGAGCCTGTCCTCCTCAACGGGAGAGGCCACAGGAGTGAGAGGCCCGCATACTGCAAAAAAAAAAAAAAAAAAATAAGATGAAAATATTAAAAACAACAACTATAAGTTCATGACTGCCTCATCTAAAGTTCATTTATCTGGACAATTTGGAACAAACCTAGAACAGGGAATTAATAACTAAAAACAAACATGATTTCAAGTGTATTACATTCTGGAAAAGGCAAAACTGTAGAAACATTTAAAAGATCAGTGGTTGCCAGGGGCTCAAGAGGAAGGGAGAGAGGAAAGTATAAGCAGGTATAGCACAGGAAATTTTTAGGGCAATGAAACTATTCTATATGATACTATAATTGTGGATACATGCCATTATGCTTAGGTCAAAACCCATAGAGTGTACAATGCAAAGAGTGACTCAATATAAATTATGGACTTAATGTATTAATATTGTCTCATTAATGGTAACAGATATTGATCATGCTAATGTAAGATATTAATAATAGGGGCAGGGGAGAGAGGGTATTTGGGAACTCTGTGTTTTCTGCTCAGTTTTTCTGTATTTTGAAACTGCTCTAAAAAACCCCATGAAGTATACTACTTAAAAAATATTGAACAGAAATGCATAGCACGTAACTTAGAACTGCAATACTCAGATTACAATATTCATAATACACAATAAGCAGATTTCCTTTTCTCATATATGAGGCACTCAGGTGTTCTCTTGAGGTCTCTTTATTCTTGTTTAGTTATAATTTTTTCAGTGTACTGATTTTCTATTTAAATTGTTAGTAGGGCACATTCAAAGAAAGAAGCAACTTATTTATCATAACAGTTTTCATATAGCAGTAAGAAGTGACATTTGAAGACCCATCAATATAGCATGTCTACTTTGCATTACTTGTTTTCTAATTGCCACCCTCTCCCCAACAGTACCACTTGGCTGCCCTTGCACCTCTCCTAGAGAAACCACCTTCCCACCCCCACCCCCAGCCCCCAGACTTCCCAAGATCCATCAAATACAGGTTTAACACATGTCATCACCAAAGACCTTCAAAGACCACTTCAGGGCTGTGACTGAAGTCCTTTCTGATTGGTGTCTTTGCCTTATTTGTTGTCAAAATTTTTGAATATCAAGCATGAATAGAAGAACTCAAAGAGGCAGGGCAGGTGGCAGAGATTTAGTAGAGGGGTGAGAGACCTACAAACACAGGTAGAAATGAAAACTGCAAGATTTGAAAATAAGTGTAGCTTTAAGAATCTGTATTCTTTTAATTTGTGTAATGCTTTATAGTTTTCAATGTGATAATGTAATAATGAATCATACAAAAAAAGTTAAATCATCTTCACATGCTATTTTTCTGAAGCTAGACAAGTACTTAAAATTCTTTGAAAATATTTTTATCTGATTTTTTTCTTTTTTAAAAATATGAGTTGTCCACATCTCCTTGAGGTCTTGTTCTGTGTGCTTTCCTGTTGAACCCCACTGCAGTTTTTAATGTGAAATTTAGAATTGCCTATTTATGGTTCTGAAGTTCTATGAGGGTAGCAATTGTATCTTAGTCATCATTATATAATAAGCACCTAAAATAATGTCTACACAAAGTTTCAAATACATATTTGCCTAAAAGTATGACGTTGGTTATCTAGAAAAATTCAGTTGTTTGGAATAATTTGTCTGATCATATTGGATAAATAAATTTGAGTGCTTTAAGAAAAAACAAAACAAAACAAAACAGCAGAATATAGAGAAACAAGTATCTTTTAATTTTCTTTTCCCCCCCAGAGGAAAGAATTGTCAGCATGCGAATTCAGACAGTCACAAAATTTGAAACAGTTACTAATGTTGTTGGATATTTAAAGGGCTCGACATCTCCAGGTAAGTAGACCCAAATATTTATAATCTACACTTTATATGAAATATCACAGGAAAATGCTCTGTAACAATTTAATAGCATAGTTAAATGTCCTACTTTAGATGTAATTACAAGTTCATACCACTCTAAAGGGTGGTATATAAAACCAAGAAGCAGGTCTTTATTCTTTCTTACCACATCCCTTCAAAGATAAATCATAGTAGAGAGTGTAAGAGGGAAACAAAACAAAACAGAGAAAACAGAGTTTAGATTTGTTAAATTGGCATGTACCTGTGAGTAAAAGCTATAGAAACCAGTGTTTTCTTTTTCCTTTTATTCACTGTAACACAATTGAATATTTTATTTATATCAAGAAAAGACTTTTTTAAAAAGGAAATACTTTAGTTTTTATTATGTGTTTTTTAAAAAATAAAAATTTTGGTTTTCAAATCTTTCATTGTTAGTCTGTGTCCCATCTCTGACCCTTGGTCCACTGACAATTCTGCCTAATGTTTGCATGGCTTAAGTTTTGAAGGTGCTTATGAAAAGGATCACCTGGTTACATTTTAAATAGTTTTATACCTTGTTATGGGATGCTTATGGAATCTTCAGATGATACTATATAGGCTAAAAACGTGAAAATAACTGACAAATATATTAACAAATTAACAACACTTCTGAGCATATTGTGAGGTTGAATGACATATTACTGTCTGCTGTGCTTGTTTTACATGGTAGAATACAGTAGTCTTTTAGTACATTTGTGTCATTGCTATTGACTTAGTTGGGATATTTACTAAAGTTATCCTTGGAGCATAATTCTTCTTCATGATTTTAGTCAAACTGACTCCATAATTGCTAACCCAGGAAATTCTGAGATCAAGTTTTACATTCCCATCAAGTTTCCTGCCTGCCTACTCTTTAAAAATTCATGGACATCTTCTCTTTGGTTTCCTTACAGTAGCAACCTCTGATGAACAACCTCTGATCATAATATCTTTAAATACAAAATATAAATGAATTTGGAAATTGTTACTATTGCATTTCAACCATTTCAACAAATTTATATCATAAGGATCTCTAATTGAAGAATTAGAAATATTTATCATCATTGCTACATTTGCTAGTTATTTTTGAAAAACCAAACTGTACAAAATTATACTCACTATAGGATTAAAAAAAAAAAAAAACTTTCCTTATTGAATTCAATGTAGGAAAAAAACCCCAAATTTAAAAAATCAATTTACTAGTAGTATTCCTCGGTGTATAATATGTAAAGCTTCTCAATTTTATTTATTTGAATTCTACACAAAAATACTGGCTGTTCATTCACATACTTTTCTTATTTAATGACTCTGAAAATTAGAAATAACCATCAGTTAGTATTAAGGTTTTTATATATGGTTTATCCAGAATACAGACAATTCCAAACAGAATTTTTATACATATCTGGGAGATGAGTGAATCAATTCAACATTGCAGGCACACTGTGTATACCGTTAATTAAGTTTTGATAAATTGTTGACAGATCAAATTCATTGTTGGTTCCAATATCAGTGTGGAAAACTAAAATAGTTTCACACAGTTATGTTTCCAGTAAAGTAGTGTTTTGATGCCATGAAGTCAAGGTGTGATTCATTCATTCCATACATGTGTAGTACTTATTATGTGTCAGGTGTTATTCAAAGTGCCTTACAAATAGTAACTTACTTAAAACAACTGAATGATGTATGTACTATTTTTATTCCTATTTTATGGTTGAAGAATTTAAGGCATGAGAGCCTAAATAAGCTTTCTAAGGTCATACAACTAGTAGGATGAATGGACTGGATTCAAACCCAAGCAGGAAT
>NW_006782062.1:953051-954994 GCF_000442215.2 Lipotes vexillifer
AATGGACGGGATTTAAACCCAATCAGGAATGCTTTAAACTCTGTACACTTAACCATCAAGTTATGGGACATCTCCTAAGGAAATGACACTTAATGAAGAAAAATATTTTTACACAGATTGTAGGGCTACTTGATAAAGTAAATTTAGCTGTGTACCAACAACATTCACTGGCAAAATCAGAGGAAACTCTGGAGATACATTTTTAGTCTACCTTATTATGACAATCGTCAGCAATATACATTATTCAGAAGCCACCAATGTGTCATGGAGATCTTTCTAGTAGTGTATCTAATGGATTTTGTATGATTATATGAAATAAAATATGCAAAAAAGAAAAAGTATTTGGTTGACTTTTGATGATGATTTATTTTTTCCATCAGAAAAAGGAGAGGGTCTAAAACTCTAAGTTGGAAGTGAAAACTGATTCCCTAAATACTTCATTTATTGCAAAGTCCATACATGACTACCACATTTTTAATACTTACAGCTACTGAATAACTGTTCCCTCAAATATATGAATAGTTCATTAATACTTACTGAGCATATACACATTGTTTATAGGGCACTTCCCACTATGATTCTGGCAAAATGTTAGATAAGGGTTTCATTGTGGCATATTTGTATACTTCATTAATTAATATGCATGTTGCAGACGACAGTAATATGGATCTAAGCTTTGGATTCATAATTGAGTTCAGCAGCTGCCTCTGCTTTGATATACACAGATGTGTGAGTCAAGACAGTGGGGGAAAAATGTTAGTCTTAATTATCAGAACAATTTTGCATAATTGTTGCTCGGTTGTGCAATAGGATCATGTAAATGTCATTAAATTTATTGTTAAGATATATATTGTATTATAATGGCTCTTGTTGTCTTCTATTTGCAGACCGTTATATCATAGTTGGCAGCCATCATCATACCGCATACAGTTATAATGGACAAGAATGGGCCAGCAGCACTGCCATCATCACAGCTTTTATCCAGGCCTTGATGTTAAGAGTCAAGAGAGGGTGGAGACCAGACCGCACTATTGTTTTCTGTTCATGGGGTGGAACAGCTTTTGGAAATATTGGCTCGTATGAATGGGGAGAGGTAAACGTGCATAAATTACTATGCCTTGCTCTCAAAATTGCGCGGTCATTCTCTCGCTTTCACTCTCGCTCTTGCTCTGGACTAAAGTAGACAAAGTCAAATTGATAAAGCCATGAACAAGAATGTGCATCTCAACCAGGGTGTTCAGTACGCTCATTTGCTGGGATCACTTCTAAGAATGCTAAGGAATTAGAGTTAGACCACAGTGATTTGTGTATGATCTATAGGTATCTTATTCTTGTTGCTACCAGACCTACAGACTCTGTTATGCCCACAGTGGTGTTTACCTGGTTATTGTGTTTCTTCTTAGGTTGACAGGCACTGGACAAGAAAGGGTCAAGTGATACATACCGTTACCTTTTTTTTTTTTTTTTTTTAACTTTCTAGCAATTTTCTGGAATTAGGAAATGATCTTGTATGTAAAATGTTTATTAACTTAGCATTATACCTTACCTAAACAATATAGAGATTGGACTCAAAATAGCAGTTTCCTTCCTTCTACCCTTGTTTTCTCCCTCCCTTCAATCCTTCCTCCCTCTATTCTTACACCCCTACCTCCCTGCTCCTTCTTTTCTAACTATATCTCTACCTATCCACTTATCTAACTACCTGAGGAAGCCTTTGTTCAAATGAAATCTTGTGTGCAATGGATCACAGTTAGAATACAACTGGAGTAAATTTTCAAATATTTCTGATATGTTTGTGTCTCACAAATGCACTGTGTTGTTAATGGGATAAGACAACTTTGTATTGATGCCACATTAACAACAATAAAAACATCATAAAACTCTTAGATATTCTATTTATTTTTATGACTTTATAAAAAGAAGTTTAATGGAAATATGTAGGG
>NW_006782062.1:955004-979165 GCF_000442215.2 Lipotes vexillifer
CCTACATAACTTTAGCTAGGAAAATAAAACCATTTGATATCCTAGTTTGTATACTGCTTCAGCTTTGCAGAAAAAATCTCAAATATATAATGAGAAATTCTCTTGTTTCATTTTTCATTTAATCACTCAAAAAAAAAAAGATAAAATGTCTATTGGCTTTCAAGAAAAATCAAAAAAGGTATACAAAAGAAAATAGCAAAGATCTTTTTAATTTGAGAGAAAGAAGTCTTCAAAATGAGAAAAATTTTACAGTTGTAAAATTTATCAAGATTCACACATTGCAAATTGAAATGCTTTTCTGTATTCAAATTAGTGGTGTGAATTTTTTCCCATTACTCAAAAGAACTAGTTCAAATAAATTCCATTGCTGACAGAACATTTTAAAATTGACAAATTTTAGTAAGATGGAAAATGTAATAGCTGAACCAGTCTCTCAAACTTCTATTCCAAATTCCATACTTTAAGGATATAAACAATTTCAAAAACAATCTGGGGAGTGTATTTGTGATCTGGGATGATTTTACTAATTCAGAATTTTTTTATCATAAAGAAAACAATGTTTTAGTTTTCTTGTAACAATAAGGCACATTTTTTAAAAAATGTCTTTAAGATTCTTTCCAAAAATTTATTCTACTGTCTCATACAGCCTTCTCCATATCTATCTAATAATTTTCATAGTCAACTCATGTTAATTCTAAATTAGCATGTGTATTTCTAAGCTGTGTTCTCAAAGTAGGCTTGTGTAACATTAATAGTTCTAACTTAAATTCCTAAATATCCTTAACCCCTCTGCGTAGGAAAGTGAAGTGTACTGCAGATAGTCCTTGAATTTATTTGAGCATCATGCATGGTAACCTGCAGTTTGTTCAGTATTGTGACCTTGTGTGTATGTGAACAATTACATTTTCAAATTAAGTAAATATTTTTGTAGTTAATAAAATATTTTATTTATTGACTCTATTGTACCTTTTGGTAATTTTATAGTTTCTCAATCAACAGATACTAAAAATACAACTACTATACTGTGGGGAGTCTATAGGAAAAAAATGTTTATGGTAGAAAAGTCTCTTCCTATTCAAAAAGGTTAGGGACCTCTGTCTTAGAGTATTTATTATATGTATGTATGCATATTTGACAACTAATTATACATCCAGTCACTTTCTGGCTTTTTCCTTGACTAGGTGAGCAAAAATATATAAGCAAAGAAAATGGTGAATAATATATAGATTTGATTATTAGCTTATAAAATGTACTATTGTAAATTTCTGGATCTTAGATTATTTCAATACAGTTCATGAAGCCTTTTTGTAACAATCTGGTTGAGGAGGAATTTAGAAAACTGTTAGTTTTACTGTTCTGTCTACTCTTATCAAACCTACTCCTTTTGAAAATGAAAGATTTTCTTTTAGAAGAAAGCAATTTGTGCACTAAATATATTCCCTAATGAAGATGAGTAAGGAAAGCACTTGTTGACAGGTCATAATGCCCTTTCTAATTTTGCTTACACAGGAACCCCTTGAAACTCAGAGGTGTAATTAAAAAGATTAGGTTATACTGGTCAAATGGAATTTATAGTGATAAAGTTATTAGAGATTTGACTCAATACTGATTTCAATCCTTGAGGAAAATTAAAACATTTTACTAAATAGGTTCTTTAAAAAGTACCGGGCTTCCCTGGTGGCGCAGTGGTTGAGAGTCCGCCTGCCAATGCAGGGGACACGGGTTCGTGCCCCAGTCCGGGAAGATCCCACATGCCGCAGAGCGGCTGGGCCCGTGAGCCATGGCCGCTGAGCCTGCGCATTTGGAGCCTGTGCTCCACAACGGGAGAGGCCACAACAGTGAGAGGCCCACATAGAGCAAAAAAAAAAAAAAAGTACCATTTCTCCTGTGAAGAATCTTCATCTTCAGGCTATTGTGGAAATACTATAGACTTTGCAGTCAAAGAAATCTGAGTTCAAATCCTCTCTACAATAAAACAAGTGGTTTTAGGCAAGATTAACTTCTCAAGACTTGATTGTTCCAATGAGTACACTAATGCCTAGGTTGTGAGGTTCTCATGAGAGTTAAATGGACTGACATATAGACATTGTCATTGTGGTAGTATGTAAATAGAAGCTGTTTTTCTATAGCTCTTGTGTAATAATGGACATTTTTAATAACAATATTATGTGTAAACCACAGTTCATCATTTCTATTTATTTAAAATATTTATTTTTAAATAAACTGTCTTTTCACTTCTTTTACAGAGGTATAGCTGAATTTTCAACATGAACTAGGAATAATATTATTGATTTGCTAGGTGTACTAGTCCTTGCAGACTTTCATCTGATAGTGTTGGAAGAAGAAAGATATGTTTCTAAGATACAAAATAATATAATACAATTTTTAGGATATATCTATAGAACTGCCATCATGATAATTACTCATTACATATTTGCACAAGAAAAGGAAGCAAATAACAGAAGGACTTCTTAGTGGTACATTATTAATAGGATCAGTGGTCTTCAATTTTTGGAAGTAGGGTTTAGCAGAAAAGTGGAAAAACTATTACACTGAATCATTTTATTCTACTAATGTGGATGAAATGCATCAGGTTCTACTTCAAGTAATATGTGCAAGGCCACAATTGTATTATGCCCTATTTTGCTCAGAATAAAAAGCTGCTTTGTGCAAAAAGTAGCTCAACACTTCAAAGGAAAGGGCTGGTTTTATTAAACACGAAGTGATTTATCCATGTCTGTTCTCTAATTCAATGACTATAAAATTAAATGCTGTCACTAGAGCAAATATTCCATCCTGTATTCTGAAGTTGAATCTCATACTATATTAACCATATAGGGACATTTTCTCTTAAATTTTTACCTTTTTTAGGAACATGAACATGCTTTAAATATTTTATTGTATGTTATATGAAACTCCTCACCACCCTTATTTAAACCCCCTTTATGACCTTTGGGTACTCTAGTAAATAGTATGGGATGGCTTTACATTAAAAAAAAAGCAAGTATTATGCAATGTAATTATTTTAGGTAGGAAGTGTTTATTATTCAACATGTAACTGGTAAAGTGGAATCTTACTTTTATTTCTGTTAAAGATAGATTTTTTTTTTTAATGTCAGGATTTCAAGAAGGTTCTGCAGAAGAATGTTGTGGCTTATGTTAGTCTCCACAGTCCTGTAAGCGGTAACTCAAGTCTCTACTCTGTAGCTTCACCATCTCTTCAGCAACTGGTAGCTGAGGTAAGATGAACCATTTTTGAATAAAATGATTTTGCAAAACTGCCTTTTTCTCTATAATCTGGCATTTCTTGATATTTTCATTTTTTTAAAATATGCACAAAACCATCCCTAAGTGTTTTTTTGTTTTTTTATATATTTACTTATTTTTGGCTGCGTTGGGTGTTTGTTGCTACGTGTGGGCTTTCTCTAGTTGCTGTGGGCTTTCTCTAGTTGCGGCAAGCAGGGGCTACTTTTCATTGCTGCACGCGGGCTTCTCATTTTGGTGGCTTCTCTTTGTTGCGGATCGTGGGCTCTAGGTGCACGGACTTCAGTAGTTGTGACATGTGGGCTCAGTAGTTGTGGCTCACAGACCTTAGAGTGCAGGCTTAGTAGTTGTGGCACACGGGCTTCAGTCGTTGTGGCATGTGGGCTCAGTAGTTGTGGCTCGCAGACCTTAGAGCGCAGGCTCAGTAGTTGTGGAGCACGGGCTTAGTTATTCCTCAGCATGTGGGATCTTCCCAGACCAGGGCTCAACCCCATGTCCCCTGCATTGGCAGGTGGATTCTTAACCACTGCACCACCAAGAAAGTCCCCCTAAGTGTTTTAAGGAATGATCTATTGCTGATTTTTTTATCATTGTCACTTCAACCAATGTCCTATGTTCTGAAATTCTTTACTTTCTACTCTCTTATGGTTATAGTTGCAGGCATGCATTTATAGAGAATGTGTGTAAAAGTGTAAATTTATTTCTTAAAAATTGAATTTAGTGTTTAAGTTCCCAATTCTGCCAATTTTGGCATGTTGTGGTAAACTTGGTTACTTTGGGATTTCTTCTCCTTCATTCATGTTTTGAGTAAATGTGGAACCTGTTCTGTCTTTTCAACTACACTGTAAGCCTCCTCATAGCAGGACCTGTGTCTAATTCCTAGAATATCATGAGAAGTAAATTCAAGATACTTGGAAAATATTGTTTGCAGAACATTTATGGAAAAGGAAAGCATGTTTTTTTCTACAAAGTAACAAAAATAAATCATGCAGTTTGTGATAATGTCTTGTTAGAGTTATCTATTTTTTAAATCTAGTTACTTCTCACCTGTTTCAAAGAAATTTTCAGGACATCTTTCCTATTTATTGTTAGAGTTCACACTTTTGTTTCTGCATTCTTTTTATGACTTTCACTAAAATGATATGCATTATATCTCGGAATGAAAGCAATCATGCCACGACTGCAGGGTGGTTTTCTCCCAACCCCAAGGGCTACTGTTGGATATTAGAAAATGACCTTTTAGATACCCACAGAGTGTCCAGTATCACAGACACTGAACTAGAAAAAGAGAAGGATAATGAACGGTGCTTTGGATTAGCCATAATTCTTGATTGAAATGTAATGCAAACTAACATTTTATGACTTTCATAATGTATTTTCTAGTTTAATAATTTTCACTGACATTTCCATATGTAGTATAATAAAGAAGACATTATGAAAGATGAAATAGATAAATCTGTACATTTAAGATCAGCCAAACCCCAGTGTGCATGCGTGTAATCCAGAACTGTAAGTGAGTCTCTCCTTCTGTTTGTACTGCTTTGAAATCTCTGACTTTCTTACATGTCTGGAAAAAATGTCAAAAGAGGAAAATCAGCTGCCGTTGTCTCCCTTGGGAAGTTAAGATATTCCTGAATAGGTTATCAGGAAGAAGGAAGTATGAGCTCAAGTATCCAGAAACTAGTGAGAGTTTAAAAATGATTTTTGCCCTTACAGTTTTGTCTTTCAGAATATCATAAAAAATGGAATCACACAGTATGTAGCCATTTGTGTGTGGTTTATTTTACTTAGCATAATGACTTTTAAGATTTACCCATGTTCCTACATGTGTCAGTAGTCTACAGCATCTTCTAGACCACTAAGGAAACAGTCAGTAATAACTGGATGAGTGTAATATCTTTGGAGCTCTCCCTCTGGTTTGATATTCTAACTTTGGTTTTGAAATGAAGAGAAATTAAACTATTCACATAAGAAAATAAGCCATTTCCCTGAGGTTAGTCCACTAAATTTGAGCTAAATCATCCTGAGTGAAAAAGATGGAATCTTTTGAAGATTGAGAAATGTTTAATTAATCTAAATCCACTGCAGTGGACTATAGGTTTTTCTTGGGATTCATGAAAGCTCCACTTTCAAAAAAATTTCCTGAAGAGCAGTGAAAAGTTGATGGTTACCAAAGATGGGTAATAGGAACATGAGAGTTCATTGTACTGCTCTCTCTTCTTTTGGGATTATTTGGAAATTTTCATTATAACTTGAAAAAAGAATCTCAAAAATACTTAAATTTTATAAGTTACAACACTAATAAATTAGTTTGTTTTCTGAAAGTAGCAATAATCTACCAGTGACTTACATACTGAATGGTAATAAGGGGCAATAATGAAGGCTTTTATTTATTTTTTATTTATTTTTTTAACGTCTTTATTGGAGTATAATTGCTTTAAAATGGTGTGTTAGTTTCTTCTGTATAAGAAAGTGAATCAGCTATACTTACACATATATCCCCATATCCCTTCCCTCTTGTGTCTCCCTCCCACCCTCCCTACCCCACCCCTCGAGGTAGTCACAAAGCACTGAGCTGATCTTCCTGTGCTATGTGGCTGGATCCCACTAGCTATCTATTTTACATTTGGTGATGTATATATGTCCATGCCACTCACTCACTTTGTCCCATCTTACCTTTCCTCCTCCCCATGTCCTCAAGTCCATTCTCTACATCTGCATCTTTATTTCTGTCCTGCCCCTGGATTCTTAAGAACAATTTTTTTTTTTTTTTAGATTCCATATATATGTGTTAGCATACAGTATTTGCTTTTCTCTTTCTGATTTACTTTACTCTGTATTACAGATTCTAGATCCATCCACCTCACTACAAATAACTCAGTTTCGTTTCTTTTTATAGCTTAGTAATATTCCACTGTATCTGTTTGCCACATCTGCTTTATCCATTCATCAGTCGATGGACACTTAGGTTGCTTCCATGTCCTGGCTATTGTAAATAGAGCTGCGGTGAACATTGTGGTACATGACTCTTTTTGAATTATGATTTTCTCCGGGTATATGCCCAGTAGTGGGATTGCTGGGTCGTATGATAGTTCTGTTTTTAGTTTTTTAAGGAACCTCCATACTATTCTCCATAGTGACTATATCAATTTACCTTCCCACCAACAGTGCAAGAGGGTTCCCTTTTCTCCACACCCTCTCCAGCATTTATTGTTTGTAGACATTTTGATGATGGCCATTCTGACTAGTGTGAGGTGATACATCATTGTAGTTTTGATTTGCATTTCTCTAATGATTAGTGATGTTGAGCATCCTTTCATGTGTTTGACGGCAATCTGTATACCTTCTTTGGAGAAATGTCTGTTTAGGTCTTCTGCCCATTTTTGGATTGGTTTGTTTGTTTTTTTGATATTGAGCTGCATGAGCTGCTTCTAATTTTGGATATTAATCCTTTGTCAGTGGTTTCGTTTGTAAATATTTTCTCCCATTCTGAGGGTTGTCTTTTCGTCTTGTTTATTGTTTCCTTGGCTGTGCAAAAGCTTTTAAGTTTTAGGTTCCATTGGTTTATTTTTCTTTTAATTTCCATTTCTCTAGGAGGTGGGTCAAAAAGGATCTTGCTGTGATTTATGTGACAGAGTGTTCTGCCTATGTTTTCCTCTAAGAGTTTGATAGTGTCTGGCCTTCCATTTAGGTCTTTAATCCATTTTGAGTTTATTTTTGTGTATGGTGTTAGGGAGTGTTCTAATTTCATTCTTTTCCATGTAGCTCTCCAGTTTTCCCAGCACCACTTATTGAGAGGCTGTCTTTTCTCCATTGTATATTCTTGCCTCCTTTATGAAAGATAAGGTGACCATAGGTGTGTGGGTTTATCTCTGGGCTTTCTATCCTGTTCCATTGATCTATATTTCTGTTTTTGTGCCAGTACCATATTGTCTCAATTACTATAGCTTTGTAGTATAGTCTGAAGTCATGGAGCCTGATTCCTCCACTTCCATTTTTCTTTCTCAAGATTGCTTTGGCTATTCTGGGTCTTTTGTGTTTCCATACAAACTGTGAAATTTTTTGTTCTAGTTCTGTGAAAAATGCCATTGCTAGTTTGATAGGGATTGCACTGAATCTATAGATTGCTTTGGGTAGTATAGTCATTTTCACAATGTTGATTCTTCCAATCCAAGAACATGGTATATCTCTCCATCTGTTTGTATCATCTTTAGTTTCCTTTATCAGTGTTTTATAGTTTTGTGCATACAGGTCTTTTGTCTCCTTAGGTCGGTTTACTCCTAGGTATTTTATTATTTTTGTTGCAATGGTAAATATGTTTCCTTAATTTCTCTTTCAGATTTTTCATCGTTAGTGCATAGGAATGCCAGAGATTTCTGTGCATTAATTTTGTATCCTGCTACTTTACCAAATTAATTGATTAGCTCTAGTAGTTTTCTGGTGGCTGCTTTAGGATTCTCTATGTACAGTATCATGTCATCTGCAAACAGTGACAGTTTTACTTCTTCTTTTCCGATGTGGATTCCTTTTATTTCTTTTTCTTCTCTGATTGCTGTGGCTGAAACTTCCAAAACTATGTTGAATAATAGTGGTGAGAGTGGGTAACTTTGTCGTCTTCCTGATCTTAGTGGAAATGGTTTCAGTTTTTCACCATTGAGAACAATATTGGCTGTGGGTTTGTCATATATGGCCTTTATTATGTTGAGATAAGTTCCCTCTATGCCTACTTTTGGAGGGTTTTTATCATAAATCGGTGTTGAATTTTGATGAGAGCTTTTTCTGCATCTATTGAGATGATCATATGGTTTTTCTCCTTCAATATTTTAATGTCATTTTTACATTGATTGATTTGCATATATTGAAGAATCCTTGCATACCTAGGATAAACCCCACTTGATCATGGTGTATGATCCTTTTATTAGGCTGTTGGATTCTGTTAGCTAGTATTTTATTGAGGATTTTTGCACCTATGTTCATCAATTATATTGGCCTATAGTTTTCTTTTTTTGTGACATTTTTGTCTGGTTTTGGTATCAGGGTGATTTGTGGCCTCATACAATGAGTTTAGGAGTGTTCCTCCCTCTGGTATATTTTGGAACAGTTTGAGAAGGGTAGATGTTAGCTGTTCTCTAAATGTTTGATAGAATTCACTTGTGAAGCCATCTGGTTCTGGGCTTTTGTTTGTTGAAAGATTTTTAATCACAGTCTCAATTTCAGTGCTTGTGATTGGTCTGTTTATATTTTCTATTTCTTCCTGGTTCAGTCTCGGAAGGTTGTGCTTTTCTAAGAATTTGTCCATTTCTTCCAGGTTGTCCATTTTATTGGCATAGAGTTGCTTGTAGTAATTTCTCGTGATCTTTTGTTTTTCTGCAGTGTAGCTATTACTTCTCCTTTTTCATTTCTAATTCTATTGGTTTGAGTTTTTCCCTTTTTTTCTTGATGAGTCTGGCTAATGATATATAAATTTTGTTTATCTTCTCAAAGAACCAGATTTTAGTTTTATTGTTCTTTGCTATTATTTCCTTCATTTCTTCTTCATTTATTTCCGGTCTAATCTTTATGATTTCTTTCCTTCTCCTAACTTTGAGGGTTTTTTGTTCTCTTTTCTCTAGTTGTTTTAGGTGTAATGTTAGGTTGTTTATTTGACATTTTTCTTGTTTCTTGAGGCAGGATTTTGTTGCTATAAACTTCCCTCTTAGAACTGTTTTGCTGCATCCCATAGGGTTTGGATTGTCGTGTTTTCATTGTCATTTGTTTCTAGGAATTTTTTGATTTCCACTTTGATTTCTTCAGTGATCTCTTGGTTATTTAGTTGTGTATTGTTTAACCTCCATGTGTTTGTATTTTTAATATATTTTTTCCTTTAATTGATATCTAATCTCATAGTGTTGTGGTTGGAAAAATACTTGATATGATTTCAATTATCTTAAATTTACCAAGGCTTGATTTGTGACCTAAGATATGATCTATCCTGAAGAGTGTTCTGTAAGCACTTGAGAAGAAAGTATACTCTGTTGTTGTTGGATGGAATGTCCTATAAATATCAATTAAGTCCATCTTGTTTAATGTGTCTTTTAAAGCTTGTGTTTCCTTATTTATTTTCATTTTGGATGAACTGTCCATTGGTGAAAGTGGGGTGTTAAAATCCCATACTATTATTGTTTTACTGTCGATTTCCCCTTTTATGGCTGTTCGCATTTGCCTTATGGACTGAGGTGCTCTTATGTTGGGTGCATAAATATTTTCAGTTGTTATATCTTCTTCTCAGAGTGATTCCTTGATCATTTTGTAGTGTCCTTCTTTGTCTCTTGTAATAGTCTTTATTTTAAAGTCTATTTTGCCTTATATGAGAATTGCTACTCCAGCTTTCTTTTGATTTGCATTCTCATGGAATATCTTTTTCCATCCTCTTACTTTCAGTCTGTATGTGTCCCTAGGTCTGAAGTGGGTCTCTTGTAGACAGCATATGTACCCGTCTTGTTTTTGTATCCATTCAGCCAGTCTATGTCTTTTGGTGGGAGCATTTAATCCATTTGCATTTAAGATAATTATCCATATGTATATTCCTGTTACCTTTTTCTGAATTGTTTTGGGTTTGTTATTGTAGGTCTTTTTCTTCTCTTGTGTTTCCTGCCTAGAGAAGTTCCTTTTGCTTTTGTTGTAAAGTTGATTTGGTGGTGCTGAATTCTCTTAGCTTTTGCTTGTCTGTAAAGGTTTTAATTTCTCTGTTGTATCTGAATGAGATTCTTGCTGGGTAGAGTAATATTCGTTGTAGGATTTTCCCTTTCATCACTTTAAATATGCCCTGGCACTCCTTTCTGGCTTGCAGAGTTTCTGCTGAAAGATCAGCTGTTAACCTTATGGGGATTCCCTTGTATGTTATTTGTTGCGTTTCCCTTCCTGCTTTTAATATTTTTTCTTTGTATTTAATTTTTGATAATTTGATTAATATGTGTCTTGGCATGTTTCTCCTTGGATTTATTCTGTATGGAACTCTCTGTGCTTCCTGGACTTGATTGACTATTTCCTTTCCCATATTAGGGAAGTTTTCAACTATAATCTCTTCAAATACTTTCTCAGTCCCTTTCTTTTTCTCTTCTTCTTCTGGGACCCCTATAATTCAAATGTTGTTGTGTTTAATATTATCCCAGAGGTCTCTGAGACTGTCCTGGATTCTTTTCATTTTTTTTTTCTTTATTCTGCTCTGTGGTAGTTATTTGCACTCTTTTATCTTCCAGGTCACTTATCCATTTTTCTGCCTCAGTTATTCTGTTATTGATTCCTTCTAGAGAATTTTAATTTCATTTATTCTGTTGTTTATCATTGTTCATTTGCTCTTTAGTTCTTCTAGGTCCTTGTTAAATATTTCTTGTGTTTTCTCCATTCTATTTCTGAGATTTTGGATCATCTTTACTATCATTACTCTGAATTCGTTTTCAGGTAGGCCACCTATTTCCTCTTCATTTGTTTGGTCTGGTGGGTTATTAGCTTGCTCCTTCATCTGCTGTGTATTCCTCTGTCTTCCCATTTTGCTTAACTTATTGTGTTTGGGGTCTCCTTTTTACAGGCTGTACGTCCGTAGTTCCCATTGTTTTTGGTGTCTGCTCCCAGTGGGTAAGGTTGGTTTAGTGCGTTGTGTAGACTTCCTGTTGGAGGGGACTGGTGCCTTTGTTCTGGTGGATGAGGCTGGATCTTGTCTTTCTGGTGGACAGGACCATGTCTGGTGGTGTCTTTTGTGGTGTCCTTGAACTGAGTATGATTTTAGGCTGCCTCTCTGTTAATGAGTGGGGTTGTGTTCCTGTTTTGCTAGTTGTTTGGGATGGGGTGTCCAGTACTGGAGGTTACTGGTTGTTGAGTGGAACTGAGTCTTAACATTGAGCTGGAGTTCTCTGGGAGGGCTCTCACTGATTGATATTATAAGGGGCCAGGAGGTCTCTGGTGGACCAATATCCTGAACTTGGCTCTCCCACCTCAGAGGCTCAGGCCTGACAACCAGCCAGAGCACCCCAACTGTGTCAGCCACACATCCAGGTATGTGGGGAGTTTCTTGCCTTTTTGGAAGTCTGAGGTCTTCTGCCTGCATTTAGTGGGTGTTCTTTGGAGCTGTTCCACATGTAGATGTATATTTGATGTATTTGTGGGGAGGAAGGTGATCTCCACATCTTACTCCTCCACCATCTTGAAGGTTGCTGTCCCAATGCTTTTATATGGTCAATTTCTTCTCATAATTTTGTCACTGTTTTGAATATGCTTTTCTGTTAGCTTTGTGTGGTAAATATTTTTACAGAAATAGAAATAATTAGTTCACTTAATATTAGCTTATAAGCTTTAGAATTTAAAAACTCACAAGGAGTATAAAATAAATATTAATATTTCTTTTAAGAGTTCCATTTAAGAAATGAATATATATATTTTAAATTATAAATTACCTCTCTTTCTGTGAAAATTTTCATTTCATATTAATATTTTACTTCATATTTATATTTTATTCTGCAAAATACAGGGAAATAATTTTAAAATATTTTCCTATAATGGTAATGCTAAAGTGTGCATTATAGACATCAAAAAAAGTATGTCAGTCATATGAAACAAAGGATTTTTAATAAAAATCTATTAAAATATTCAGAAATTAACTTTTTAGTTATAAAAAAAAATCTCATCTACATGGTACTTAAGAGATTGAGATGTGAATCTCCTAATTTTTTCTCCATGGTTGGTGGTTATTTGGATGTGGAGATTGTTTCCAGTTTTCAGCTATAATGAGTTAGTTGCTATGATTATTCTCATGTGTTGGTAGAATGGGTGTACTCATTTTTCTTGGGTATTTATCTAGAAGTGATGTTGCTAGGTCACCAGCTAGACGTGTGTTTAACTTTAGTAGATACTGCCCAAGAGTTTCCAAAGTACTTGTACCAATGACACTAGCACCAGCATGAATGTATGAACATCCTAGTTGCTCCATGTCATCCCCAACATTTGGTATTATCATCCTCATGTGTGTATGGTGGTATATTTGGGGGTTTTAGTTTTAATTTGTCTGATGATTACTAATATTGAACACCTTCTCACATACTGTTTTTCTTATCAATTTGTAAGAGTTTCTTATACATTCTAGATACAGGTCATTTGTTGGTTATATATTGTGAATTATTCTCCCAGTCTGTGGTGACTTTTCATTCTCTTGTTAATCACTTTATTAATTTTTGTTAATCTTTCTTATGTATATCTTCTATGCAGCATTTATTGTTCTAATATCTTATTATATAGAACATGGTGAACTTAGTTTAATCTAGTATTGATGATTAAGGAGGATTATAAATGTTTATAATCCATCCTGTTGTTCACAAATATTTGAATGCTTACTTCATGTGTATGCTTTTCATTCTTCTGGGGACTATAGGATGTTCTGTAGAGAAGAATGAAGTACCCAGGTCCCCTGAATGAGTAAGGAATAGAAAATCTTTTGTAAGATACACTTTCCTGGAAAAAAGCTCTTTCTTGAAAACAATTTCCACTGACCCATTAAATATATAGTAAAGGATATAAAGTCAATGGCTTTTTATTAATGGAACACAACTACCTTCATGCAAAGTAGGTTATGAAATTAAAGATAAGATTTCTCCCCAAGTAATAGTTTTAAACATTAGAATGCAACACAAGCACATGCCTCTCTATATATACATATTGCTGTTTCACCTTTATTTTTTGAAATCTTTCATAGAAAAGCAGAATTTGATCATCCATGTATTTAGTCAGTGTTCTGTAACTCTCAAGTAAATTGTGGTGAAATTTCTAAGAGGTTATTTTCAGGAAGCCTGGAGCATTCGTACATATGAAAGTAGTCAATCTAGATATATTCTGCTTAAATGTTGCTTTGGAAGCATCTGCCAGAAGCTTTCAAACCTGATCAAAACCAAATGATTGCATCAATATCGTAAAACTCTCCACAAGATAGACAGTGCTTTTATAAAAGTCTGAAAAAGTAGCAAAGTTATATTTTTATAGGTTTTCTTTTAATATATTTTCTTTTTTCATATACCAAAAACTGCCCACCAGAAAATACAGTACATATAATTCATTTCAACCAAATTCATTAAAGCATTGAGCACATAACCAAACTACGCTATGACTTCATTGTCTGTTACAGAGTTCTATTATGTGATAAATATTTGTACTGTGTACAACGTTGCTTTAGCTGTGTAGGACACATAATAAGCAGATGGACTGCTCCTGTCACCCAGGAGTTTATGATTTTATCATGAACCTAAGACATGCATAACTAGCTAAAATATAGGGGTGAATGTGATATATGGATACTGGAATACACAGGAAAGAAATAATGTGATTCATTTAATTCAAAATTATGTTTTACATAACAATGGCACAAAGTTTGAATGTACTCAGAATCAGTCTTTTCAAATCTCAATATTTTGATCGTGTAAAAAAAAACTCCCCTTTTATTGAACTACCAATGTTTCTTTTCAGATCACACAAACTGATGTCCATTTCCATTTCCTTCCTCAAATCAAGTGCCATGTTGTTAAGCATCTGCTCTCTTTCTCTTGTGTTGAGGGTACTGGTCTGCCACAGCTGTGTCTGCTGTGGGACTTGTGTGGTTGTTACTGACTGCTGCAATGCAGGTTTGCCTTCTGCCTGACCATGCCTCTGTTCTATAGAATTTAAAAACAACGCATGACAGATATTTTAGACCCAGAACCTGTTGGTTCATTTCTTGAGTTAAGAGAAGACTGACTTTCAAATAACTGAGTTATTAATGAATAGTTTTTATCTTGATGATATGCATATACATGTTAGAATTAAAAAAAAAAAATAGCCCTAGTTTGCTAGGGCAGCCATAAAAAATACCATAGACTGGGTGCCTTAAAAAACAGAACTTTATTTTCTCACAGTTCTAGAGGTTGGAAGTCCGAGATAAGTTGCAGGTAGTGTAGATTCTCCTGAAGCCTCTTTCCTTTGTTTGCAGCCAGCCACCTCCTCACTGTGTCCTCAAATGGCCTTTTCTCTGTGTACACCAACCTTAATTACCTCCTTAAAGGCCATATCTCCAAGTGCAGTTATGTTGGTGGTTAGACTTCAACCTCTCAATTTTGGGAAGACATAATTTAGTCCGTATTACTGACCAAAATGCAGAGTGGTAGAATACAAAAAATAGGGTGGAGGAATTAAAATAGTTGTATTTTCTTTTTCTCTCTTTGTTGTTGATAATTTTAATGCAGAGTACTGAAACGAAGCTTAGTTTCTATTCTGCTTGCTTTAAAATATAAAATTAAAATTGACTTTGAAACATTCTTGTACTGACTTGTCTTTTATGACTCATGGCATAATTTTCATTTATTTGTTCTTATCTTTTATTTTTTAAGGAGAGATTCTTTGTACTCTCTTGTTCATTATGAATTCCAGCTCTTTTCAGTGGATTCTACTTTATCTTTCTTTCTGCTGCTTCTACTATAAGTAGTCCACTTAAGTGACCATAGAGACTAATAAACTGATTTAAAACCCTTTTTTACACTAATTTACCACTTCAATAAAGTCTCACATTTAAAATTGTGATTCTATTGGCAGGTTTATCTATCTCCTAGGTTTACAAGGCTTTACTTTGTGTTAAAACCAAGCAATCCCTCCAGTTTATTACTGTTTTACAATGTTTTCTGTTCAGTATACACTGACAATTTGTAAACCTCTTTTTATTTAAATCTAGATATCAAGGGAAGTCTTATTGAGATTCTGGCTAAAACTCTGAATTTCAGAAGGCACTTGACTAAAATATGTGGACTATATAGACAAAGAGCAGTGCAAACAAATTGAGGTATTAACAAATTTAGATTGAACACATTTATGCAATCAAAATTAATATCACATTCTTAATGGCTTTAGCTGACTTACTTTTTGTCTATGACTTTTTGGACATTAGACATCTATAGGACTCAAAAGAATGGCCATTTTACTCAGGAGAGGTATTAGTAAATTATCGTTGTTTACAAGTTGCATAAAATTGTTTCAATTTCAATTACATGGCATCTTTAGTGCAGAACAATATACTTTATCATTTAAAAAAATAAAATTTACTCTGATGAATTATTTTTTCCCATCTGATATTTAATATGTTTTAAAAACCTACCACTTATGTCATCAGTTAATCAACTGTATAGCAACCATGATAATAATGCTTTGCCATTCTGACACATGACATTTTATGTAGGATTTTTATGAGTAATGAAATTAATGTAAACAAACATGGATTTATGCTTTTACAAGAAACCACCTTTTTAAGTATAAGTATTGGGATAATTTTACTGTCTACTGACACATGCTTACCTTTGATAAATTGAGTAAGTTATAGCTTTTTAAATTTCTTTGTTGCTTTTCTTTCTCTTTCTTTCTCTTTTATTTCATAAATTTCAGATGTGCAGCATTATAATTCAACATTTGTATGTACTACAAAGTGATCACTACTCAAATATAGTTGTCATCTGTTCCCATACCGTTGACCCCCTTCACTCATTTTGCTCACCCATGAACCTTCTTCCCCTCTAGTAACCACTGATCTGATCTCTGTATCTGTGAGTTTGTTTTTATTTTATTTTGTTTGTTCATTTGTTTTGTCCTTTTAGATTCAACATGTGAATGAAATCATATGGTATTTATCTTTCTCTGACTTATTTCACTTAGCGTAATACCTTCAAGTTTATCCTTCAAGTTTTATCCACTTATTTCACTTAGCGTAATACCTTCAAGTTTTATCACAAATGGCAGGATTTTATTCTTTTTGTGGTTGAGTAGTATTCCATTTTGTATATATGTTACCAAGTCCAAGCACATACTGCTTGCTGCATGACAGGCCAATAACTTGAGAGATGTGTTGTTGGGGCAAGGAATAGTGACTTTATTTGAAAAGTCAGCAAGTTGAGAAGACAGTGGACTCATGTCCCAAAGAACCATCTTCCCTGAATTAGAATTTAGGCTTCTTTTTAACTAAAAGGGGAAGGGGTATGGTTGGTTGTTGTAAACTTCTTTGTTCTTGCAGCTGATCACAATGTTCCTATAAACCTTCAACAAGAAAGTTGTTATTTTCTGTTCTGCAACTTTTTATCTCTATAAAAAGTTGTACCTTTGAAGGGCAGAGCCTTGAGAAGGGCCATCATGTGTTATTTCAGGCTATGGGCAACATTCTTTTACAAAGGTGCAGAGTCAACATGACTAAGCACAGGCAACAGAGGACAAGGGGTAGAGCTAAAGGAATTGATCCAATATGAAATCAGGTTTGTTCTTCTCTGTTACATATATATCACACCTTCTTTATCCATTCGTCCATCAGTGGACCCTTAGGTTGTTTCAATTCCTTGGCTTGCTGTTTCTCTTTTTTAAGTGGTATCTTAATCAAGCACTTTTGTATTGTATTAGCAAAATATTATTAATATTTTGGAATTGAATGTTTTGCTTGGTTCTTTTTTTTTTTTTTTTTTTTTTGTGCGGTACGTGGGCCTCTCACTGCTGTGGCCTCTCCCATTGTGGAGCACAGGCTCCGGACGCACAGGCTTAGCGGCCATGGCTCATGGGCCCAGGCGCTCTGCGACATGTGGGATCTTCCCAGACCGGGGCACAAACCCATGTCCCGTGCATTGGCAGGCGGACTCTCAACCACTGCACCACCAGGAAGCCCTGCTTGGTTCTTTAACAAAATAATTTTTTTCTGTACACTAACAACAATTTATCTGAAAGAGTAATTTTAAAAGTAATGTCATTTAGGATAGCATCAAAAACAATAGAATACTTAGAAATAAATTTAACCAAAGAGGTGAAAGACCTGTACACTGAAAACTGTGAGATCTTGATGAAAAAGATGAAAGAATACACAACCAAATGGAAAGATATTTGATGTTCTTGGATTGGAAGAACTAGTATTGTTAAAATGTCAATAATACCTACAATGATCCACAGAGTTAATGCAATACCTATCAAAATTCAAGTGGCATTTTTCATAGAAAAAGAAAAACTATTCTACATTTGTATGGAACCACAAAAGACCCCAAATAGTCAAAACAATACTGAGAAAGAAGAACAAGGCCAGAGGCATCACACTGCCTGATTTCTAGCCAAACTATAAAGCTATAGTAATCAAAATAATGTGGTACTTGCATAAAAACAGGCCCATAGACCAGTGGAACAGAATAGAGTCCAGACATAAACCCATTTATATATGGTAATTTAATTTTTGACAAGACTGCTGAAAACATGTAATGAGGAAAAACACTCTCTTCAATAAATGGTGTTGGGGAAATTGGATATCCAAATACAAAAACATGAAGTTGGACCCCTATCTTAACACCACTCATAAAAATTAACTTGAAATGGATCAAAGACTTAAATGTAAAACCTGAAACTATGAAAATCCTAAAAGAAAACATAGGTAAAAAATCCTTGACATTGATCTTGGCAATAATTTCTTGGATAAGACATCAAAAGCATAGGCAGGGCTTCCCTGGTGGCGCAGTGCTTGAGAGTCCGCCTGCCGATGCAGGAGACGCGGGTTCGTGCCCCGTTTCGGGAAGATCCCACATGCCGCGGAGCGGCTGGGCCCGTGAGCCATGGCCACTGAGCCTGCGCGTCCGGAGCCTGTGCTCCGCAAATGGGAGAGGCCACGACAGTGAGAGGCCCGCATAACGCAAGAAAAAAAAAAAAAAAAGTCTAATATTACATTTTACTTTTTTTCCCTTAAAATTGTATGTTTTAATATACTTTCTCCACAGAAAGTGGAGTATATTGACACAACTTCTGACCAGTATAATGTGGCAATGTCTTTCAAAATTATAAAAGCAAAAAAAAAAAAAAAAAAGCATAGGCAAAAAAAATTGAAAATAAATGAGTGGAGCTACATTAAAGAGCCTTTGCAGAGCAAAGGAAACAGTCAATAAATTGAAAAAAACCCTACAGAAATGGAATAAAGTATTTGTAAACCACATATCTGATAAGGAGTTAATATCCTAAATATATAAAGAACCCATAAAACTCAAGAGCACAAAAGTGAATAATCCAATTCCAAATGGGCAGAGGACCTGAATATACCTTTTTCCAAAGAAAACATACAAATAGCCAATAGGTATATGAAAAGGTGCTCAACATCACTAATCATCAAGGAAATGAAAATTGAAACCACAATGAGATATCTCCTCACACTTGTTAGGGTGGCTATTATAAAAAAGACAAGAGACAATAAATGTTGGTGAGGATGTGGAGGAAAGGGAACCCTTATATGCTAGTGGTGGAATTAAAATGATATAGCCATTATGGAAAACAGTAAGGCAGTTCCTCAAAAAATTAAAAATTAAACTACCATATGATCTAGTGATCCCATTCCTGGGTGTATATCCAATAAATGAAATCAGTATCTCCAAAGGATATGTGCATACCCACATTCATAAGCATTATTCACAGTAGCCAAGATATGAAAACAACCTCAGTGTCCATCAACAGATGAATGGATTAAAAAAAAAATGTAGTATATATTTTAATGGATTTAAAAAAATGTAATATATGTAAAATGGAGTATGATTGAACCATAAAAAAGAAAGAAATCCTGCCATTTGCAATAGCATGGATCAGTGTGGAGAGCATTTTATTAAGTGAATAAGCTAGAAAGAGAATGACAAATATTCTTTGGTATCACTTATATGAGGAATCTTAAAAAAAAAAAAAAAGATTTCATGAAAACAAAAGAATAAAGTGGTGGTTGTCAGGTTCTACGGAAAGGGGGAAATGGGATGATGTAGGTCAAAGGCACAAATTTTCAATTATAAGAAGAGTAAATTCTGAGGATCTAATATACAGCATGGTGATTGTAGTTAATAATACAGTATCGTATGCTTAAAAGTTTTTGAGCATAGTTCTTAAGCATTCTCATCACACACACCAAAGTTTTCTATACTAACTATGTGAGGTGATGGATGTGTTAATTATCTTGATCTTGGTAATCATTCTACAATGTGTGTGTTTGTCTATATGTGTGTGTGTGTGTATATATATATATATATATATATATATATATATATATACACACACATATATATATACATACATACATATATACACATCACATCATTAATTTGCACATTTTAAATATATACAATTTAAAAATTTGAAAGAAAAAATACAAAATGAAGAATCTAAATAGGATCTTGGTAAAAGTAACATAATATTTAGACTGAAAAAAATATGGTTCTCTGAAACAAAAGGAATTTGATATAATAATAATGTTAAATAAATGCTTAAACAAATAATATGTAAATGAACTTTACTTTAAACTAGTATTTTCCAGTGTGTGTTGTAAAAATGTATATACATCTTTTCCCAAACTTGTTTTATTCTGGAACATTTTTCCTATAGACATCTTGTGAAAATGGCCACAGTTGCTGCTTTAAGGAAACCCTATATGCACCTGAAAGTTAGAATTTTAACAGAAACTTACATAAGTGTTCAATCTCTTCACTTTGAAAATGGATTTCTTCAAATGGCAAGATCTACAATTTGCATACAGTTTTTCAGAAATGCACTTCTACATACAGTGCTGATAAGACTTGAAGGCATTGATTATTCCTTCCCTTTGATCTGGAATTTCACCTGCAAATTTGTAGCCCTAAGTATCATACAATTTGACACTAATCACCTCACAGTTACTACTGTTAACTATATTTTTAGTTGCAAAATTATAATTTTAAGACCAGGGTGATAAAAGAAATTGAACAGAAGAAATTAAGCTATTTTAACCCTGAAACAACAATCCTGAGGGCCATGATAGCAATTTCCTGTGTGTCTTCAAGGAGTAGAGAAATCATTTCAATTCAGCCTAAGGAAGAATTCTCAAATAGGATAAATTATCTTGAGGTGCTCAAACACTGTGCAGGTGTTGTGAAGGGGGATCAAACACTTTTATGGGTTGCTGTTTCAGCCAGTCTTAATTTATATAGTAATTAACTTGTGAATTCATCCTTTATTTATTTTTGTACTTATTTATTTGTTAATTTGGCATCATAATATATGAGAACCTGCAATTGGTTTCCTAAGCTCTGCTGGTTTCTAGGTTGTTAGCTTTCATGTTTATTGTTTACTTATCTGTGTTGTGCCTTTACAAATTCTGGCCATATGTCTCTAAGCCATGTATAATAACAGGTAGTGAATATAAGAGACCATGACAATTTTAAGTTCAGTTTTGATGTTTACAACTGTTTTCTGAGACAGTCTAAGTAAATAAATATGGAGGGTAGCTGTAGATATTCATCTGTGATAACCATGTCACACTGAAGCAGCTCCAAGTCCTTTATCTGTGGCAGTCAATGGTGACTACAAAAAGAGTTAAAGGTGGCAGTAGCTTAGATGTAAAATTGAAATAGATGTGAAGCTAGAGAGGATTATAAAGAAAATCAATTTTAGAATCACAGCATCAAAACTAGTACCCTTTTCCACAGCACCCTTTTTCAAGTAAAGTAATCCAGAATTATTTAGTTTGAAAATTTCAGAAATTGAATGAAGGATATTAATTTATAAATTATGTTGTACATGAAGTTCAATCATCTTTGAAATAGAATGACGTTTTTCTAGCTGTATATAGAGTATCATCCAAAATATAAAGCAAATTTCAATAATATTCAGTAGGTAGTTATTGGTTAAGAAAATAATAAGGTATTGCATGATGTCAAAGGAGTTTATATGCTCTAGCTTGGTAAAGGTCCACAAGGGTGATTGACATTTTCACTCTATCCTAGAAATAGGAATTTGATAAAAGAACTATGTACATTACAAAGGATTCCCTGAGAACTAATGTAACTCCTTTTATTAGCTTATTGTGTTCTTTGTAGACAGATTATCAACTATATATGGACAAAAATAAAAATGTACTTAATAATCTATAATTTTACTATCCAGAGAAAACTACTGAGAATATTTTTCTTTGTGTAATGTATGTAGATATATTGTTACCAAAAGGAAACTGTCTACATTTTTTCTCTCAATAGATGATAAATAGCTTACATTTCCAAATATATATAGTAATATCATTGGTACGTGAGTGAATATAAATGAAGGTAAATATAGGGAAATTCATTGTAATATACTTACAACTTCTCTGTAGGTTTGAATTTTTTCAAAATAAATTTAATTAGTGAATGTATATTATTTCATTACATAGATATATTACCATTTGCTAACCAATTTCCTTTTTTTGAACTTTTATATATTGTTTAAAGTTTTTTTAATTGTTTACCATGCTATTATGCACATAGTTGTACAAACCTCTTGCCCTTTTCCAAAGAGTTGCTTTATCAATCATTAGACAATTGCAGTAACAGAACACATTCTCTTTAAGCAGAAGTAGGTTTTGATAGGGAATTAGTTGTTACGAAGTCTTTGCAAGGGCTGCGAGAGCCACCTGTAGGTCTTCCAGGCATGACTCACAGAACAGCATGGTCATAGAGACCTTCCAAGGGCATTGCTACCTCTGCATGATCAGAAAGCTTGGGGATCAAGAAGCTACTGCCCAAATTGCTCACTGTAGAACCCAGTATTTCTACTAAGACCCAGCAAGCTAAGTCATTGGCTTTAGAATCACATTGCCTCAGGCATACAATACAGGAAATGTTGCGCCCTAATTACCAGGGATGCAGTGCCAGCCCACACCTCTGTGACTATGCTATCACAGTAGAAACAGACACTGTCTTATGTTCACCTTACTAATTCCATGCATGCATGTGCACATGGCAGCTAAGTCTCAGCAAGTTGTAAAGTGGTCATTAACTTTCCAGTCTCTAGTAATGCAGTAGCCAATCTGTAGTGTTTTACACTTTCCTAGAATCAATTCCAAAATATGAAACTTCTGGGTCAAAGAATATTAGTTTATAACATCACAGCAGTATACTGGAATGCCTATTCTTTTTTTTTTTTTTTTTTTTTGCGATATGCGGGCCTCTCACTGTTGTGGCCTTTCCCATTGCAGAGCACAGGGCCCAGACGCGCAGGCTCAGCGGCCATGGCTCATGGGCCTAGCCGCTCCGCGGCATGTGGGATCTTCGCGGACCGGGACACGAACCCGTGTCCCCTGCGTCGGCAGGCGGACTCTCAACCACTGCGCCACCAGGGAAGCCCACTGGAGTGCCTATTCTTGTATACAGTCTTTTACAGCATTGTGTTTTAACATCTTTTTTTTATTATTTGCAAATATGATAATCAAGCATGGTAGTATCTATATTGCTGTTTATGTTGTCTGTCCCTGATTGTACGAGGAGAGGATTGCATTGTTAGAAGGTTGGGTGAACAATAGTGTACATCACAGAGAAGTTCCTAAGATATAGACAGACACAACTGTCCAGTGCCCAGTTTTCTGGTTCAAAGGGGTCATAGATTTGAAGCATTATCTTTTCCTTCAGATCTTTACTCACATCACCTTCTGAGTTAGAAATTCCTGGCCTCCAATATTTAAATATGAAACACCATCCTGACATTTTATATCTCCTTATACCTCTATATTTTCCTCTCTAACACTTATTAACATATAACTAACAGTTTTGTTTATTACCTCTTTCCTGCAGTAGAATATAAACTCCTTGAAAGTAGAGAATGCGGACTGTTTTGTTCAATGCTGTATCTGGCAAGTAGAGACCATTCAATACTATATCTTAAATGAATAAATAAGTGGATAGATACTATGTTTCTTACATGTCCTGTTTTTATTAAGTAAAGCATGCATACGGGACTTTTGCTTCCACTTAAAATGTAAAAAGTTGCAGGGGACCATTGCTCCCACCCTAAAATGAGAATAAGTGAGACAGGTTACAAAAGCGTAGTTTCAAAAAATCTTTTAGAGATCTGAGATGCAAATAAGCCTAAATAAACTGAAATCCAGAAAGTGATGAGTCCTTCCTAGGACTTATGGCAGAATGACAAGTTGAAGAGGTATCATGGTAAAGAGAGATCAGAAAAACTTCTAATGAACTTTTAACAGACCCCCTTGGGATGTCATGATGACTTAGAATCCCTACAGCCTCAGCCATGGAGCCAGTATCAGCCACTGATTCTTCCCCATAGGCCTTCACGGAGAACACAGAGTAGAACACCAAGAGGCTGGAAGCATGGAAGATTAACTGCGAGAAATCTCTCTGAAACACAAAAGGTGTTCACCAAGTACAAGAACCAGCTGTTGAAAGCTGGGTTAGGTTTGCTCAGAGAAATCCTTCTGAAGTGCTTCAGATCTGTACTGAGCCCATAGAACTAGCCACCAGTGGTTGGGGACAAGGAAGGATATCTGAGAAAAATTCCTCTGAAGCATCCAGCATTTTACTGGGTACAGTATAAGTCAATGGTTGCTGGAGATGAGCAGGGGGAGGGTAGGTAAAAGAAGAAAAATCCACTCCAGGTACTCCAAGTCATCAATAAGTACAAGGCAGTAGCTCACTGAAGTTTAGAGCAGGGCAGCAGGGCAAAAAGAAATCTCCTGAAGTTCAGAAACCTAGGCATGGGACTGTAGAGCAAAGATTACTTCAAGCAGCCAAAAACAAATCAAGACAAAACCAAACTGACATTTAGGCTGTAAAACAGAGAGATCACACATGATTTGGAGTACTGGCCACTGGATATAGAAGTATCATCGGAGTCACATCAGGAATCAAATCTCAGCATGGAGTTTACCATAAATTACGTTGTTAACATAAACTCTAATAGTTTATGACTTGAGACCTCAGGCATACAAAAACACTCTTAGCAAGTGGACTGTTCCAAGGGCTCAGAGCTCATCTCTCTGCAGTGGCCAAAGCCCAGTCCTAAAGACCGGCCTTTCAGGGAATGTGTTAGACTTGAGGAAACAAGGCCTGCTGAGTTAATCCTAAACTCTTTCC
>NW_006782062.1:979175-981932 GCF_000442215.2 Lipotes vexillifer
TCCTAATCTCTTTCCCATGCAGAAATGTTGAAATAATTTCTTCACACTGAAAGGAAACGATATGCAGGGAGAAATAGAGAGCACCCAAAAGGTAAATATAATTGGTATTTAATGAGCAAATGTGATAGATACATGTATTTTTAAATTTTATATATACATGCTAGAATGGCTAAAATTAAAAAGACTGTCAACACCATATATTGACAGGGCTTTGGAGCAACTGGAACTCTCATACTTTGCTGGTGATCACATAAAATGGTACTACCTCTTGAAAAATCAGTTTGGAAATTTCTTAGAAAGATAAACATGTATCAGCCATATTACCCAGCAATCCCAAGTCTAGGTATTTATCCAAGAAAAATGGAAAATACAAAGACATGCACAAGCATGTTCATGATAACTTTATTTATAATAGACCAATCTGGAAACAACCTTAATGACTATTATTCGGAGAACAGATAAGCAAACTGTGGTTTATTCATATCTAGTAATAAAAAAGGAAGAGCTTATTGACACATGCAACACCATGGATGAATCTCAAAATGTTATGATTTGTAAAAGAAGCCAAACATAAGCGTACAGTTGTAAAATTCCATTTATACAAAGTCCTAGAACCAATCTATGGTGAAAGAAATCAGAACAGTATTCACCTTTGGGATTGGAGTACCATTGTAGATGTACTCAGTATAAATCCTAAAAAAGAAAAAATCATCCTCAAAAGGGTTCATCTCATGTTTAGAGATGCAGAATTTCTAATATAATAGTGCTGAGGCTAAGCACAAAATACTAAAAATACTGTTGAGAAAAAAAAAGTTATTCACTTTTCAATAAGAAAGAATTAGAGAAATTAAAATATACTTATTAAGGGACACATATTAGCCAACACAGCCAACATCTAGAAAATCTCAGCATGAATGTTGAAGTAATCATTAGATTCTAAGTCTGTTAAAATTATAATAATTTTATGTTCAGTGAATTCTTCACTTTGCACAGGAGGCTCCTTAAATCTGAAATTTTCAAGAGGCTGCTGTTCAGTATTAAATTTCCAATCACCAAATGTATCTCAAAAGATAAAACCATAAAAATTCTTAGTTTCAAAAATGTAATCATAGACTGCAGACATAGAGTTTATTTAGCTAAAAGCTTTTGTAAAATAACTCAGGAAAGCTGTGCAGTTAGCAATGAAGGCCATGGTCTATGGTATGGTCTTTTAATCTGTCAGTGTCTTGAAGGGCATTTATTATAGCAATACAACTTTCAGCTCCCTTTGAGGAAATCTTTCAGAGTGCTATGTAAATTGTCATGTGATATTTTTGGAAATTTCTCAAAAGATCTCTTCATCGTGTTTAAAAAGATAGTTGTTCTTATAGACGCATTGTTTCCTTAAAAGTAACTTATTCTTGTCTACATGTTCACTAACCTATTAGTTTTATTTGAGATTACCAATCCCTTTCAGCCTAAAAAATAAACAGTAAATTTAGATCAGACTCATAATTTATTTGGATGACATTCTGATGTTGATCTTAGGGAATTTTATGAGGAAAGCATAGCTAGATATTTAATATAACCTTTTGAGATCGACACTGTATACTTTTATTTTCTGGGCCTTTTCTAATTTCCTTAAGCATTTTACTGGATGTAGGAAATTGCATTTTATTTGCAAACTTCTCTGCTCATTCCAATAACATCTTTTGGACATGAACACACAAATTAGATGTGTGCACTTCATTCAAGCATTGTTTCTTAAAATAAACATACTGATATAAGAAATCGGAATTTTACAAATACACAAAATAATTTACTTGAGAAATAAACTTTCCTCGGAAATGGTACGCGTTGAACAAAATATATATGGATCAAGTTGCTGTGCTATATGTAATATGAATTCTTAACGTCAGTATTTTAATAATTGCATCTTATTCTATAAAAGATACATAGAGACAATATCTGGAGAAATGCTGAAAAAAGGTAGGCAATCATTCTTTAGAAAGCATTCACCTGGTAAGCTATGTGCCAGGCACCAAACAAGTTTAGTTGGAGCTGACTTCCCTTTTTGGCTTTTTCTTTCACTTTCCTTTTATTCTCCCGTAGGCCCTTTAAACCTGCTCTTTCCAGGCTTCTTCATGAATTCTCTTTTCTCATTTTTCTATCTCTTTTTCTTCCTTTCAAGGAATTTAAAAATCAAGTCCCAAATGTATCTCCTTATCTATCATTTAAAATTTTCCCTCACTTTTATTACTTGTTTTATAACCACAATTAACTTCAACTCAGTCACCCTCAGGGCTAAGACTTCAGGATTGTTTACTTTTTAAAATCATCTCAGAGGAATACTCGGGGTTGCTGAGCATCATTAATTTAAACACAGTTGTCACATGTTGACAGCAATGGGATTCTGGTCTTGGGAAGACAAAACTGAGTGTGTACTTGGGTAATTGAAAGTCTGCATTGAGTACTGAAAACAGTGCAGGCTTCTTTTGCTGAGAAGAATAGAAAGGAAAATAAGTATTTATTGAGCATGTCCTATACTAAGTAAATGCTTATATATTATTAATTATTTCATTGTGTCCTTTAAATGACTCTACAAGCTTGGGATTTCAGATAGAAGAGGTACAATCTAGTTTTGCAGCAAAGAGTTGCTGGTAATGAGATTAGACCGGCAGACATATAAATTACAGCCAGATGGACTTCACACTTAGAGCAGCCAGTCTTGCAACTGGGTGTCTTAGTCACACAGATATACTGAGGAGCAAGATAGTT
>NW_006782062.1:981942-998601 GCF_000442215.2 Lipotes vexillifer
CCCAGCCAAAAGCTTTATTTAGGCAAGGGTGAAATTAAAAGAAAAATACTGATAAATGTCCTTTAACTATAAATAGCGTACACAAATGCACAAAGAATAAAATGTTTCCTGTTATTTTAAAAGTTCATCTGTCAGGAAAACCCAGTTAGAAAAAAATTAATCATTACATTCATAAAATATACATATTTATGAAAACAGTTCACAGTTTAACATTATAATAGTCAATAATTTAAAATCACAATATGTCTCTTAAAAGACATAATTATTTGCAAATACTGTACAAGTAATATAAATCATGTTTACAAGATATATTTTAATCATGTTATAAAACTTCTGTCATCACAGCTAAAATGCCACTTGATTGATACTGTATGCTCCAAATTAACTTTCCTATGTGCTCAGTTGCTGTTGTTCTTTGTGAGCTTTTGTTTGTTTCTTTGTTTTGCCTGTGTTGCTTCTTTGTTGCTATGCACGGACTTTCTCTAGTTGCGACGAGAGTGGGCTACTCTTCATTGTGGTACGTGGGCTTCTCATTGCGGTGGCTTCTCTTGTTGCGGAGCACCGGCTCTAGGCTCATGGGCTCAGTAGTTGTGGCACACAGGCTTGGATGTTTCGTGGCATGTGGGATCCTCCCGATCCAGGGCTCGAACCAGTGTCCCCTGCATTGGCAGGTGGATTCTTAACCACTGCGCCACCAGGGAAGCCCTCTTTGTGTTTTTTAAAAAGTAAGAACATAACTTACTTTTTTTAGTAAAGAAAATAACGTTTTGACAATGTCAAACTCGTTCTTAAAATATTATGGTATTGATGCATCTTATGATGCATCCAGTAAAAACAAAAATATGTAGTGATTTAGGTTATCTTCACAGACATTGTGTGTGTGTTCATTTGGTATTGATTAGAACCGAAGCTAATGAGGCCAAGTATTATAAGAACTGTGGTTAACAGCTGGATTATAACAAGCAAATTCCATTGTTTAAATTGGCAGCATTAATCAGCAGCATAAATAATTTTTTTTTTTTGCTTTGTTTGTTGTCACCTGATGAGAGGAGGTAGAAAGTTTGCGTGGCTCTCTGTTAAGATAACAGAGCTGCTGATTACTCTTCCTATTAGTGGTGCTCTTTGACTGTGTAAACTAGTTCTAAGTTGAAATACAACTACCAGTTGCCTTAATGGTTTTTGGCTTTGCCAACTGCATTAGTTAAGGATGGAGAGCAATAAGCAAGACAGGGATCATGAGACTGATGCCTATGTGTATGTCTAGAAAGACCATTTCTGGCTTGACAGTTCATTAGCTTTGTGATATTTGGTCAACTGGTTAACATCTCTCAGCCTGTTTGGTTTGTTTGTTGCATCAATTTGTAAAACAGGAATAATAATAATACTGTCTTACCTTCTTCAAAAAGTTATCGTGGGAATCAAAAAAAGATTATGTCTGTTAAAAGATAACGGAGGCATATTTAAAAATTTAAGGGTTTATGTGAGCAAAAATTGATTTGACTCTGGCAGTATCAAACTGGATGCACTGCACAGACAGGAGCTAGGGGCAAGGCTTATAGAGAAGAGGGGGAAGCAAAGTAAGGGCATTATTTGATTGGCTACAGCTTAAGTGGTTACATTCTTTGAGAAAGCCTAGTTAGCTGTGATTCGTTGTCTTTACATTGTAATTTCTTAAACTTGAGACATTTCAGGCTTAGGTTTTAGTTTGCTTTTGTAGGCTTCTATTAAAACCACCTCAGTCTAATGGTCTTCTTGTTTAATTAATTTAGCATGCCAAAAGCACCTCTCAAAATTGCAAAACTTATAAATCTATTGTCCCATAACAAGACCAGATCAAAACAGACTGTAGTAAAATCAAGAGGTAAAAACATATTAGCTTTACTTTGCTCCTCGGAATCAGAATCAGGTGCCAGATTCTTGGCCTTCTCAAATTTCTTTCTTCTTGGAGGGCAGAGACTAAGGAGAAGGTTCTTTCCTAAGAGCGTTAGAACCTATATCCCCGCCATGTACTCTCCAGTTCTATTCTTCACTCAAGCTTGTGTACCATGACTTGGAGGACTTTCGTTGCCCAGATGGTGTCTCTCCTTATTCCTTCACCATTATTGGCTTCCTGAATGATAAATTTGTTGTGATTTTCCAAGTCCACATCCATCTTTCTGATATGTCTTTAGCAATCTTTAGGCTGTGTGTTGAGTTATACTCCCAACTTCTGGGGCTATAATTCCTAACTAGTTTCCCAAGAGGGAGGCCTCATGCATTCTCTAATTCCTCAGAGTGAAAACTCTTAGATGTGGCAAAATTTCCTTGGGGTCTGGTTTAGAAATAAGGTGAGTGTCATAATATAGGTTACTACACCAAACTTAAAAAAAATTTTTTTTTTATATTGGAGTATAGTTGATTAACAATGTTGTATTAGTTTCCAGTGTACAGCAAAGTGATTCAATTATACATATACAAGTATCTATTTTTTTCAAATTCTTTTCCCATTTAGGTTATTACAGAATATTGAACAGAGTTCCCTGTGCTATACAGTAGGTCTTTGTTGTTTATTTATTTATTTTTTAAAAAGTTTTATTGGAGTATAGTTGATTTACAGTGTTGTATTAGTTTCAAGTATACAGCAAAGTGAATCAGCTATAAATATGCATATATCCACTCTTCATTTGATCCTTTTCCCATATAGGCCATTACAGAGTATTGAGTAGAGTTCCCTGTGCTATACAGTAGGTCCTTATTAGCTCTCTATTTTATACATAATAGTGTGTATATATCACTTGCAATCTCCTAATTTATCTCCTGATTTATCCTTCCTACCCTTTTTCCTCCTGGTAACCATAAGTTTGTTTTCTACATCTGTAACTCTATTTCTCTTGTAAATAAGTTCATTTGTACCATGTTTTTAGATTCCACGTATAAGCGATATCATATATTTGTCTTTCTCTGTCTGATTTACTTCATTCAGTATGACAATGTCTAGGTCCATCCATGTCTCTGCACTGGCACTATTTCATTATTTTCTATGGCTGAGTAATATTCCATTGTATATATGTATCACATCTTCTTTATCCATTCATCTGTCGATGGACATTTAGGTTGCTTTCCTGTCTTGGGTATTGCAAACAATGCTGCTATGAACATTGGTGTGTATGTATTCTTTCGAACCATATATGCACAGGAGTAAGATTGCTGGATCATACGGTAGCTCTAGTTTTAGGGTTTTTTTTTTTTTTTTTTTTTTTTTGCGGTACGTGGGCCTCTCACTGTTGTGGCCTCTCCCGTTGCGGAGCACAGCCTCCGGATGTGCAGGCTCAGCAGCCATGGCTAATGGACCCAGCCGCTCCGTGGCATGTGAGATCTTCCTGGACCGTGGCACAAACCCATGTCCCCTGCATTGGCAGGCGGACTCTCAACCACTGCGCCACCAGGGAAGCCCCTATTTTTAGTTTTTTAAGGAACCTCCATACTGTTCTCCATTGTGGCTGTACCAATTTATATTCCCACCAACAGTGTAGGAGGGTTCCCTTTTCTCCACACCCTCTCCAGCATTTATTGTTTGCAGATTTTTTGAAGATGGCTATTCTGACCAGTGTGAGGTGATACCTCATTGTAATTTTGATGTGCATTTCTCTAATAATTAATGATTTTGAGCATCTTTTCACATGACTTGGACATCTGTATGTCTTCTTTGGAGAAATATCTATTTAGGTCTTCTGCCTATTTTTTGATTGGATTGTTTGTGTTTTTGATATTGAGCCACGTGAGCTGTTTATATATTTTGGAGATTAATCCCTTGTCAGTCACATTGCTTGCAAATATTTTCTCCCATTCTGTGGGTTGTCTTTTTGTTTTGTTTATGGTTTCCTTTGCCGTGCAAAAGCTTTTGAGTTTAATTAGGTCCCATTTGTTTATTTTTGTTTGTATTTCCATTACACTAGGAGATCGATCAAAAAGGTATTGCTGTGATTTGTGTCAAAGAGTCTTCTGCATATGTTTTCCTCTAAGAGTTTGATAGTATCTAGTGTTACATTTAGGTATTTAATGCATTTTGAGTTAATTTTTGGGCATGGTGTTAGGGAGTGTTCTAATATCATTCTTTTACATGTAGCTGTCCAGTTTTCCCAGCACCACTTATGGAAGAGGCTGTCTTTTCTCCAGTGTATATTCTTGCCTCCTTTATCAAATATAAGGTGACCATAGGTACATGGGTTTATTTCTGGGCTTTCTGTCCTGTTCCATTGATCTGCATTTCTGTTTTTGTGCCAGTACCATATTGTTTTGATGACTATAGCTTGGTAGTATAGTCTGAAGTCAGGGAGCCTGATTCCTGCAGCTCTGTTTTTCTTTCTAAAGGTTTCTTTGGTTATTCAGGGTCTTTTGTGTCTCCATACAAATTTTAAGATTTTTTGTTCTAGTTCTGTGAAAAATGCCACTGGTAATTTGATAGGGATTTCATTGAATCTGTAGACTGCCTTGGGTAATATAGTCAATACTACCCAAGGCAATATTGGCAATATTGACAATATTGCTTCTTCTAGTCCAAGAACATGGTATATCTTTCCATCTGTTTGGTCATCTTTGATTTCTTTCATGAGCATTTTATAGTTTTTGGTATATAGGTCTTTTCCCTCCTTAGGTAGGTTTATTCCTAGGTATTCTATTCTTTTTGATGTGATGGTAAATGGGATTGTTTCTACACCAAACTCTTTACTTGGCAATAGTTGGAGCAAGTCTCTTGTCTGGCCCCAGGCATCTTAACGCTTACCCGGTTGTTTAGGCCAGAAATGGGGGAGTCATCCTTTACTTCTCCCTTGATATCATACTGCCCACACACTCCATCAGGAAATCCTGTTAGCTCTACCATCAATAGATAGCCAGAATCCAACCACATCTTGCTACTTTCCCTCCACTCTTTTCCTGTCTACAATGGTTTCAGCAGCCTCCTAACTACTCACCCTACTTCTGTCTCTGGCTCCCTCCCCACAGTGTCTTCTCAGAATATCAGCCACAGTTATCCTTCAAAAGCTAACTCAGACCCATGCAGTGCTCTGCTTCTCATATCCCTCTGGGTAAAAGCCAGTCCTTTTAATGCCCTAAAAGGCCCTACAAAACCTAACCTCCTTACCTAACTGACCCCATCTCCTGCTCCTATCCCCTCTGCTCTCTGCTGCGGTCCTGGTCTTTCACAGTCTACCTTATTTAAGTTTGAACCCCATCCCCAGCACTACTGAGTCCCCTAGCCTGTATAAAACCATAGCACTTATAATATCCTATATAAGCTACTTATTGACTGTCAGTCTCTCACCTCTGGAATAAAAGGTGTGTGAGGACTTGGAGGGTTACTTGTCTTTTTTATTCACTGATGTTTTCCTGGAATCTAAATCATTGCCTGTTATGTAGTAACTTCTCCAATAGTTGCTCTAAGAATGAATGAAATATATATATATATATTTATATAATTTTTTTTTGTGGCCCATCTAGGGCATTATCTAGGGTATTAAGGGCAGATTTTTTTCCTTTCTGCAAGTGCCTCAGTACCAGATTTGATCATTAGTCCTCAGTATATCCACAGAGTCTTTATATAGAGAGAGTTCCTGGCAGCTGCTTTCTCTGACATTTGTAATAGGCCATGAAGACCATAAAGACTAAGCCCCTTTCTGGAATCTACACAATGTCTCATTGCTCATTTTTAGAATTTGTTGTATGATATCTTCTTAAATAAATTTAAACTGTCTAAACAACTTAGTCTATAGATGCATTTTAACAGAAAATTTACTTGGGAGTCTGTGTATATGTTGCAGAAAATGTGTCTAATTCAGATGTGGTAAATAGTTTCTTGGCAAGGTATAGAATGTCTGGCATTCCTAGGATTGTTAGAAATACATGTTTTAAAAGTAATTCCTTTATTTCCTTTACCCTTTATCTAGATATTCTATCAAATACCTCTGTAGTCTGGGAAAGATTGACACTAGTTTAAGTAAAAGTGTTAATAGGCCAAACCAAAGCAAACACTACTGACATGAAAATGCCACAAAGAAAGTGACATGATAAAACCGAGATTATTGAAATGGAAAATGGCATAATGTTTTATAGAATGAATAGCTGAGATATTTGCTTGTCAGAAAAACATTTCTCTTCATTGAAATACCTCAACTTTTGTTTAATTCTACATCAAAGATGTTTCTTTGAACATTTGACATAATTAGTGATTTCTTTTGTTACTCTTTCAAATGAAAATTAGCAAAGATTGTAGGCAGACATAATATGAATTAGAGAGCAACCATGAATTAGTTTGAAGTCCTAGGTCTTTCTTTATACTAGTTTTGAATTTGGCTGTATTCTAGAATATGTTGACAAAATGAGGACAAACAGGCATTCTATTATTTGATCAATGTTTGTGGAAATGCTAAATATTACTTAGAAATAGTTTCCCTGCCAGGTTTACTATTTGACTGGTATATATGTATGTGTGTGCATGAACGTGGCTGTGCTCGTGTGTATACACACACACATATATCTATGTGTAAATAAAACAGTCATAAAAAATGATTTTCCTTGAATTCGAAACTAAAAAAATTCAAATCGGCAAGTTGTAAAGTAATAATGTTTTATTTTTCTCTAACATGTTTTAGTTTTGCTTTCAAACAGATTTTAGGCCAGAGAAACAGTACCCATTATAAGATTATTTACTTTTGAGATTGTGTTTAAGGCCACATTTTCCGTGTCTGCTGCACAGAATTATATCTTTCTACTGATAAAATATTTGAAAAGTGTGCAATAAAACATACAATTTATAACAACTATTTTTGTACTGAAATCAGATTCCCTGCCAGCACATCTCTTCCTTGACTAAAGAGAGCTGGGGGGCTTAGTCACGTCGAATAACACTACATTATAAGTCCTGGCTAAAAGCAGGACTTATAATGAAGGAAGGATCTGAATTGCTGATGACAGTGGCTATTGGTGTGGGAATAAAGTGACTGAGAGATTTCCCTGTGCATTTTGCCAAGACCACAAAGGATGGGGATTAACAGATCAGGCTATTCATCCTAGCATCTAGAGGTAAAATAAGAACTCTTATATTTATATTATCATTGAGGAAGAATGAAAAATTATGTTTATTAAAGTGATTGGATTTTGTATATAAGTCACTCTAAAAATTCTAATAAAACTAAGGGTGGAATAAAAAGATACTACACAAATATTTAGAAAAAATTCATTAAGAGAATCTTTTGGCAAGTTAATTAAGTAATGCTATTAAAATTTTTTTTAAATTATTTTTTACCCCTCTTATCTCAAGGAAGAATGGGTTACAGTTAGAACAGAATAATGGGAATTGAACCACATATGTTTGTTTACATAGATTGATAAGTGAAAATAATGAAACTGACATATAATGGTCACAGACATGTATAGTTATGGAGCTTGTTTTTATTATCCATACCCAAGAAGATTAGAGAAGGGAAAAATAATCAAATATATACAAGGAAGGCAAAAGTTTCCTCAAGATATTCTTATTTAAAAGAGAAAGAACTAAATTAGTTGTTAGCATATGAAATTTAAAAAACTGGACAATACTGGCTAGAACTTTTCAATTCTGGATCACTGATCTGAATACAGCAGATGACATGTCATCAGGGACCAAAGCCATTACCATAGTGTCTTATGTGAAATAAGGTAATTCTCACATTTCTTTTCCAAGAGTAAAAATGGCCAATGCATACTATGAATTATTAGAAGTAAGATAGGTATGGAAATTTGTTGAGGCAAAGTAATGAAATTAGATGGAATAAACCAGTCTCCTATTCCTTTACAAAATCAAATATAACTCTCATTTAAAAAGCAAAACATTGTTCTTTATGAAACTATCATAAGAAGATGTGATAGACTCTAAATCAGTATGTAATAAACAATTATTGTTTATTTCTTTTTATTTACTCCCCCTCTTCTGGGAAAATGATACACAGATTTTGCTGGACCGACATCCTGTTCCATCCTCATCCAGATGGTATGGGTGGGCTTGTCCTGACCCTCACCTCTAGAGGTGGGACATTGACTTCCTTTGAGAAAACAAGAGCTTTTTCTCTTACCTTCGAAGTTACTGGGAAAGACTGTCTTTCTTTCCTTTGATGGTGTGTGGTAAAACTGTAACAGTCATTTTACCACTATAGCAGGGAATCTAGTTATTAGGAGGCAACAGTGTGGAGTCTGAGGGCAAGGCCAGAGTGTGGAAGAGAGGTCAGAGAGATAGAGAGGAATCAGATCCTTGGTGATCTGATTTTAAGCTTCTGGTTCAATTCTTTTCTACTTTTATACTTTCAGTTAATAAAGTGATAGATTCCCTTTATTGTTTTAGTTGGATATTTTTTCTCATTTGAAACATAAATAATTATTTTCATGGAAAGTCCTATTAAAAGTAGGATGGTAAAAATAATAGACCCAAAATGTGGCAATAGATAACTGAAAAGATGTGATGGAAAATGTTGGGATGGAAAAATTTTCCTCTATCATTCTAGGTTCCTCTGCTGGCCTAATAATTAAATTGACATGAGACAGATTAACAAGTAAACAAAAAAACATACTTATGGTTGTATGGGAAACCCACATAACATGAGAGATTCTAAAGCTGAGTAAAATGAGGTATATATGTCACCCTGGACTAAGGTGAGGTAGGTAGGGGTCTGGGACTCCAAGGAGAAGGAAGGCAATTTAAAGGAAGATAAAAAGAGCAAATGTTTGGTAAACAAATGTTTGCTGTGCTGAGCCACATAGAAACAATGGGACACTGTCTTTTAACAAACAGACTTTGCTAGGTTTCTCCCTGTCTTTCACACCTAGTTCATATTATATTATAGTTATCTATGGTAGGTAATAACTGCCTTCCTGGAACAGGTTCTCTATCTCAGGTTTTTAAGGCAGGTAGAGGGAACATAAAACGTTCTTCCTGAGTCTTTTGTTTCTTAAAAGTAGTCAGTCTAAAATAATCTTCATGACAAAGAGACACATTTTGGGGTGGCAAATTTTGCACCCCTACAAGGAAAATGAAAGCCCCCTCATTCCCCACCAAAATAAGGAAGCAGGTAACCCTTGTTACATCATAGCTGAATAGCTGGGTAAATATCACCTTGTATTTAGGGATTCAAATCAAGACTGCAGAGTTAAGATACTTGGTAGAAAATATTCTAAGTATAGTGGTATATGACGGCCTTCAGAACATTCATTAGAAATAAAGTTACTTTGAAAGTACAATTGAACACAAAAATGAACAGAGGCTCTTTAAAAACAATTGAATTTTTTTTCCAGCAGCAGGTTTGAAACAAATCTGTCCAAACTTTGAGAACATTTTATAACTGCCAGTTCCCAGGACTCCAGAGATGCCATAGTATTTTCTTTCCAAACTTTGTTTTCAGCCCTTCCCATTTATTCTAGAAGTTCCAGATAGTTTTCCAGTCAATTTCCTTTTACTGAAGTTAACCAGAGTAAATTTCTGTTGTTTGTGGCCTGAGAAACCTAATTGATTAAACACATTTCACACATTAATTTTTCATCAGCCTTTGTTAATTTAAACAATTTAAAAGCTATCTTTTAAACATCCCTTTACATGTGCACAATCAAATTAGTGCTTGTTTTAAAAGAAAAATTAACTTTAAAAATTACATATTTCTTATTGTTAATAGATTATTTTCCCCAAACCATTTTCATTTTATTACTGTTATGATGTTACCAAACCCAAGTTTGTGTGCCCAACGCACAGTGAGGCCAAACAAATGGAAATGCTGGAGTTTGGAGGAGAGAAATGTTTATTGCTGGGCCAAACAAGGAGAATGGGTGGCTCGTGCTGAGAAACCCCAAACTCCCTGATGGTTTTCAGGGAGAAGTTTTTATAGGAAAAATTTAGGATGAGGGCTGTAGTGTGTGTGACTTTGCTTTGATTGGTTGGTGGTGAGGTAACAGGGTGGTACTCCAGGTATCTTGTGCTCAATCTGAAGTTTCCATCCTCCATGTGGGTGGAGATCTTATTTCCTGTAGAAGAACTCAAGGGTATTGTTATGTATATTCTATGAGGAGGAAGCCGGACCTGCCCCAAGGCTGCATTACTGTTTCTTGACTGCATCTCCTTTCTTTCTGCATCCCCTCCCTTTCCTGCTTAGCAACTGTTTGAATCTGCCCTTTGGAACTCAGAGAAGATCAAGGAAGCCAAATTAAGCCTATTTCCTAGAAACAAGAAACAGGGGACATGGAAAGGATTTGTACTAGATGATTAGTTTTTACATCTAAATTCATTTTCTTCTCGTTTTACTTCAAAGCCTCCACATGACCTCCATTTCAACTGGAAGAAACCTGGTGGTGCATCCATTCCAACTCCCCATTTAATGAGGAAATTTAGAGGCTTTGAAATCTAAGGTCTCACAGTTACTAATTATCATTGACTTCTAGGCTTAAAAACCATGGTATTTCTACTTGCCCACCTGGGTAAGACTAAACACTTTTTGGAGGAAGAATTGCCTCTCTGGGCTCAACTATTTTCTTGACAAAGGAAGCAAAATTGAACAGGCAAGTGAATTTGCAATTCAGTTCAACAGGGTATCATTTGCTGTGATCAAACCACAAAGTTATTAAATGCTAGTCCATTCATAGGAAGAAAACAAATTAAATTTGTCTCTGAAAATGTTTCTTTAAAGGAATAAACTTATATAAAAGATCAATGAACATTTATCAAACACCATGTATCATGTGAATAAGTTGCAGTTTCTGCTCCAAAGTGGAGGAAATGGGTTGATTTTATTTAATAGAAATGGAAATTCCAGAAAGGGGAACAAAAAATACTTTAATTCTAATTTACATGATCTTTCTGAATAGAATAAGAGATCATTGTGACTGGATAATAAAAAGTTCTCCCTCCAATATCAAATTACTCTTCTTCCCTGTAAAAGGACAAAAGTGTTAACATTCACCAAGTAGGTTCCATTCAGTGGAAACTTTGAAAAGATTGAAAAAAAAGAACTTTTTTTCTTCACTCATTAGTTTTTGCTGCCTTATTACTTCACTGTAGAAGGTACTGCTCCATGCTCTTTAGTTTAGTGACTAATGTAATTCACAGAACATTGGTGACTCATTCTAGAAACTGGTCTTTCTTCTCAATTTTACTTTTTTTTTTTTTTTCTCCCACTAATAATCTGTATGGAGAAATACATAGGGCATGCTATTATCCTTTGAATATATTCCTTCATATAGAGAAACATGCAGAAGACCCAGTTCTGTGGAATAATACTTATGGTGGGCTGTACCTCATTGCCCATTTATTTCCTTAGATATTTCAAATGGTCTTTGAAGAAAAATAACAAGTTTGTAATTTCCCATTGCTTTTTAGAGATTCTCAGTAATCAACAATTTAACAAAATAGTCTATGACTAATAATACTATATACCACAATTTGATGAACTATTCATTTTAACTTAGGTAGTCGCTTTTTTGATATTGCCTGTACTTAAGCATATATAAACATATATGACTATTATATATATATATGTATTAATTTTACACATTCTGAGACAAAAAGCAAAAGGAATTTCTACAAGTTTTCTACATGAATTTTAAAAATAGTGGTCTGACTGTGAAGCCAGAATCAGAAAACTTTCTGTACAAAGCCCGATAGTAAATATTTTAGGTTTTGTGTGTCATGTAGCCTCTGTTCCTTCTACTCTATGCTGTCAGGAAAGCAGCCATAGTTAGAAAGGAATTGGCATGGCTGCATTAAAAAAAACCCACTTTATTTACAAAAACAGGTAGTGAGCTATCTGGCCCTCTGACTCCTGCTTTAGAATGTGAAGAATTTTTCCGGAAGGTATCAATTCACACAAGAGCAGAAATAATAACCAAAACGTTAAAACACAGTTGTAAGCATTACTTTGAAATTTCTGAAACAGAAGCTTATCCTTAAATGCAGAAATTCTGTCTTGCCATTATATTCGATAAAGTATGGTCATCTTCAACCAGGATTGTTTTTTTTCTTTTGAATTTTATTTTATTTTTTATACAGCAGATTCTTATTAGTTATCCATTTTATACGTATTGTGTATACATGTCAATCCCAATTTCCCAATTCATCCCACCACCACCACCCTCCTGCCACTTTCCCCCTTGGTATCCATACATTTGTTCTCTACATCTGTGTCTCTATTTCTGCCCTGCAAACCAGTTCATCTGTACCATTTTACTCGGTTCCACATATATGCGTTAATATACAATATTTGTTTTTCTCTTTCTGACTTACTTCACTCTGTATGACAGTCTTTAGATCCACCCACGTCCAACCAGGATTTATGAGTGTCTAAAAAAACTGCTGCCAGCTAGTTTGGGGCACTAATTTCTGTCTGATATACTAGTGATTATATATGTTACCAATGTATGCCTGCTAAGAAAACAGTTGAAAAGGCTCGGAAGAAACAATTATACCTTATGGTTTATTAAAGGAGAAAAATAGTCTCTCTAAAATATGCCTGTAATGATCTAGGAAGATGACTAGAGAAAAAGTAAAATCAAAGATATTCCATAGGCTTCTTGTTTATATCACCTTCACAAAGTGGAAGGATCTTTAAACTGGAAATAGTAGAACAAATATTATCTTTCACATAACAAGAAGGATACCCAAAAATGAATAATGCACATGAAACCTGTAATTTATCTTGGTGAATAACAGCTCTTTTCCATAAATTTCTTTAAACACTCCGAACCTATTAAGTTACATTTCAGATCCCAGAATTTATCAGAATATTTAATAGCATCTAGCAGCATGGTGATGGAGATATTTCTGCATTGGATAAGAAGTTGGTGATTTCTGAAAGTTCCTTCTACTTCTAAAATTTCAGACTTGTTGAAAATATCCTACTATTAGCACCCTCATATACTGAAAAAATATCACTAATTATATGTCTTTTCATAAGGGTGCAATGGTAAGAGATTCAGACTTAAAACAAACTATATCCAAGTAATGTGAGGATTTTACATCAAATTTACTACTAGTAATTGGAAGTAGAAATTGATGTGCTCTTTGTCAAAATAGTACTTCTTTTGTTTTTCCTGTTAGTGTTTTAGCTATTATATTCTTTGCCACATTACAAATTTATTTTTTTCTGTTTTCAAGGAGAAAAATTACTTATTCACAGAAGTATCTCACAGAACTCTCTCTCATCCTCTCCCTTTCTCTCTCTCTCTCCCCCCTCCCTCCCTCCCTCTCTCACTCATACACAAACACACACACACAAAAATGAGATTTTGTTGCTGTTGTTGTTGTTGTTTTTGCAGTACGCGGGCATCTCACTGTTGTGGCCTCTCCCGTTGCGGAGCACAGGCTCCGGACGCGCAGGCTCAGCAGCCATGGCTCACGGGCCCAGCCGCTCCGCGGCATGTGGGATCCTCCTGGACCGGGACACGACCCCGTGTCCCCTGCATCGGCAGGCGGACTCTCAACCACTGTGCCACCAGGGAAGCCCAAAAAATGAGATTTTTAATTAGAAAGATGATGCTTGGGTCATCCCATAGTTTTAAGTTATGTTGTTCTAATTTTGTTACATGAACTTGCAAAAAACTTTGTTGGAGAAACAGTTTTCCCTCCTGATTTGGGTGATATGTTTAGACAAAGGAATATTGGGGAAAATTATTGACAGTTTTATTATGTGGCACTGACAGTTTTATTTTTTATATAGAAAGAATATGACAAATCAAAAATCAAAGTATTGGAACATATTTTAGCTAGTCTAAATGTATAGAAGTAATCATAAAAGACACCATTAACTCATCTTGCTCTAGATAATGAGATAAAATTAAGAATAATAAAATTAAGCCTAATGATGGAGAAAATATTTTCCTATGCCCTTAGAAATAAAGCCTTAATTAGCTGGAATTTTAGAGAATGAAGTGTGCTGGTAATTTAATTTTCTGAATAATGGAAGATAAACAGAAAATCCTTTAATATCATGCCCATTTTGTTGCAGAATTCCTAAAATTAAGTATTATCTCTTGCCTTAGTAAGTATAAAGTAATTAAATTTTATGCTTCTTGAAGGTCATTTCGGAAAGTTATCTCTCCTTTTTCTACACTCATTTTACTGGAAACTCTTACATGGCATTTATCATAGTTTGCCTTGTGATGCATGTAGTATTTCTTCTGCCAGTTTATAAATGTTTTGAGGCTAGAAACATGTCTTTTTTTTTTTTTTTTTTTTTTTTTTTTTTGCGGTATGTGGGCCTCTCACTGTTGTGGCCTCTCCCGTTATGGAGCACAGGCTCCGGACGCGCAGGCTCAGCAGCCATAGCTCACGGGCCCAGCTGCTCCGTGGCATGTGGGATCTTCCCGGACTGGGGCACAAACCCGTGTCCCCTGCATCGGCAGGCGGACTCTCAACCACTGCGCCACCAGGGAAGCCCTAGAAACATGTCTTTTTCTTCATTTAGCCCCATAATAGATAACACAATACCTCATATGTAATACATGCTCAATAAATATTGAATTGGATAGTTATGAATTTCAGTTATGACTATGAGATATTATAGATTCAGAAATTGCCTCTTGCTTATAAGAGCATGTCAGAAATAATCATGGTTAATTACAGACTCTGACTAATCAATATCTGATTTTGGATCTGCTTCATTAAGTCATGTTTTAAATATTTAATGTTTTTAATATTTATAAATATAATTCCATATGATCATTTTTAATGATTCTATACATATGTATTCCAACCTATATATAGACCATATATTACTTAACCAATTTCCTATTTTTGTATAGTTTAATTGTTTTGAATTTTTATTTTCATAGACATTCCTGTATGTAAATGACTACATACATCATTACCTCTACACAGAGTAAAATTCTTATAAGTACAATGGGAAAGTGTATGCAGCTATTTAAGACTTTTGATAAATGTTGTCCTCTTAAAAAGATATAATAGTTTATAATTTTACCAATAAAATTATATGAGAGTGTATGTTTCCCAAAACCTTTGATCAAATTGAGTAGTATCCTATTTAATCAATTAATGGTAGGGAGTAACTCATTGTTCTCTGTGCCCCTTTTTGATCATTAATTCATTTGAACTTGTTTTCATTTTCATTGTATCTTATTTGTATTTCATTTCAGTAAACTTTGTTTTCCCATTTTTCTATTAGTGTGTTGGTCTTATATGCTTTTATATGAAGCGTAGTAAACTTTTATCTCTTTTGTATGTTATTTTTGTCTCCATTTGAAGTATATAACGTTTTAAATTGTTATGTAGTTGAGATTTTTAACTTTTGCCTTTAATAAGGTTCTGACTTTAGGGTTAACTTTGTAAACCCTTTTCACAGCCCAATGTTTAAAATGTTTTCCAGATGCTTACTTCTAGTTATTTTATGGTTTCCTTTAAATAAAATTTGCTTTGTTGAATAACAGAATTATTTTCCACATTGCCATCATACTGATTAGCTGTGGATGAGGCACTCTAAGCTCACTGAAATATCGACATCCCTGTAGAGCAGAATTTTCTGTATGTTGAGCCATGCCACCTGCCATGCTGACATGGGTTACCTGAGTGTCCAGGGAAAGCCTGCAGCTCTCTGTACTTTAATTCAGTCTCCAGCTGTGGGTAATTACCAACATTTAGGGTAGAGATCTAAATATTATCATTTTTTAAATGAGTACCATGATATGGAAAATGGTAAGGAATCACCTTGACTAAAAACTATGGCCAGAAACATTTATAAATAAACGTACCATCACAAAACTCAGAAATGACGTTTTTGATGTTTTCTGACCTCAGCAAGGTTATCCATTGTCTAGAATGGATCCCCCACGTGAGGTCACATTTGGACCTTTGAAGAAAATTATGCAATAGATACAAAAGTACGTCAAGTATCAGGCTTACATAACTTCTTTAATGCAGGCAGTATAATAAGGATTTTTCAAAAGAATTTCCAAGGTAAAATTTTCTTTTGAGCTTTGAGATGAGAAAATGCTGCCTCTTAATGTAGAATAATACTGTTTATCTCTTACAGTTGAACTCTGCATCAAAAGTTTTTCCTCCACAACTCCTTTTAGTTCAGCGTGATTGGCCTCAATTGCCGTTCATTCTTTAGTATGTGGAGTAGTCAATCAGGCAGCTCTGAAATGTGCTAAAATGAAGCCCTTGAAGTTGAATTTGTGGCTTTGAGAGACAGGACACTTTTCATCTGTATTCCCGCTTTTTATCACTGTCCTTAAAGTGTCTTAGAAAAAAAAGACATTAAGACATATGGAGTATGAAATGCTAATCAGGTAAGATGGTAAATGCCATTCAAGGGGAGAGATGATACCCACATAATGGATGATGATTGTGAATGTTTGGTAGTTGTGCCAACATATCAGTGCTTTTTGCAGGGAAGGAGTATTCTGAGGGAAGCCTGTGTACTGGTTTGTTCATAATCATTCCAAGCATTCAAAGAATGGTCACATAAATTTAAATATAAATGGAATTGCAAAAGCACATGTGAATTTACATACATATTCATACACAGATATAAATTATATATGTTCTTCATCATACTTAAATATCTGTGTGGAGATATACATATAAGTATATTGCTGAATAAAATGTTATTATATTACTTCTAAATAATGCCTTTAAAAACAATTATGATAGGGAAA
>NW_006782062.1:998611-1067004 GCF_000442215.2 Lipotes vexillifer
GAAAGAAGACCATCTAGTCCCCTTTACTTTCATAATTAAACATTATGTTTTCATCTACATGACTGATATCTAGAACATATGGATCTTTCTTTTTTTTGTGGTACGCGGACCTCTCACTGCTGTGGCCTCTCCCGTTGCGGAGCACAGGCTCCGGACGCGCAGACCCAGCGGCCATGGCTCACGGGCCCAGCCGCTCCGCGGCATGCGGGATCTTCCCGGACCGGGGCACGAACCCGTGTTCCCTGCATCGGCAGGCGGACTCCCAACCACTGCACCACCAGGGAAGCCCCTGGATCTTTATTTAATTGAAACATATTCTAGCTCTCCTTACCACTAAGCATGTTGTAGATATACTTTTTTTTATATAAAAAATAAATTCATGATATATTTTTGGAGTAAAAAATTACTTTCATAACATATCACTTTGTATGTGTATATGTTAGCACATATAACGTACACATATATTTTGTGTATATATATTTATATGAATGTTCATATGTGTATACACATATCAGTGTTAAAAACTAAATGTATGCACTTAAATGATAAGAGTAGGACCATTGGATTATTGGTGGTTTACTTCCTACTTCACACTTCCCTCAACTTTCTGAGTTTCGGTAGTAAAAACATTAATTTTATAATCAGAAAATATAGTAAAGCTATTTCCATTTTACTAAGAAAAAAAAAAGCTGTCTTTCTATAAACCTCACATTTGTATTATTTGGATTCGGCTTGCCTTAAAAGCTAGACTGAAGCAGTCAGAACTCTAATAAAACAGGGATCATCTAATGCAATTTAAATGTAGTCCACCCTTAGGGACACATACTAGGTGAAACATTCATCTGTGGGTCATGTTGATCATTTACTGCCCAAGATCATCAAGCTCACTTCCCACATTACACCAGCTCACCAGAAAGCAAGGCAGCTTAACCATTTAATTTTACCCTCCACAGCACACCTTTTTAATTTTAATTTTTTTTTACAAAATTTCAATTTATGTCCATGAAAGCTGCATAGCTTAGCCAAGAGACAGTGCAGGACACTTAACTTGGGTCTCTGTAGCATTTCCCTTACAAAACACTATGTGTGTGTCTTTTCCCAAGGACCAATATATGTAATAGTCACCAGTATTGCAAATGCAATTGTTTTTCCATCTAATAGTATGAATTTTGCCATTATGTTGTCTTTGCATCTTTCATTGGAAGCTCCATTACAAATTATTGTCAAAACTCTCAAATTATTTGTGATATAGACAGACAGATAGATAGATACACATGCACACATAGAGTGAAAGTGGTACAATCTATTGAGTTTTCCTCATTTTCCTAGGAGCTAAGAAGTTCAGATATAAATTTTTGTAATAAGTAGGATTAATATGGATTTCCTGGTATCATTTTTTCTTCTCTTCCTTATCTTTTATATAACATAAAATACTTTAAAATTAAAGTCTTATGTTAAAAGTATTATATACTTCTTATTGACAAACTTAAAAATACATAGAAAGTGACAAAAATAAAAAGTAATTTATAATTTCATCATTTTAGAACTTTTTCTAATGTTTTGTCCAAATATATGTGTGTGTGTATATATATGTATATATTTTTATTGCTTTTCATAAAGCTTTCATGTGCTATATATATTGTTTAATAACTTGATTTTTAAATTTAATATACTAAATATTTCCTGCTATTAAGTTGTTTTCTATAATTGATAATTTATATATATATTTTGGAGCATTTAAACCATTTTAATTTTTCCTCTTATTTATGTTGATAAACATCCTTATACATGTATCCTTGTGCATATTTCAGCAATTAGACTTCCAGCAATCAGAATGGCAGAGCAACTTTGCCTGTTCATTTGTAAACATGTAATATATTTTAAACTTTTAAAATAATCCTGTAGCTTTAGAAAATCAAGGAAATTATAAATTCCTCCCGTGACTCTGGTTCCTAGCAAATTCCAACAACTCTGTGATCACTCACAGGCCAGAGATGAATGGAAGGTCAGTGTCTTCATTTCCAGGTCTGACCACTGCCTCAGAGAGTACAACATATATATCCCAGGTGCAGTATATCCCAACGCCAAGAATTACATTCAGCCAGAATCTTGAAGTCATTTCTTCCTTATATTTTGGATTCCAGTGTTGCTGTTTAGAATACAGTGTCATTCTGATTGTTTTTCTATTAAAAGTAAACTTTTTCTTTTGAGATCTTGTAGCATGCTTATTCTTGTTGTTCTTAAATGAAGTGTCCCTTCATGAGAATACTTCTGCACATATTGGGTTAGATAAGGGATATGCCCTGTTAGTCATGTCCTTCATTCCTGGTGAATTTCCTTGTAATTTCTCTTTGATACATTTCACATCTCTATTGCCTTTGTCCTTTTTTTTGCAAACCCCTCCTAGTTGGCTCTGAGAGAAGTAGGATTTTTCTTTAACTCGTTTAATTGTTATTTTTAAAAATATTTCCCATCTCTGTCATTTTTTAAAAATCTGATTTCTGGGAGATAACCTCTCATTATCTTTTGTGTGTGTGTGATGAGAACTTTTAAGATATACTCTCAGCAACTTTCACCTCTCATTATCTTTAAGAACTTCTTTTGAATTTTTTTCATGTTGATTTCCTCTGTTTCTTTTTTATATCATACTATTTTCTCTTGTTTTTTAATCAGGCACAATACTTTTCTGATTGTTACTATTTATTCTTTTTGATGATTTTCATTAGCTTTTTTGATATTTTTATCTGGCTATATATTATTTGGGTTTTCTACCATTTTTTTTTCCTATCGGTTTATGTCAGTCTTTATCATGTTGCAGTTTTTTCTCACATGTCTGGTAGTTTTTATTATCCATTCAAACTTAAGATAAAGACTCACCCCATTTTGCACTGTGCCTGGCGTCTATGGGTACCAAGTCATTACATTGTGTTTCATGCCTCCAGAGAACAAACATCCAGCCTTCTGGCTGAAAGATGGCACCCTAGATGTTGACAGTTTCTGTATGAGAGCAAGGCTAAGAGTAGCATGAGCAGTGACTTTCCATGTACAGACCTTCAGCATATTCCCATTTCCCAGCTCAGGCTCACTCTCAACCTGTGCTGTACTGGGATCTTCACATCCTGAATTTGGGTTTTTGCTTGGTGAATTGACTCTTTTTGCTTGTAACTTCTCTACACACAGTTTATTGTCATTTCCCTCCCCCAGTTAAATCATTTACTACTTATTTACCTGCTTTCTATCTCTTCTATTAATGTCTACTCTCTTTTTTCTCTTTTTCTTTGAGAGTTCTTAATAGCTTTATTTCTTTCTTCTTATTTTAGTCGTGTCTCAGGAGGGAGAAGAGATACACAAATATGTTTAACCTGCCATGTTTTTGAGGAAATGGCTTTATGTAACTTTCAGTCACCCAGATTTTTTATTCAGTGTGCTGGTGATTGGTTCTAGATAACGAATCTTCCAATTATATGTTTTATTTATGATTCATCAACTTATCTCTCTAAATTATTTAACCTTATTCATCACTCTCTTTATTTAAATGGCATATATTGTGATGGAGCAAAACATGTTTGACACCAGTATTTACACTTAGGAAGCCTCCGCCATAGATGTTATTATGAGATAATGCAAATAACTAATAGATACATTTTAAAAAATAAAACCAAGATGCAATGTAACTAAATGTCAAAATAAATAGATGACACCAAACTAGATCACACTAGAATTTAGGGATTTAACAGAGCCTATGGATTAAAGATCTTTTATGTCTACAGCTGGTTGAGGTTTGGCAACTTTAAGACCTATATTATAATTTGCTAATATTTGTGATTTATCATATCTTTTAATTTCTGCCATTCTATATCAGAAAAGCTAAAACAAGCATTTATTTACTTTTTTTAAATTTTTGGTCTTTCTCTGCCTATGTTTTTCTACATTATCATTTACATGCAATTATTATCTTAACTTTATAATTAACTTAATCTCCTTTTAAACTGGATGCATGCCAATTTCATTGGATTTCTCACTCTACAACGGCTTTAAGGTAATAGTTAACACTACTTGTTGAACACTCAGTATGTACCAGGTACACAACTAAGCACTTTACATGAATTATCTAATCCTCCCCCCAAATCTATCAGACAAATATTATTATAACCTTGCTTTACTGATGAGAAATTTAAAACTCAAAATTAAGTAACTTGTTCAGGATCACACAGTCCATATAAATGGGGTACAAAGCTAGATAGTTTTCTTTAGAGCCCTACCCTTAACTAATACATCACCTTGTACACAGCAAGCAAACAGTAAATATCCGCTAAAGATGAAGGAAACCTTTACTAATCTTTTTAATCCTTAAGAAGTTTACACATTTACAGAATTCACTTTCTACAAAATTTCTTGTAACGTGATGCTTACTAATGGTGAAAAACCTTCCACAATTTTTCTTCATTCCTATTGATTTGCAGTCACTCATATAAAATTCCATTTCATAAAAATCTTTGGAGTTTTTTGCAAATTGTAAATGCTTATGAAATAGTGTCAGGATAGACAATGGTCCTTAAATCACATGGTTAAAGCAGATGGCTAAAAATGGATAGTTTATTCAAATGCTTAATCTAAATTCCCAGGACCACTACTGTTTTTTGTTTTTCCTTCAAGTTAATTTTGTGAAAACACCTACCATATTATAAAGATAGTGCTCAAAATTCTATTTTAATTAGAAAGTGTAATCTTATATTTTAAAATGTCTATACCATATAGATAAGCATTACTTAAAACCATAAGTCGTAGAGTCAGGCAGCCTGAGTGCAAACCACATTTAAGCTTGAGGTTAACTCCTCTGTAAGATGGAGATAAATTGTTTGTTTTATTATCAGATGAGATACTGCAAATACTTGGAAAGTACTTGGTATGGTGCCTCTCACACAGAAAGCATTCAATTAATTTTAGTGTTCATGTGATATTTAGAAAAGTAAGAGGAGGGACTTATTCTTCAAATAACTGATTGACCTTCTGTAGTATATATTTGAGACTGCTGCTCAGACAGGAAAGTTTGTCATAAGCTGGCAATCTATCCTAGTCTATACCATTTACATCAGTTATTCACTTACCTTCTCTTGAAAATATAATTAATTCTTTTGAAATTCTTTACGTATCAGGTACAGATCATTTGCTAGATGCTAGGGATATAGAAGTATGAAGGACATGAAAATCTATTCCTTTCTATTTTAAGTCTGGTAGAATTATTGTGACCAACACAAGCTGAAAACATGATAAAGTAGGTGGAAATAAAAGCAAACATTAGTCTATACCATGACTGCGTTTTCATGAGTTTATGTCAGAATTCCAGATAGGAGCTCTAGCTTCTGGAATTCACCATTCTAGAGGGAAAAATGGACTGAGTATTCAATAATTTGGGATCAGTTTCTGATTACTGCTACTCATTGGCTATACATATAAATTTAAGAATAATTTTTCTGTCATTCAGTTTCTTAAACTTTAAAATGAGAAACTTTGGGCTGGATGGTTTCTAAGAACATTTCCTGACTTAAATTGCTCATAACCTCTAGTGGAACTATCCCTTCTTCCTTATTTTTGTCTTAGTCCAAATTATGTTCATAAACTCTTACTTCAATTTCTACTCACTAATCATTGCCATCTCTAAATATGCTTTTCTAGTAGTAAATTACATTATTTTAGGTCATCAGAAAAACATTTTAACATTATAGAAATCAAGAAGCTAAAACTTTACTTTGTTTTTTACATAAATATTTTATCATTTGTGTCAAGCTGGTCTGTGGCTGAAATTAGATGTTATTAAAAAAAGAAAAAAGAAAGAAGAAAAGGTAGAAAACTAACCTGATACTTTTTCTTTCCATCAAATTTCATGAGAGCTGTGGTTTGAGAAAATAAAATGGGCCCCCTGGAACATAATGATATATGTGAAAACAGCTTTTTATGAATTCTATAAAGTATAACAAAATTGATGGATTGACTTCCAAGTATAAATGCAAGCTTAGTTATTTATGTTTGGGTTTTTTTTTTTTTGTAGTTTAATTTTATAATATTGAGGCTTATCCAGATCTTCAGGCCTGGAAATGAAAACAAACAAACAAACAAAAAACAATAAAACAGTAAAGCTGTGATCTAAGAAACTTAAGATGCTTTGACTTCAATAAATTATCTTTCACTTATTTCAGTATTCTGTGGACATTATGGTGAGTTGACAGTGATGAATTTCCTTTACTTGCTGTTAATTGGAATAGCAGAGAGTATATACTGGAAAAATCACATTCAAACATTTTATAAGTGGCATTTCTCCCCTGAGATAGATGAATATACATAATTTTAAGGTCAATTTTTAATGACTACCTTAGCATGTCATTAGTGGCAAAAATTTTACTTATGAAACTAGGATTCTAAACATCAGATTTTCATTATCCCACTGGAAATAGGATTTAGAATTTCCAAATAACATAGTAGTTAAGAAATACAGTATTTTACCTTCATCACTTTTCTCAGTAATTTCTCTTTTAGTTGATTCTACTTCAAACTAGAAATTTATCTTTTCACTAAGTTCTTATCTCACTTGTATAAGTACATCTATTTTATTAGATGAAAAACATGACTTTCCATTTAAAATGTCTTAGCCTGTAACATATATGTGTGATTTTCCTATATATATAGCAGGTTTGCACTTGAAGTACTCTTTAAAATATTTATTCTAGTATATAATCTTTAATAATACAGTATATCTTGATTGATTATATGGAAAGAAATGATTTAATTACAATTGTAATTACAATTAAATTACAACTTGTAATTTAAATACAAGTATTTTCTTAATCTCCTTAGAGTGGTTGGGGGTTATTTTCTAAGAAATAACAAAAAGTTGGAGAATACCTTCTCAAAACATTCTGAATTAACTTCTAATGAGTTTATCTGGATTACTTGTTCATGTTTTTCTAACATATTTTTTTCACTGTAGAGATGAATTAAAATCAATCTAAAAATATACTGGAATTTATGTAATGGTAATTATGAAACTTTTCTCAATTATATGTGAAAACATATTAAGAATCTTAAAAATAATTTTTATTCTTTTTAAAGTGAAGATACTAAATGTATACTGTTATAAGATAAAGGAAAATATTTTGATACAACTTATAAGAAGCATTTCCCCTCTCTTAGGAATAAGATAAAAATATATAAATATAAGTTTTCCAAATGTTTTCCTCTATGCCATGAGTATCATACAAAAGAAAGTTAAGCATCACCCCTAACAGAACACTTCATAAAGTAGTGGAGGAATGTTTAATGTGACTTTCCTGGTTTTACTTTTATAATATTTTCCTTCTTAGGAAATTGCCTAAAACCACTCTATATTAGCGCTTCCTGATGACTTTGGAGTAGGATGTAGTATGTATGTATGTGTGGCTTTTTCATCTGAAAATAGCCTGAATCTCTGATTGCTGTTATATTTCATGTCTGGTAAACTGAAATGAGCTTTGGACTTCCAATGAGAGAACAGTTTTGACTTTCAGTTCCATCATTATTGATTATATCACCTTTGACAAATCACTTAGTCTCATGAAAGTCTGTTTCCTCATCGATAAAATTGTTTTTATAATATCTGTATCACATATTTATTGTGAGAATTTGACTAGACAATATACGGGATAAACCTTCTAAAATGGTTGAAACATAGTAGGCCCTCAAAAATTTATTTCCTTCCCCTTTCCCCGTTGAATCTGAATACCAATAATGAAAACTATTATTTATGGAATTTGATCATATTTTGTTTACAGGAACCTTAGCTATTTCCCTTACAAAAGCTTGAGTTTTATTTCTTAAGTGATTTTCCCAGTCACTGACATGGACTTAAAACTTGTAATGAAATTCAGCAAAATAGCCAACACAATACTATTCTTTATCTGCTCATGTCAAGACATTTTTAGTCCCTCTGTTGTAAACTTCACATAGAAAGACTCTAAGAATCCCTGCTATTTCTCTTTTTCTCTATCTAAATATATGATATAGCAAAAAACTTCCTACATTAAACAAAAAAATTATTGAGGGGATGAAAATGTTCTGGAACTAAATGGTGATGATATTTGTATAACACTGTAAATGTATTAAATACTACAGAATTGTACATTTTAAATTAGTTCAAATGGTGAATTTTGTCTTATATAAACTTTACCACAATAAAAAGAAAATGAATTAATCAAAAGGGGCTTATTGGTTCAACAATGTGCCTGGCACATAGTAAGATGCTCAAAAAAATAGGATTACCGTATAATTTACTGTCCAAACCAGTTTATGTTTTCTGAGACAAATGTTAAGCTGTATAAGACACAAGGATCCAAAATATAAAATGGGATTCTCTGGGGAAAATGAGATATATGTACATCTTACCTGAAAGTGATAATTTTTTCGCCTACCCTAACAGCAAATGAAGCATTTTTTAAAAATTCCTCCTTTCTTCAAGAAATAATATGTTCACATTATTCAAAATCAAACAGCATAAAAGATTTTGGTGAAATATTTTGTTCCCATTTCTTCCCTTTATCCTTCTTCTACAGATAATCCCTTTATCAGTATTTTCTGTGTACTTTCAGAAATTTTTAATTCAAGTACAAATAATTATACACACACACAAAAACTTGTACAAACTTTCATACAAACTCCTCTACATCTTTCCTTTTTCACTTAGCAATACACCTTGGGCAGCTTTATTGATACAAAAATGAATTCTCCATTCTTTTTTCTCAGCTGTATAATATTCCAGTGTGTGTGGTTATTATGTATTTATTTAATTAGTCCTTTATTGGTGGACTGTTAGGTTATTTCAGTCTTTTGCTATTACAAACAATGCTGTAAAAAAGACCTCTGTAGTTGCATCATTTCATTTAAGGACAGTATATCAATAGGACGAATTCCCAGGAGTAGGATTTCTGGAACAAGTTAATTTTGCTACCTATGGCCAAATCCTTCCAGAGAAACAGGGCCAATTTATACAATAAGAGTGATGTGTGAGTGTAAACTGAGAAAATGTTGATAGGGTGGCAAATGACAAACTATGAGGATCTTAATCCTTTGTCTAAGAAGGTTTTATAAATGATAAACAAAAGATTATTGAAAGTACATATCAATATTTTATGAATTTGCCTATGACTGATCCAGGTTATCATTCTACTAAGAATACTATTTTACTTGGTGTTATGTGGAATAATTTGGGTGGGGTGTCACTTATAGTACAGTGTGGTATATAAAATTCAGGATTTATCTTGAGTTAGGTTCATCTGGGTATTCGTATATGATTTTGCTTTCCCATTTTTACATAACTATTGTGAATACATATACTTAAGTGTTGGACTTTTTAAAAGTAATGTATGAAATTGTCTTTCCAACTGGTTTATATTTAGGAGCATTATAAAAAAAAGATTTCTTACCAGTAGAATAAAATAAAATAGAATTGTTTTGTCATTGTTATGGGCTTGAATTGTGTCCTCACAAAATTCATATACTGAGGTCCTAAACTACAGTACCTAAGAATGTGACTGCATTTGGAGATAGGGTCTTTAAAGAAAACTAAATTAAAATGAGATGATTAGGATGGCAGCCCAAGCAAACTAATACAGTCATAGCAAAGTATGTCTTAGAGGCTTTCTGTGAATTCTTTCATTATTAGTTTTACTTAAGGATTTCCTTTTCAGTGATTATACAACTTAAATTCACCATTCTAAGAATTATCAGTCCCTTGTTTATTTCCAAGAAAGTTTTCCATATAAGAGACTACTCTATTTAGTTATACTGTGTTTTCTTCATATTTTCTATAGGGTTAATGCAGATTAACAGTAAACATTTGAGCTATGATTCATTATTGGATAATCCATACTTCAGTTTGTGATAGAGTCAGTAATATTCAAGAGGCCTTAGTACAAAGATAGGAATACTTACTACTATTTACACATTGTCTAATTTTCAATTTATTTTAGCATTTTCTAATTATTAATATGCTACTAATATAACTAATAAAATATGCATATAACTACTGAGATTTCACCAAACATTTAAACTTTAATTACAAACTTAGGAAATGACATGCCTTAACAATTCTATGAGAGCCTTAATGCTTTAATCACCCTAAAAATTAAGCAAATAAAAATATAGTCATTACAATCTTGTCACCTCTCTTTTCTCAAAGTTGAGTACAAATTGCTAAATCTGTGGATTTAAATTTGTTTCTAAACTCTGTTCTTATTCTTATTTTAACTATTTTTCAGCTTTATTGAGGTCTAATTGACAAATAAAATTGTAAAATACTGTGTACAATGTGATGATTTGATATATATATACAACATGAAAAGATTCCCACTGTTGAGTTAATTAACACATACACCACCTCACATACTTACCTTCTTTTTATTTTTTATCAAATTTCAATTATACAATCCAGTATTATCAACTGTAGTTATATTAGATCCTCAGTTCTTATTCATCTTATACTGAAAGTTTGTACCCTTTTATCAATCTCCCTGTTTCCCCCAGACAACCCACCATTCTACTGTCTCTCTGAGCTCAACTTATTTATTTATCATCTTAGTTATTTAGATCTACTTGATATATTTTGCACCTAACTAAAGAGGGCTTCACACCCAGAATTGTGTGACTGATGCAACAAGTCCATGATTGAGAACCTGAGATGTGAACCTTTAGTGAACATTCCAAGATGATTTTTAATGAGTCTGTTTCCAGATGATCAGGTCCCATGTATTATTTAATTTTGCCCATTTCATCAGTTACTGTCCACATTATTACCTCTCATATATCAGCTATATTTTGATTATGAAATTAGCCATTTTTAAAAAATGATGTTTGATTTGATTTTTTTTTTTTTGTATTTGTAGTAAGCCTGCTATGTCTTTTCTTCATTGTAAACAGATAAAGCCAATTTTGCAGGTGCTGGTCTGTGTGGGGTCTGATCTGGTTTAGTTGAATCTAAAGCCTTTAGCCTATTTGGTTCACTAATATTGAACCAAATAGGCTAGCCCTATTTGGTTCTTCTCCTAGTCCTATTAGAACTTCTTTCTCCTAGTCCTATTAGAACTTCAGTATTGACATATCCCTATTTATTCCTACTAGTAATAAATCACTTGTTTGCATATGTATTATAGTCATATAAAGTAAAACAAAAATAATTATTGAATGTCTTAACCACCCAAGACCCTATGTTAGGTGTTATGAGATACTGCAAAAAATAATACTTCTTCTATCTCCTATAATCATTAATCTTTAGAAATAAGGTGTAATGTACATATAATAAATAACTCTAATGCAAAGCAGGGGAAAATATGTGCCATTAGAGAAGTCTAGATAAATCAGAATGAATTTTTGGGGGGAGTTCCATTTATAGCTGGCTTGAGGGATCTAAGACAATTACTCAAGAAGGCAGCATTGATATAAGATATTGATGTATGAACAGTATTCTATATATAATCCTGGAGGAAAAGAATATCTTAGGACAAAGATACAGTATGCATAAATGCCCAAAAGTAGAAGCGAGGATGTAGACATTCTTGGGGAGCAAGGGAGCTTTGTTTTGAGAGAGCAAAAACTTTTTTCTTCCTTCCTTCCTTCTTTCCTTCCTTCCTTCCTTCCTTCCATTCATTCAGTAAACTTCTAATTGGGGCCACCTATGAATCAGAGCATGTTAGGTACAAGGGCTACAAAAAAAATAAATAAAAGAGAAAGAAGATAAAAATCCTTTCACTCGAGTGTTTTACTGTCATAATGAAAACTAAATAACAATAACAATATTAAAAATAATAATTAACAATTATTATGTGCCAGGTATGTTCAAGGTGCTTTACTACTATTAATTACTTTAATCTTCATAACAACATTATGGAGTGGGTACTATTATCTTCATTTTATAGATGGAGAAACTGATATACAGAAAAGGTAAGAAACTTGATCAATTTACATAGCTGAGAAATGGCAGATTCAGGATTTAAACTCAAGAATCTGGCTCAAGAGTCTGTGCTTTTAAGCACTGCATTCTGCTACATGATATAGTGAATTGGTAGATAAGTCTCTACAGATAAATACAGACAGACAGTGAATGGCCTTAAATGACAAGCTAAGAAGCTTGGCAAAACTAACTTTAAAAGATCATTCTGGCAGCAGTTAATAAGACTGAAACAGTGAAGTTCTACAGCAAGTGGGTGGCTATTGCTTTACTCTAGATGAGAGATGAAGTTTTGAGCTAGGGTGGTATCTGTGATAATACACAGAAAAGAATTTTATAGGGATAGAATTATCAGGAATTGGATAAGAGAACAAGAGTCAAATATAATCTTAGTGGCATCAGTCAGGACTCTGTAGATTACAAGTGACAGGAAGCCAACTTAAACTGGCTTAAACAGAAATGAGAATTTGTTGGTTCATATATTTGAATCAGGACATTTGGTCTTTTACTGTTTCTCAGATCCACTTTCTTGTATTGTCTTCATCTTCAGGTAGATTTCATACATATGGTGGTGAAGATGGCTCCTGGCCTCCAGATATACATCATCCTAGAGACTAGAAAATCTCCATCAAAAGGGAGTATCTTTGCATATGTTTCAGTCAGAAGGTAGAGAATGGCTCTAAATGACTCAGTTTAAGTCAGATGTCCACCCCAGGAGCTAGAGTTTGGATCAACTTCTTTTGAAATCCTACGGTTGAGAGATAGGAGAGAAGGGTTTCCCCAAAGGAGAAGGTACAAGACAGGCAGAAAATAAGTATTTGCCTAACCAATATTTTGAGCCTAGTGACCAAGAGTGTGATAGTGCCCTTTGTCAAAAATAAGGTATATGAGAAAAAGGTTAATAGGAAGTTTGAGAATGAAAAGAATAATTCAGAGACATGTTAAGTTTGAATATTGGCAGAACACTTGGGAAGAAATGAGTAGCAAAGTGTTTGAAACAATGAAACTTGAGTTTAGGAGAAAGATGAATGCTAAATATAAAATCATATAGAAGTCAAGTGGGTAGAGATATGGTTGCTGAAACTGTGAACTTTATGAGATTAAGAAAAATGATCATCACACATATAAAAGAAGACCCAAAATCAAATACTATCACTGAAACTAAGTGATAAGCATTCCAAGAAGACAGATGGATCACCAGGATCAAAAGCCACAGCTAGATCAAAGAAGGGCTGATAAAAAGGTATTTGGTCTTGATAAACAGCAAATCAATGGTGGTCTCAAAGAGAACAGTTCAGGTAAAACAAAAACACATTTTGAAGAATTAAAGAATAAATAAGAGAGAGGATAGGGTGGACTTAAATTCCTAGCCAGGCTACTAAATAGCAAGCTTTGTGGCCATGGGCAAGAAACTTAAAATCTCTAAGGCTCTGTTTACTCATGCTTAAAATAGAGATTATAATAGTAATTGTATCTTCCTTATAGATTTTACTTGAGGTTGTATTCAAAAGTACTTAACCTAGTGCCTGGAAAATGACAAGTTCTCAGTAAATGTTAGCTCTAGGTGTGTGTGGATGATACAATGAGTATGGAGGATGCAGCAGCAGCAAAATTTAGGATTATTACAAGATGTGTTGCAGTGAAGGGAAGTAAAGAGACATATGGGGCAGATTAAAAGTGCTGCAAATTCTTTGACATGTCTCCTGTTAAGAGATGGATCCCACTCCCACTTGCTGTCTCAGAATGTTTGCTCTGGAAAAATCAAGTCGCCATGTAAAAAGTGCAGGGATCCTGTGACTGCCATCCATGAGGAAACTCTAGCTAACCATGAGGAAAGCATGTCTGAAGAGAGAGGCCAGGCCAGAAACGTGTGTGAAGATGACCCCTTAGGTCTCCAGCCACAACCACCACCCAACTTAAAGTGATATGAGGGACCCTGAGTGAACATTGCTCACTAGAACTCAATCAGCCCACACCCATGAGTGATAACAATAAATTATTGTTTTAAAGCACTATAGTTTGTTTCATAGCAAAGATAAAGAGAACAGACATCACTTGTGGGAACGACAAAGTCTAGGGAAGAGGTTATTAAATTTTATTTTTGGTGTTTTGATTTGATTTATTTAGAAAGTAAACCTGAGATTTACATAGGCTGAGGATTTGTATTCCGAAGAAAAAGAAACTGAAAGTTGCAAGAAAGGCATCTGATAGTAAATGGAGCAAGGACCTGAAGAGACAATAGAAAATGTATTCAGGATCCTAGCAGGAGGAGTTTACCTTGGCAAGCAGATTGAACAACTTTTCCTCTGAGAAGGAGAAAATGAGAAAAGATAAAGCAAAGTTTGAGGTACAGATTTTGGATAACCTAATGGATAACATAATGATGTAGATAACAAATTTTCTTCATTTATTTTAGACTTAATGCCCAAAGACCTGCATCATTCAATTTTTGTAGATGTTAGGAGGCCTCCCTAAGGTTGCCGCCTCCTCCTCCTGGGTTCTGGTCATTGGAAGCACAGCAAGGTTAATCGGGAAGCATGGAAACTGACAGCCTTAGGCCACAGAAGGATTTGGGTCATTTACTACCAGGCTCCCTTTGGATCGAAGAATTCTGGCTACTGCTCTCATTATCTTCTTTTACCTCAAGGCACAAAAAGCATTATAAACTATAGCACTTAAAGATTCCACTAACAGATATTTCATTGCTTTTCATTCACTCAGGTGAAATGGAAAAAAAGTACAGAGTGGTGCTGTGGTCCATCTGCCAATTTATCTTTTGCAGTGTGTGCCATGTAAACACTTCTCACTTAATGCACGGTGCATGCATCATCCTTGAATGTTTAGTTTTATGGCTGCAAAAGTAATTTCTGAAGGTCATCTTAGAATGGAAGAAAACTTGAAGGTTCATGCCATTTATGTTCATTTTAGATAATATTGTATAACATTTAAGAACTATCAACTTTCATTCTCTAAATGTTTGATCTAATAATTTTAAAGATAAAATATGTTATCAGCCTTTCAGGAGCATATAGCCTTGCTGTGAAAAATCATATTGAAATATGGGTTGAAAAATATGAACTCTTCTACTTACTTTTCCTTAACAGATTTTTATTCATCTCAGTCACACTTTACTAAACTTAACATAGTGAGGAGGAAAACATAAATGCAGAACACTTCCAGGAGTATAAAAGTTACAGGAAAGACTTAACCAAATTTAAAAGTGCAATGCTCTCTTTAAAGAATATGTAGAGACTAATTAGATATAATCTCTTGGGTTACTTCACAGGTATATGTTAAGGTATAGTCACCATACATAAACATTTTGGTCTTACAAAAAATGTTCTTTACTTTGTTATTCATGTGTTTTGGGTCATAGTTATAAGGTTCCTGAGACTTTTAACCCCACTTGCTGTGATGATAGCTCCTGTTGTCACCCCCTCCTTCATCAAAACTTCACAATTCCCTCTTCTCTCATATCTCTAGTCATTTCCTCTTCACTAGATCTTTCCTATCCACCTGTAAACAGACATTTTTCCTCACCCTCAGAAAATAAACACACAAGACAAAATCAAACAAATCTTTCTTTCCGTGCTGCCTCTCTCTGTGACACTGCCCTCTTTTTATCCTCTCTCACCCTCCAGACATCTGAAGGAATTTTTCTATGTCCATTTTTAGGTCTTTGATCCCACTTTTCTTCCCACCATGATCTAATTTACATTTTTTGCTACTGAATGAAAATTGCTTCTGCATTGGAGACATAGATAGGAATATCTTAGCCCTCACAAGGGTCAATAGAGGACATCCAGGTGTCTCTTTTCAACTCTTAACCTTACAGACTGCTCTGAATCACTCATCATTTGGATTATAAGGCATTCTTCATGATTTCTCTTCCTGCTTCACCAATTATGTCCATATTTATCCCTTAAATATTTCCCCTCCACACTCATACACATGTTCAAACACATGGTTCCATCCTTAGGTCTTTTCTTTTTTTCTTCACCTCTACCTGGGTGATCTCCTTAAGTCCTATGGTGTCAACTACCATGGACTTCTTGGAGATCACCTGAACCTGTCTCCTTGGTGTCCATTTGCCTACTTGAATACTCCTAGGCACTTCAGTTCTCATTGAATAAATGTCTATATATACTCAAACTTTATCCTCCTCCTCTATATATTTTCTCAGTTAATAGGTCATTGATTCACTTAACCCAATAGCTAGCAATCTAGGTATTAACATAGTAGATTGAAACTTACTGCCAATATCCAACAATTTGAACCAGCAATTTCATATGGTTCCACTTAATAGTTTTCCTCTCCTTTTCCTCTTCCTTATCTAATCAGTCACCAAGTTCCATTAATTTTACTTCAGAGTGACTCTAAATCTATTAATTCTTCTCTGTTTTTAACTTCTACTGCCATAATTCAGGACCTCTTAACTGCTTATTTATACTGTTGCAAAATTATCTTAATTAGTCCTTTTGAGTCTATTCTCTTACATTTTGAGGGTTTTCCAAAAATTAACATTAGATTGTCTTTAAGAACAGAGATATGTAAGCAGAGCCCCTATTGTTTGCCTATTTATGTAGTGTAATATTTCTTTTCAATAATATGGCATCCATGTCCTAGTTCTAGAAACTACCACAGCTTTAACATTAGCCATCCCTATCTCCTCTACAAAACCTGGTCCCATCTGGGCATGCTACAGCTGAACTTGCATGAGTGGCTTGCTAGTTCAGGAACAGGCTTTGCCCTTTAATGCTGTAGGTAATGATCCCAACATGGATGTCTCACTCTTCCCCTTTGAGGATAACCTACTTATCCTACAAATGTCACCTGTTCTATGAGATCTTCCCTGATGCACTTACTACCCATTCCTTTAACATCAGAAGAAAATGAATTGCTTCTTTTCTTTGTGCATTATAAAGAGCACTATTGTAGTAATAATCACATTGTATTACTTACAGATCATTTATCTGTTTGAACCTCCTACTATGGTATTAGCTTTATTGAAGACATAGACTAGGTATTTAAATATTGAATGAATGAATGAACTGGAATGTGAGTTTCCTTCTGTGCCTCAGTTTCATTCATTCCCACGTGCATGGAACATGTCAGTCAGCTCTGTCATGACTAGTCTCTCTGTGATGGCACTGAGTAAATCTGTAAGGCTCCCAATAAGAATGCCATTACGTGCTGGCTCTGTTGAATCAACTATTTGGAAATGAAAAAATAATAACTAATATTTATAATGTGTTTGCAGTTTTCAAAGTTTTTCCCTAAATATTAACTCACTTTTGAAGAACTCTAAATTAGGCACTTTACAGAGGGCACTTCTGAAGTTAAAAGACTTGTTTAAGGGCAAAACAGGCAGAAAATGACAGAATTTAGAAATCACCCAAGATTTCACACTAAAGCCTGCTATTATACGTTCTATGGATTAAGACTGCTTGGGTTTAAGTCCCAGTTCCCCCACTGAGTAGCCCTGTGCCTCCTTTCTTCACCCATAAAATCAGATGATATTGTTCCCTACCTAAGAGGCTTTTTATGAAGGATAAATGAATTTAATATATCCACAGCTCTTAGCAGAGTGCCTGCCATTTAGTTAATCCCTACAAGTGTTACTTATTATTATTATTATGCTATAGATTTTCTCTGGTAAAGAGGGACTGGGTTGATATCATAGCTAGAATCTCTCTCTCTCTTTCTCTCCTCCCACCATTCTCTCAACAATTAATTTAAGAGGCTAAATTCAAAAGAGCATGTGAGTCGGGTAATGTCACAGAAAATAATAAAATAAGAAAGTCACCTAGACACATGGTTAGAAGGCCAATCACTCCTACGTGGGTTGTTTCTACATGTCTTGACCCAAATTAATCCTAATCTTGTCTCATGAAACTCTCAGGAGAGATAAAGTGGGGCTATTATAGGCTGAATTGTGTTCCCCTCCCCACAGATTAGTATATTGAAACCCCAATCCCCAGTGCCTCAGAATATGCCAATTTGCAATAGGGCCTTTAAAGAGGTGATTAAGTTAAAACAAAGCATTAGGGTGGGCCCTAATCCAATCTGACTGGTGTTTTTATAATTGAAAATTTGATACAAGGAGGCACTAGGGATGCCTCTGACGATGTGAAGACACAGCAAGAAGGTGGCCATCTGCAAGCCCGGGAGAGAAGCCTCAGAAGAACCAAACCTGATGACACCTTGATCTTGGATTTCTAATCTTCAGAAATGTGAGAAAATGCATTTCTGTTGTTTAAGCCACCCAGTCTGTGGCTTTGCTATGGCAGCCATGGCAAACTAATGCAGGAACTGTTGCTCATCATCAGCCCACAGTTTACTTAGCTAGAAACTGGGTCAAGTGGAGACTTAGTGTCTTGCTTCTGATCTCACAGATTCTGCCGGAGCCATAAATATTGCTAAGTCTACCTTGGGAACTGAATTTGTGCTTCTACATTAAATTAATTCAAAAACAGTAGGAAATTACAAATGTCAGGAACCTATTGTGCAAGGAGCTAGTCCTCGTTACAGTCAGGTTTCAACCCAGGAAGTGTTCAATTTCATCTGGATTAAGCTTCAATCAGTGGGTTCCTGTCTACTAATTGGCTTAAGAAATAGTTTCTTTAAACTTTTGGGAAATTTTCATGAGCAGTTAAGCCCTTTGTTAAATGTTAATGATTCAGGTTTGAGTCTATGGAAGATATAAAAGGGTTAGTGATATCAACAATTTATAAAAAAATAACTGACCTTTTAAAATAATTGTAATATTAATACACGGCATTGATGTAGTGTGGTTAACTTCCCCAAATTCTTTCATTTCTCCTATTTAAGATTTTATGAGGAAAAGCCAATCCTGGGAAGACTAAGATAGAATCCAACATTTTTAGTACTTTAAAGAGAGAAATAAAAACTTCAGATAACAAGTCTGCTTTTCTACAATTATTTTTATCATATGAAAGATAGAAGACAAAAGATAAAGCAAGAATTGATGGTGGTGTCAATGTGGTGAAAAATGCTCTTGAGTAGGGATTGAAATACTGTACAATTTTCTTGAAAGGACCAGTCTTCTTTCAAATGAGATATTATCTGCTGTCACTTCCATGAAAAATATAGCACCTGCCTCTGCATGTTTCTTCTACTTTGAACAGTGTTCCTTGGTGAGACCTGAAAGATTGGCTGGCAGAGGCAATTTGCCTTTGTTTTCTTGGGTCAGCAGCCCCTGAATTCACAGTCTTTCAAATTCAAAGTTGAAGTACTATTGTCTAGTTTGCTAAATTCATCTATTTTCAGACTTCCCTGTTTGCATTGCAGAGTGAAAGACCATATTCAGTAGCAACTTTACAAGAAGCTATTCTAAAATATACATGTAGCTATTACTTATTGAATGCACTGTTCTAAGCTCTATGCTCTATCCTAGTTTCTGTGTGCTTATTATTTCACTTTTTCTGGAAGTTAGAAGCTAATCTCATAGTACACAATTCACTTGCTTACTAATTCAGTAAACATTATTAATGCAACCTGTTTTTTATATGTGCCAGGCACAATTGTAGAGATAGAAATAAGAAAAGATAAAAGCCCTAAAAGAAACCACAGTCTGAACCTTAACTGTTTGATAGTGTACACTAGCTGCATGTGGATTTTTAAGTTTAAATTAATAAAAATAAAATAAAATGGAGAATTCATTTCCTCAGTCATACTAGCCATTTTTCAAGTGCTTAGTAGTTATATGTGACAGTGGCTACTCTACTGGACAGTATAGAAGAAAATTTTCATCTTTGCCGAACGTTCTGCTCTGGTCTAGAGATTGGCACTTTCCAACAATTTGCGTGTTCTGATAAAGCATAGTTTAATTCTGTTTACTATGGGCCATACTATGGATAACCTATTTTAGCCATGGTCGGGGAAAAGTAATTGATGGATATATGTAAAATGCAAGCATCTTTTTTTCACTATTTCACTTTTCAACAAGGGAAATCTACAATAGACTGCAGAGAGTATGGCATCCTGGATCCCCAGGGCTTCAGAAAGACAGGTCTATTAGTGATCAACAAAATTACAGAATTATACAAAATATTATAAGGGTTTTTTCAAGGTCAAGGATGCCTCTCAGGGTTAGCAGAGAAATCTATACAAGGTGCTCTCATGGAGATCCACCATTCCAAAGGGTAAGAGAATCAAAAAAAAAATTGGGGAGACAAAGCGAGGCTTAAGAACAAGATGAGGGCAGTGAACCAACTACAGGGCAATACAGATGGGTTTCACTGAACAGATACCTTACTGCCTTTTCTAAATATATTGATTATTAGAATTTACAAGTGACTGCCATGTCACACTTTTTCAGAAATCATATGGGCAACTTTGAGTTGTATGGTGTCATGGTTAAGATTAATGTAGTGACTGCAGCATGGTAATCGAATGCTTCTATGACACTTGTAATTGAATTAATTTCTTAATAAACAGTTGTAGTTATTTGTTTCCCATACTCTTCTGATTGCATACCTTTGAATTCATTACTTGAGGATCTAAATGTTATGTTGCTCTGAAAATGACTGAACATTATCACTAGTGTTGAAAAACGTACAAGTTTTATTAGCATTCAAAAAAGCTATTAACTGTAACATAATGAAAGAGAAAATGGTTATCTGCACTCTAAAAATGCAAAGGTTTTCATCATATCTTTTCATCTTTTTCCTCTTCTGTATCAGTACAGAGGCAGTTCAGGTGGCATTATATATGGATAATTCAGCATTAAACATTGAGGTGGTATTCTGACAAGTCTCATGAGATTGTCAAAGTTTGACTTTTGATCTTGCTTTTTACCTGGTAGTTTCTGTGAAATCCCCTCTTCTGATGGGAATGTATATACAGTACAGGTGGGGATGGGAGTAGTAAATGGAGTGGGGTTTAGGGTGGTTTTCTGTTATAGGCAGTTAGGGGCATGTTTTCTTTGTGAAAGCATTGCTGGTAAAGGAGAAAATGAATAAAAAATTGGTCACAAAAGCAAACAGTCTGTGGCAATTACTAGAGGCAAGATTACAGATGAATGAAAGGAGGAAACTCAGATAAAAATGAGAGGTAGAGTTAGTACTGAAAGGAATGAAAAAAGTTGTAAATCTCAGTTCTATTCATGTGGATAGATATCAGCAGCTGGGATTTTGCTATTTTCTAAGCAGATTCTTCATGAGTGTCTAGTCTCTATTAGACAGTGGTTCTTCACTAAGACTAAATAACTGAATTACCTATGGAGCTATAAAATAAATAAATAAATAAATAAATAAATAAATAAATAAATAAATGCATGTATAAAGATATATCTGTATCTACAGCAGCAAGATATTCCTGTAACTTATCTTTTATTTAGATGTTGACCCACATCTCTTCAGGCTGAGAAACAAGGCTGTTTCCCTGGTTACATAAGCAAGAGGAGGTACTGTCTTAGGAGCACAGAAGAGCTGACATCAAGCTTTTTTGTAAATGTATGGATATATGTGAGATGAGCATTTGTGATAAGCTGTGCAAGCTACTGCATGGTACTAGCATGATTCAAATGTGCACGCTTTGTTAAGAACCTCTAATTAAAAGGCCTGGGATTAGATGAGCAAATCCTCCTCTTTAGATGTTAGCCATGAACCTGAAACTCTCAAATAATGAAAGAAAATTATTATTTGAGCAATTCATTTGCCCGTTGTTGTTTTGAATACCAGTTAGGAGAAAGAAAAAGACCTTGAAGATTACCTTCATAGTTTGAAAATGCACAAAGTCTGGACCCTGGATGGCTCTAAGTTGTGATCACTTTATTCATTTCTTCCTTTATATTGTGAGATTTTATTCAATTTCACAATTTTCAAACATCATGACTCAATGTTTTCTTTCACTGGCCCTCTTCCCCAAATCTGGACATCTGCTTGTTACTATCACTTCAGTTAACTCTAAGTTGTTTTAAGTAATTCTCTCGCCATCTCCGTAAGTTTACCATGTAAATATTAGTCTTCCTCATCTTGTATGTGTCACATTGGGAGATAATACAAATGTTTAGCTATTTCTTATATGCATATATCTGCAGCTATTTCTCTTTTCTAAACACTCTTCAAGACCAGTTCTTCTAGAGCATAGTGGAACACCCCTTGGTTTGTCTTTATGTCAATATTATCTTTAGTGATGCTGTACTTAAAACAATATCATGTTCCTATGTTTCGTCTAAAGTTTCCACTCTCTCAATCCATAATCTTAAGATTTATAATGGCTCATATATAATATAATATAATATAATATAATAATATATAATAATATAACTTATCAGTAATATAACTGATAAGTTATATTATTAAATATAACTTATCAGTAAGATAACTGATAATATAACTTATCAGTAAGTAGACAAATGGACTACAGTGGCTCTTACAGTATGTGACAGGATGACATCTAACTATGACTTTAAATAAGTGATTATTTTTTGTAATTTTATGCATTAGTTATCTCTAAACAGACCTTAGTGTGTGACAGGGCTAAACAGAGAAGATACAAAATAACCTTTTCTTCTTTCTTTTTTCTTGTCAATTTATAAATTTTTTTTCTGACATATTTCTTATAATGTCACACAAAAACATTTACAGAATTAAAACTAAAAGTTTTGACACATATCAATGCTTCATATAAGCACCTTTAATTATTAATTTGCTATTTACGTTATTTCCTCTACAGTTAAATTTGAAGATCACACAAATTGTGTTGTATCATTAATATAGAAAATTAGTTACTATCCAGAAATTAGGCAGACAGTGATAGAGCTAAGAACTGAATTCATGAACTTCATGCTTTTCCCTGAGTTGTTGACCAATTGGGAGAAGATCCATAAAGCAGATCATATGAGGAAATAGTGACTTTAGTCCTTTGCATTTTCTTTACTCTTATGGGCCCTTATTAAGTGTAGCGAAATAGATGTGCATACATATACACAAGTATACAAAGAAACTTGTCAGAATGCAAAATAGAGACAGACCTGATACATATATGGCACTCAATAAGTATTCATTGAATTAATAGACATTATGAAAGCGTCTGTGAAAATATATATGATCAGACTTGTATATCAACCATAATGATGAAACCATTCTTTTTTAAATAGGCTGAATTCCTATTAGTCAAATTGGAAGATGGAGTAAATTACTAAAATGCTTTAAAAGGAAAGCTAATGTATGAACTTTAAAATACTAAGAGTTCAAAATATTAAAATGCAGTGCTCTTCGTTATTATCAGTAAGATTATCCACAGCACACTTAAAGCTTTTCTGTTACCTCTGAATCTCTGCTTAACTTTTGACCATTTTACTAAGGTATGCAATTAAAGACACCAAATTCCAAACCAATCTGTTTTTATACGTTTTAGTGATTCTGTAGAGATTTAATTGTAGTAAGAGTTCAGATTAATGGGTAAGATGTAACTGGAGAATTATCTGTGTATTTTAATTATCCTTACTAATGCTAGTTCCCATTATAATAGATAATTGGAGGAGACGTCTTAGAAATATCACATGTGGAAAAGCTCTGAGCTTCTATTTGGCAGCAAGCTAAATATGAATCAAGAGTGTTGCATGACTATTAAAAGCCTAAATTTACCTTAATTTGCATTAATAAACTTTAGAGAAAGGAGTCAGGATGGTCGTTACTCCACTTTTCACTGTACTTGTCACACCATCCCTGGAGAATTTGCATGAGTTCTGAAGAACGTAATTTAAAAGGGCCATATAACCAGAAGAAAGTGAGAAAGATAGTAAATGCCTCTGAAATTGCATTATATGAAATATAATTAAAGCAATTAAGCTTAGAGAAAGAAAAAACTTAAGGTGGATAACTGCCCTTACACATGGCAAAGGGAGTAGATACATTATTATAGTTTAAGAAGACAGAACAATGACCAGTGGGGGACATTTTAAAAGAGTATTTATTAACTGGCCATGAAAAATGAAGAAATTTTACATTTTGATCTGTCCCACAAAAGAAAGGCCCACTTTAAAAAGTGTCTACCATTGGAGCTGAAATGAGAACCAAGTGTGAGAATCTAAAATTTCATGATCAGTTGGCAATTTTGCAGAGAAAGATGGTTGTGGTCTATCATATAAAATTTTAATACTGTCTCCTATGATGTCTAGATTATGCACATTCAGTATGCTTCCAACAATGCAAAAAATATCTAAACATCAGTTTCTTAATATTGACAGTACAAAAATATGGAAATGTTATAGATTAAAAGCTAATACAACTAGAGAGATGTATGGAAGTATAATAAAATATTTATAGTTATCTTTGCCTCAAGAGATTATGGATTTTTCTTTTATATTTTATGAACCGTTTTTTAAGTGAATATGATTTTTAAAAATCTAATAAAATTATGCTATTTTAACTTGAGTCAAAAAAAGAAATGCTATTGTATCTTTGGAAGAAATCCTGTGGTTAATAGTCATCTATATATTTTTATAATTCTCAAAATAAGTATTATTTAAAATATACATAATTGAATTAGTTGTAATTATAGTTTGTTTTTATTCTGTAAGTGAGCATATTTTTATATTTTTGGTACTAAATGCTTAAGAATCTGTAGAAGGTTTAGTGGGTTAAATTGTGTCCCCAAGAAAGTTATATTCAAGTCCTAACTTCCAGTGCTGGTGAAAGTGACCTTATTTGGGATTAGGGTCTTTGCAGATATAATCAAGTTAAGATGAAGTCTTAGTGCATTAGGCCAATGACTGATGTCCTTGTGGAAAAGGAATTTGGGACACAGTAACACACAGGGAAAAGGCCATGTAAAGATGTAAAGGAGATTGGAGTGATATATTTACAAGCCAAGGAATGGCAAGGATCACAGGCATCCACCAGAAACCAGGAAGAGGGAAAGAAGGATCCTAGCCTAGAGCCTTTCAGGGAACATTTAGGACTTCTAGCCTCCAGAACTTGAGACAAATTTCTGTTGTTTTAAGCCACATATTTTGTGGTATTTTGTTACAGCAGCCCTAGGAAATGAATACAGAGGGAAATAGTTAGCAGTAGATTTTTATTAAATAGGAAAATCCTCAGGATTTTAGTATTAGTAATAAAAATAATAAACATTTTCCCACTTTCTAACTCTAGGTCATTATTTAATAATGTTTTTTTTTTTATATTATTTCCCTTTAGAGCATGCTATCAAGAATGCTTTGAACTTTCATACTGGCTTTAAAAAAGAAATGAAACCATTCATTAAATAATTAAATGTTTTAAACTAAAAGATCAAGAATCTGGAGATATAGATCTGTACATCTTTCCTTTTATTCTCTTATAAGTATTTGAAATTATATTATTTATTTTATTTACTTGTTTATTTATTGTCCCTCAGTATGACATAAGCTCATTGAAAGCAGTAACTCTGGTTGTTTTAACCACAGCTGGCACATCATAAATACTCAGAAGCATTTGTGGAAGGCTCCCACTGTAGTGACAATTACCAGCATCAGCAATTCCAGGCTTAGCATACACAGCAGGAAAAAAAGTTTCCTCAACTGCCCAGACTGACTTCTTAGGACTCAGGTGAGGTCATATACCACATCTTATGTAATCTTTGGACCAAGGAAATGGTATTCTCTGAAATGACATTGCTTGGGGCAACGTGCTCTTTACCAGAACCACAAGGCAAAACAGCCCACTCAAATTGCAGGGATGGGGCTATCTCTCAAATTAAACAGTGTAAGGTCACTTGTCATGTAGAAACAACAAATTTAAGTACAACAGATTTCAGTAAATAATTTTTCTTATGTCTGATCTCACTTCTGATGTTAAGTCTTCTCAGCACACAATTAGAACACGACCACGATTTTAATATTTAAAATATACCTTACCTTCTCCAGAAAGAAAAGTGGTAGTCCAAGTTATTTTGATCTTAATCATGGAAATATTTTTGGAGAGCTTTAGTTAATGCAGTGTTTTCTCTCATTTCAGTTATTCCTATGAACAATCTTTTTCAATTTCTCCATATATCCCTTAAAACCACCCAATTGTATATAAGATTCAGTTGCAAGAAATAAACGTTCATGAAACGGTCTGATGGATATCCAATCCGCTCTTGCTTTAAATGAGAGGTATAGTAAAGGTCCACAAACGCTGAACATTACATGTGCATTTTTGTCTTGTGTACACAGATCTTTCTTTGGTTAAATAATCCATGGCTTTGAGTAGACTCTTAAAAGGATCTGTGATTCTACCATAAGGTGGGACTCAATGCTATAAAGTAGTGTTTCTCAACTGGGGGTGATTTTGGCCCCCAGGAAACATTTCCAAAAAACTTTTGCTCATTACAGCTGGGGAACGGGAGGTCGTTGCTGGCATGGAGTAGATAGAGCTCAGGGATGCTGCTAAACCTTCTGAAAAGCTCAGGACAGCCCACATGACAAAAAATGACTGTGCCTAAAATGGCATTCAATGCCACTGTTGAGAAACCTTGCTATGGATAATCGACTCTTTTGCATCTCCCCAATCAAGATTAAGATTTAAAAGCAGCATAAAATACTCAAACTACGTTATTTTAGTTTCTCTGTACTTTATTAAACTTCTTGTTTCTTGACATGATGTTGTCACTCAATTTCAAGTCATGTTATAGAACTCTGTCTCTGGAAAGTGATTTGATGTGAATGTGACGTCCCACAATGGCTTTGTTTTTATCTGCCTACAGATTTCCTATCTGCCTACAGATTTGTTTTTATCTACCTACAGATTTCCTTTCAGTTCTAGGAAGATCAGCTCTGGATATCAGTGGATAATGTGAGGTGGAACTGATCTTGCTTCTTTTTTGTTTTGATCATTAGGAAGATATGAACTTAACTTGAAGACTATCTTCTATTGTAGTTTGGATAATAATCTGATTCTGTCTTCACTTTAATATTCTAATATCTATTTTTCCTAGGCTTTTACTTACTAACTTACAATTTTTTTATCTTTATCATAAGCATTTTTTATACAATCTACATTTATTTTTTCTTTGAATGAAGAATACATTTAAAAATCCTGTCAATCACAGGACTTCACACAAAAAATAACAGGTAAATATAGTTGATCTTTGAACAACATGGGTTTGAACTGCATGGGTCCACTGACATGCAGATTTTTAAAAATAAAGTTGTACTAAACTGTACACTCGAAACTAACACAACATTGTAAATTAACTCTACTTCAGTTTAAAAAAAAAAAAGATGTACTACAGTACTACATGCTCTGTGTTTAATTGAATCCATGCTTGTGGAACTGCAGATAGGGAGGGCCGACTGTAAAGTTTTAAGGGGGTCCAGAGAGTCAGTATCCCTAACGTGGCATTGTTCAAGGGTCAACTGTAGTACATGATTTCTTTATACAGTTTACACCACTTAATTCTTTAATACCAATGCCATTTCATATTACCATCTCTATTTAGATTATATGTCCTATATCATTTTTGTATCTCTTACAGTTAGACTCTTTAGTTTATTCCCTTTATTCAACTAAAAAAAAAGTAGTACCTACTGTGCTAAAAGTCTTTGTTGATATAAACATAAATAAAATAAACCATTTAGTTTTCTCACAGAGCTTACATGGTAACAAGAGAGATAACTATGTAAATCAATAATGACAGGGAAATATGCTAATTCTGATGCTGTTAGGAATAAGAGGAATATGCTCTAAGTATATAGTGGCAAAAGGTGGCATGATCAAATCCCGTAGATGCTAATTGACAGAGAAGAAAACAGGGAGCTGAACATTCTCCATCTTTTCTTATTTTTTCATTTAAAAAATTATTTTAGATAGAAAATGACAGCTAGCTAGATAGATAAGTAGATAGAATATCCATATAATATGTAATAGATAAATAGATTCACTGAACTTCCAATTGCTATTGAAAGTTCTTCTGGTTGTTTTTGATAAATTATCCAATTTACAATGGCTTTTTAACATTCCTCTAATCACCTTATTTCTAGTTGTATGTAAATCTATCCACTTAATAAGGAAACTCATCCAGGTCATTTTAATAAAGATAAGCAGGACAAAGCTCAGAATTAGCTTAGGTGGAACCCAAGGATTTTATTATTCCCTTATTTCCTTCCTCTACACCACCTCCCATTTCTCCCCCCACATACCAATTCACTGGAATCTGTTCTCTGAATCTAGCATGCTGTGGACACGTCCAATTGAATGTGAACTAAAGCATAATTTCATAACTTAGTAATGTTACCTGAAGGTGGGTGTTGAGCCAAGAGACACAACCAAGGCAAAGATCGGGAGAAGAAAAGATTTATTACTTAGCAAGGAAGGAGATCACTGGGGATCTTTCCCAAAGCAATGTCTCCCCAACAGCAAAACTGGGGAAGTCTTAAGCTATAAGTACATACATATTCATGAAGGGGCTTGGGCAGTAGGCAGAGTCCCAAGTTTCAGTTGATTGAAGTCAGGAAGGTCAGAAAAGGTCAATATCAACATTCCTTAGATTTCAGTTCATCTGGTGGTTGAGTACCTGAGGAGGGATTTAAATTCTGCAAAACAGCTCAAGACAGCACTTTAGGCTAGTCTTTTCCATTGAAATAGAACTGGGACTCTTTACAACTGATTTGTTATCTTTGCTGTTATTACTTATCTTGCCTGATAAATCTGTCCTTTTGTTTTCTTAAGATCAATATTACTAAAACTTGTTCAAGGGCAAGCATTGTGGCCAGACTTAGGTCAGAATATGGTTTAGGCCCAAAATGGCTCTCTTATGTCAAGAAAACCATGCCTGGTTCTCTTTCTCCGGGGACCCCCTACCCTATCTGGTCAGAGTAATAACCATACATTTAACAATCAAAACATTAAAAAATAACATGTTTGACTTCCTCAAATGTAGTGTTTTTCAAACTTTATTCTCCAATGACTATGAGAAAGGGAATTATTGGTCAAATGCATTCGAGAAAAGCTGAATTAGTCAAAATTATGTGAGTTTTTTTTTTTTCATTGATAAACTTCTTGGGGCCTTCATTGTGATAACAGGCACTCCTCAAAGTGCATGATTATTATATGCATTTTCCTATAACATTTGACTATAGAACACGTAGCTGAAAAGATACCATTCAAAAAAAGTTGCTATTTATGGTGTTTTTTAAAAAGATTATTATCATGTATTCTTATGGCAATAACTTGGTCACTATTTATCATCATTACTTTTCTAAAAAATTGTATTTTAGCATTAACCTTTTTCTACAGGGATATCAAAGCCAATGCTGATCCAGGTTCTGTTGGGCTTGGAAAAGGTATTCTAAGAACCCTATTTGATTTTAATATTTATCAGGACTGTGTGATATAGAACAAGAATGCCTGGAGCCTTTAAAAAGAATAATCTATAATTCAAAATGAGGGTCTTTAAAATGTAAAGTATCAGCCTTTTTAAAAATGAGGACACTCTTGTCAAATGCTAATCTTGGAACTACTTGACTGATGTTTTTGCAACAAGGACTAGTGTTACTACAAGGGAAAAAAATAACATAAAAGTGATTCATGCAATTTTTAGTAGGTTTTGGTTTACCAAAAAGGTGTATTTATGGATGTGTGTGTGTGTGTATGTGTGTGTGTGTGTGTGTGTATAAAATAAGAAAACACCCTAATTCATTTGCAATTAGTGCAGCTGTGCTTTACAATATCATTGGCTATGTGTCTAGATGATGGCTCGAATTGAACCTTATTTTACAGTTAAATAATTGGAAGGAGAAATTGGCAATCATACTCCCTCTTCTTGCTCTTTAAGCATTTTAGGCATTCCAAAAATAGTTGACAAGTCTGCACAGATTAAATCATTTAGGTTTTTGCTTAAAATTAGAGCTAAAATAAAAACAAAATGAAACTTGTTCTACTGTTAAGAATTTTTTTCTTTCTAAAGCGTCTGTAGGCCAAAGTTTATGTATCTAATGTTATTTCAGACTACCTAAATGAGCAAATGAATTCATAAAATATATAATGTATCCAGCGTATGGGCACCAAGGGGGGAAAGTGGTGGGGATGGGGGTGGTGGTGTGATGAATTGGGAGATTGGGATTGACATGTATACACTGATGTGTATAAAATGGATGACTAATAAGAACCTGCTGTATAAAAAAATAAAATAAAAGTCAAAAAAGAAAAACATATATATATATATAAAATGTATCCAAATGAGAGGTTTGATGAGGAACTGACCAGAGGGGGCATCATTCCTCAACTAGGCAGAGGCCTGATGAAAGAGGAACTCTCCAAATAGAGGTCTCCAGAGTTAAAATAAATAAATAAATAAATAAAAACTAGAAATAAAAATATAACCGTTGTTCTGTCTTAATTGGTTTGGGGAGTCCATGTGCAGAAATGAGGAACTTTCTTCCAGGGATAACATATGCATAGTACTTTCACTCTTAGGTAGTGTTTGGGTGAATCCACTTTCAGTAACAATATCATTCATCCAGAACCACTTGACTGCTATTATCCTAGCAAATCGAGTCACAGTTTCTAGGCTTGGGGGTCAACAGAACAACATTTCCAAAGGATTGTGATTATTTTTCCCTGAGATTTTTCACTTTCCTTGGACTATTTTCTTTTCTTTGGAGTGATTAACAGTAAAAACCTAAGAATGAACAGAGCCTGAGGGCTTGTCGTTGAGTAGCCAGGTAGGAATCTGCTGCAAGAAAGGAAAAGGACTTGCCTACAGCTAACCTAGGCAGGAGGAGCTCTGGGTTTGGCTTGGTGTTTGCTGAAGCCCTTTAAGTGGAGTTTTGGTTAGAGCTCTGCTGTTACATTCACTTGCATACTACATAGGCCTGTTTTTAGTCTAACTTTGTGGCTGATGAGGCCCACCAACCAATGTTGTAGGTATAGATGGACAGTTAGATACCTGGTTATAATCTAGAAAATCATGCATGGGTAATACTTTCTTGGATGGCTGATTACCACCACCCCCAATTTTCTTATAATAAAATACTACTAGTTACTCAGCTAGCCAAAATATACTTGAGAAAGTAAATAATAGATCAAGAATATTGGACTAGCTAGTGTCTTATCCCCTTCCACCTCTCTTTAAAATTCTGATTCCACCAATAAAAAAGATGATCCAAGATAATATACAAATAATACTGTAAAGAGTGATTTATTCAGGTAGTTCCAAGTCAGTGAGATAAAGGAGGTATTTTACTATCTCCCGGCCATGATACATGATATATACTGAGTTCAGCAACATTTAAAAGTAAATTTAAATATTGTAAATCCCAAAAACATTTAATAATATTCTTCATATAACATATTAAGTGTATGTAACTTATTACATGCACTGTACATACATTTATATTACATACACATCACACAATTGAAAAACAGTAATACACATGTTATAAATTAACTTATACTCCAGGTAAGTCTTTATGCTCATATTTTAGGACTACTTATAATGATCTCATTGTCTCCCTATGGGGTTGAAGACCCACAGGTTCAGAATCTGGTTGATTCTCAAGAGATAGGTTATGGCCTTCTGTACAGGGGTGGGTGTGTTGCCTGAAAAAGTATATTTACATTTTCATAGCAAAGCATTTTTGGTTAGTGAGAGTATGGGGAAAAACGAGTGACAAAAGAGATTCTAAACAAGTTCTTCAGAAAGGAGAGTTTTGAGACCCAGCAGAACATACAAGAGACATAGTGGTCCAGTTGTGATATTTCAGAAATGAATACTGTTGTAGGAAGGCTGTTGTTCACAAGCAAACTGTACAAAACTGCATCACAAGGCAGAGGAGAGAAGTGTAAACAGTAACGGGGCAGAGATTCTGATAGGGCTTTCCTCTTGGAATCATATTCCTTCCACATATTTCTTCTCCATCTGGTGGGCACTAACTGAAAAGACAGTGTGTTTTCAAAAATGATCTTGCTGAGCTAAAGTTTCTATAGTTCATAACATGAAAAGATCACTGTTTTTTTTTTAATAAAATTGTATTTTATCATGATATAGGGATTTCACAAAGAACTGCACCCATCCATTTACCTCTAGAAGTTCTGACTTTCAATGGATAATTCCTTCTTTAAAAAAAAAAAAAAAATATATATATATATATATATATATATTTAATTCCCTCTTTTTAACAATGAGGAAATTGAGGTTCTGAGATTTAATTAGTTTCCCAAAGCTTAGATCACATAACTAGAAGTCCAAGGAGAGCTTAAAGAAGAAGCAAAAACACAACAATCCAAAAAGTCAAGGTATATTTATTTGGGAGATGGTAACAGAATTTTCAGAATTTCCACATAAGGTATTCACTATCAAATGGGGCAAGTTCCTCTTAAGTTGATGGCAAGATGCCTGGTATAAGGACATTCAAGTAGATGATTTAAAAATGTCAATTTTATATATCAAAGTTAAGATCTTCACAAAGTAGAAAGTTATTCTGAAAGTTGATTATACTGATTTTCTCTGCTGTTCAAAATGCCCTTGGTTTTGTTTTCATCATAAAGACATAGCCAGAAATTCCTATTATGAGAAAACAATTACACATTTTTCAAAATTTTTTTTTATTTTTTATTTATTTTTATAAGTAAAAATTTTTTATATACGTATGGTTCTTATCAGTTATCCATTTTATACATATTACTGTATATATGTCAATCCCAATCAACCAATGTATCCCACCACCACCACCACCCCTCCCTCCCTGGTTTCCCCCCTTGGTGTCCATATGTTTGTTCTCTACATCTGCATCTCTATTTCTGCCTTGCAAACTGGTTTATCTGTACCATTTTTCTATATTCCACATATATGCGTTAATATACGATATTTGTTTTTCTCTTTCTGATTTACTTCACTCTGTATGACAGTCTCTAGGTCCATCCACGTCTCTAAAAATGGCCCAATTTTGTTCCTTTTTGTGGCTGAGTAATATTCCCTTGTAAATATGTACCACTTTTCCTTATTCATTCGTCTGTCGATGGGCATTTAAGTTGTTTCCATAACCTGGCTATGGTAAATAGCGCTACAGTGAACATTGGGGTGCATGTGTTTTTTTGAATTATGGTTTTCTCTGGGTATATGCCAGGTAGTGGGATTGCTGGGTCATATGGTAATTCTATTTTTAGTTTTTTAAGGAACCTCCATACTGTTCTCCTTAATGGCTGTATCAATTTACATTCTCACCAACAGTGCAAGAGGGTTCCATTTTCTCCACACCCTCTCCAGCATTTGTTGTTTCTAGATTCTCTGCTGATGTCCATTCTAACTGGTGTGAGGTGATACCTCATTATAGTTTTGATTTGCATTTCTCTAATGATTAGTGATGTTGACCAACTTTTCATGTGTTTGTTGGCAATCTGTATATCTTCTTTGGAGAAATGTCTATTTAGGTCTTCTGCCTATTTTTCGATTGGGTTGTTTGTTTTTTTGATATTGAACTGCATGAACTGTTTGTATTTTTTGGAGATTAATCCTTTGTCAGTTGCTTCATTGGCAAATATTTTCTCCCATTCTGAGAGTTGTGTTTTTGTCTTGTTTATGGTTTCCATTGCTGTGCAAAAGCTTATAAGTTTCATTAGCTCCCATATGTTTATTTTTGTTTTTATTTCCATTACTCTAGGAGGTGGGTCAAAAAAGATCTTGCTGTGATTTATGTCAAAGAGTGTTCTTCCTATATTTGCCTCTAAGAGTTTTATAGTGTCTGGTCTTACATTTAGGACTTTAATCCATTTTGAGTTTATTTTTGTCAATGGTGTTAGGGAGTGTTCTAATTTCATTATTTTACATGTAACTGCCCATTTTTCCCAGCACCACTTATTGAAGAGACTGTCTTTTCTCCATTGTATACCCTTACCTCCTTTGTCAGAGATTAGTTGACCATAGGTGTGTGGGTTTATCTCTGGACTTTCTATCCTGTTCCATCGATCTATATTTCTATTATGGTGCTGGTACCATACTGTCTTGATTACTGTAGCTTTGTAGTATAGTCTGAAGTCAGGAAGTCTGATTCCTCCAGCTCCATTTTTTTCCCCTCAAGATTGCTTTGGCTATTCGGGGTCTTTGGTGTCTCCATATAAATTTTAAGATCTTTTTGTTCTAGTTCTGTAAAAATTGCCACTGGTAATTTGATAAGGATTGCATTGGGTAGTATGGGTATTATGGAGATTGATTTGGGTAGTATAGTCATTTTCACAATTTTGATTCTTCCAGTCCAAGAACATGGTATATATCTCCATCTGTTTGTGTCAGGTTTGATTTCTTTCATTAGTGTCCTATAGTTTTCTGAGTACAGGTACTTTACCTCCTTAGGTAGGTTTATTCCTAGGTATTTTATTCTTTTAGTTGCAATGGTGAATGGGATTGTTTCCTTAATTTCTCTTTCTGATTTTTCATTGTTAGTGTATAGGGATGGAAGAGATTTCTGGGCATTAATTTTGTATCCTGCAACCTTACCAAATTCATTGATTAGCTCTAGTAGTTTTCTGGTGATATCTTTAGTATTCTCTATGTATAGTATCATGTCATCTGCAAACAATGACAGTTTTAATTTTTCTTTTCCAGTTTGTATTCCTTTTATTTCTTTTTCTTCTATGATTGCTGTGGCTAGGACTTGCAAAACCATGTTGAATAATAGTGGCAAGAGTGGACATCCTTCTCTTGTTCCTGATCTTAGAGGAAATGCTTTCAGTTTTTCACCACTGAGTATGATGTTTGCTGTGGGTTTGTCATATATGGCCTTTATTATGTTGAGGTAGGTTTCCTCTATGCCCACTTTCTGGAGAGTTTTTATCATAAATGGATGTTGAATTTTGTCAAAAGCTTTTTCTGCATCTATTGAGATGATCATATTGTTTTTATTCTTCAGCTTGTTCATATGGTGTACCACATTGCTTGATATGCATATAGTGAAAAACCCTTGCATCCCTGGGATAAATCCCACTTGATCATGGCGTATGATCCTTTTAATGTGTTGTTGGATTCTGTTTGCTAGTATTTTGTTGAGATTTTTTGCATCTATATTCATCAGTGATATTGGTCTGCAATTTTCTTTCTTTTTTTTTTTTTTTTGTAGTATCTTTCTGTGGTTTTGTTATCAGGGTGATGGTGGCCTTGTAGAATGAGTTTGGGAGCATTCCTTCCTCTGCAATTTTTGGAGGAATTTGAGAAGGGAAGGATGGGTGTTATCTCCTCTCTAAATGTTTGATAGAAATCACCTGTGAAGCCATCTGGTCCTGAACTTTTTTTTTTGGAAGATTTTAATCACAATTGCAATTTCATTACTTGTGATTGGTCTGTTCATGTTTCGTATTTCTTTCTGGTTCAGTTTTGGAAGGTTATACCTCTCTAGGAATTTGTCCATTTCTTCCAGGTTGTCCATTTTATTGGCATAGAGTTGTTTGTAGTAGTCTCTTAGGATCCTTGTATTTCTGCAGTGTCTGTTGTAACTTCTTTTTCATTTCTAATTGTATTGATTGGAGTGCTCACCCTCTTTTTCTTTTTTTATTTTTTTTTTTTTTTTTTTTGCGGTACATGGGCCTCTCACTGTTGTGGCCTCTCCTGTTGCGGAGCACAGGCTCCGGACGTGCAGGTTCAGCGGCCATGGCTCACAGGCCCAGCCGCCCCGCGGCATGTGGGATCCTCCTGGACCGGGGCATGAACCTGTGTCCCCTGCATCGGCAGGCGGACTCTCAACCACTGTGCCACCAGGGAAGCCCTTCTTTTTCTTTTTCTTTTTTTTTTTCACCCTCTTTTTCTTGATGAGCCTGGCTAAAGGTTTATCAATTTTGTTTATCTTCTCAAAGAACCAGTTTTTAGTTTTATTGATCTTTGCTATTGTTTTTTTTTGTTTCTGTTTCATTAATTTCTGCTCTGATCTCTGTGATGTCTTTCCCTCTACTAAGGTTGGGTTTTGTTTCTTCTTCTTTCTCTAGTTCCTTTAGGTGTAAGGTTATATTGTTTATTTGAGATTTTTCTTGTTTCTTGAGGTAAGATTGTATTGCTACAAACTTCCTTCTTAGAAATGCCTTTACTGCATCACTTAGGTTTTGGATCATCGTGTTTTCATGGTCATTTGTCTCTAGGTATTTTTTGACTTCCTCTTTGATATCATCAGTGATCTCTGGTAATGTACTGTTTAGCCTCCATGTGTTTGTGTTTTTCACATTGTTTTCCCTGTAATTTATTTCTAATCTCATAGTGTTGTGGTCGAAAAGATGTTTGATATGATTTCAATTTTCTTAAATTTACAGAGGCTTGATTTGTGGCCCAAGATGTGATCTATCATAGAGAATGTTCCATATGCACTTCAGAAAAAAGTGTAATGTGCTGTTTTCTGATGGAATGTCCTATAAATATCAATTAAATCTATCTGGTCTATTATGTCATTTAAAGCTTTTGTTTCCTTATTAATTTCTGTCTGTATGATCTGTCCATTGGTGTAACTGAGGTGTTAAAGTCCCCCACTCTTATTGTGTTACTGTCAGTTTCCTCTTTTAGAGCTGTTAACATTTGCCTTATGTATTGAGGTGCTCCTATGTTGGGTGTATATATATATTTATAATTGTTATATCTTCTTGGATTGATCCGTTGATCATTATGTAGTGTCTTTCATTGTCTCTTGCAACATTCTTTATTTTAAAGTCTATCTTATATGATATGAGTATTGCTACTCCAGCTTTCTTTCTTTCTCTTTTTTTGTACGCAGGCCTCTCACTGTTGTGGCCTCTCCCATTGTGGAGCACAGGCTGCGGACACGCAGGCTCAGTGGTCATGGCTCACGGGCCCAGCCACTCTGTGGCCTGTGGGATCTTACCGGACCAGGGCAGGAACCCATGTCCCCTGCATTGGCAGGTGGACTCTCAACCACTGCACCACCAGGGAAGCCCTCCAGCTTTCTTTTGATTTCCATTTGCATGGAATATCTTTTTCCATCTCCTCACTTTCAGTCTGTATGTGTCCATAGGTCTGAAGTGAGTTTGTTGTAGACAGCATATATATGGTGTTGTTTTTGTATCCATTCAGCAAGCCTGTGTCTTTTGGTTGGAGCATTTAATCCATTCACATTTAAGGTATTTATCAATATGTATGTCCCTATTACCATTTTCTTAATTGTTATGGGTTTGTTTTGGTAGGTCCTTTTCTTCTCTTGTTTTTCCTACTTAGAGAAGTTCCTTTAATATTTGTTGTAGAGCTGGTTTTGTGGTGCTGAAATCTCTTAGCTTTTGCTTGTCTGTAAAGCTTTTGATTTCTCCTTTGAATCTGAATGAGATCCTTGCCGGGTAGAGTAATCTTGGTTGTAGTTTCTTCCCTTTCATCACTTTGAATATATCGTACCACTCCCTTCTGGCTTGTAGAGTTTCTACTCAGAAATCTGTTGTTAACCTTAAGGGAGGTTATTTGTATGTTAGTTTTCATTTTTCCTTGTTGCTTTTAATAATTTTTCTTAGTCTTCAATTTTTGTCAGTTTGATTACTATGTGTCTTGGCGTGTTTCTCCTTGGGTTTATCCTGCCTGGGACTCTCTGCACTGCCTAGACTTGGGTGGCTGTTTCCTTTCTCATGTTAGGGAAGTTTTCGACTCTAATCTCTTCAAATATTTTCTCAGATCCTTTCTCTCTCACTTCTCCTTCTGGGACCCCTATAATGTGAATGTTGGTGCATTTAATGTTGTCCCAGAGGTCTCTTAAGCTGTTTTCATTTCTTTCATTCTTTTTCCTTTATTCTGTTCCATGGCAGTGAATTCCACCATTCTGTCTTCCATGTCATTTATCCATTCTTCTGCCTCAGTTATTCTGCTATTGATTCCTTCTAGTGTAGTTTTCATTTCAGTTATTGTACTGTTCATCTCTGTTTGTTCTTTAATTCTTCTAGGTGTTTGTTTTTAACATTTCTTGCATCTTCTTGATCTTTGCCTCCATTCTTTCTCTGAGGTCCTGGATCATCTTCACTATCTTTATTCTGAATTCTTTTTCTGGAAGGTTGCCTATCTCCACTTCATTTAGTTGTTTTTCTGTGGTTTTATCTTGTTCCTTTATCTGTTACAAGGTCCTTTGCCTTTTCATTTTGTCTCTCTTTCTGTGAATGTGGTTTTTGTTCCACAGGCTGCAGGATTGTAGTTCTTCTTGCTTCTGTTGTCTGCCCTCTGTTGGGTGAGGCTATCTAAGAGGCTTATGCAAGCTTCCTGATGGGAGGGACTGGTGGTGGGTAGACCTGGGTGTTGCTCTGGTGGGCAGAGCTCAGTAGAACTTTATTCCACTTCTCTGCTGATTTGTGGGTTTGAGTTCCCTCCCTGTTGGTTGTTTGGCCTGAGGTAACCCAGCACTGGAGCCTACAGGGTCTTTGGTGGGGCTAATGGCAGACTCTGAGAGGGCCCACGCCAAGGATTACTTCACAGAACTTTTGTTGCCAGTATCCTTGTCCCCTCAGTGAACCACAGCCACCCCCCACCTCTGCAGGAGAGCCTCCTACAGTAGCAGGTAGGTCTGGTTCAGTCTTCCATGGGGTCACTGCTCTTTCCCCTGGGTCCTGATATGCACACAACTTTGTGTGTGCCCTGCAAGATTGGAGTCTCTGTTTCCCCCAGTCCTGTCAAAGTCCTGCAATCACATCCCACTACCCTTCAAAGTCTGATTCTCTGGGAATTCCTCCTCCCGTTGCCGGACCCCCAGTTTGAGAAGCCTGACGTGGGGCTCAGAACCTTCACTCCAGTGGGTAGACTTCTGGGGTATAATTGTTCTCCAGTTTGTGAGTCACCTACCCAACAGTTATAGGATTTGATTTTATTGTGATTGCGCACCTCCTACCGTCTCATTGCAGCTTCTCCTTTGTCTTTGGCTGTGGGGTATCTTTTTTGTGAGTTCCAGTGTCTTCCTGTCAATGTTTGTTCAGCAGTTAATTGTGATTCATGTGTTCTCACAGGAGGGAGTGAGAGCATGTCCTTCTACTCTGCCATCTTGAACCATAACCTGTATGATTTCTGTTATTCAGATTATGTCAATCAAACATAGAACTCCTCAAAATATAAAGCAGGTCATTGTGATTCCGGTGCTCTCGCAAGAGGGAGTGAGTGCACATCCTTCTACTCTGCCATCTTGAATCAATCTCCAGTAATTATACTTTTTGTAAACTGTTCTCCCCTCAACTTTTATTTTTTAATCCCTTCTCCATTTTCTCTTTCATTGTTTTTATTTTTAAAATTCCTTGTCCAGTGTTAGTAGTGCTGCATCCCTCTCTGATCTAACATTCATGCTAGCAGTAAAGAAAATATATGGATTATATCAATCAAATATTTTTTTCTTCCTTTTTTTAATATGTTTTTCTGATATACATTTGGGGATTATAAGCAGCAAGCAGAAATCTGCCTTTCTTCCAAAATAAACTCTGTAGAAACTTCAAATCTATAGTGTTTTTTATTGTTTTAGTATAGATAGATAGACAGGCAGACAGACATATAGATATATCATATATATATATATATATATATAATTGTCAATGGAATTAATAAATTCACATGTACTGTTTATTTAGCATAGAATTCAAAACTGAGTGAACTGTAAAAAAATAAATGCCAGGTAAAGGTTACATCTGCAAATTGTACTTCTGGTAAATAGTAATAGCAAAACTAATACTTATTCCTTCTGTTCAAATCCTTAAATATATATTCTTTATGAGAAAACTCCTAGCATTAAATTCCAACATGTCATTCTGAAAAGCAATTCAAACAACTGCATATTTCTTGCCATATAGTAGAATTTCTGTGAGTTCCAAGAGTTTTAATTTTTAGATGGTTCTGAAACATTTCAAATGCAAGTGAAACCTATTTAAAAAAAATAATATTTAAGGTAAGTTTTGTCTGAGCCAAATGATACTGGTGACTAAAAGAAAATAACACACAGTTAGTCCTAAATGTGTCCTGTCTGGGTGACCTCAGTTATTCCCAGGGCTTCGGTTCTCACCTTTATGCTGATGACCCTCCCAATTTATATTGCCATCTTTGATCTCTCCAGTGAACTCCAAAGCTGTATATCAGTTTTGGGAATCTGGGAATCACCACCTGGATATTCTACAAGATTGTCAAATTCACTGTACTCCAAACTGACTTCATTGTTTTATGTCTCCTCATCCTTTTTCCTCTCTCCTGTACCAGGCAGAATACTTTCATTTAAATGAACAAAACCCCCAACTCAACTGGCTACTTAAACAATAAAGGAGATCTATTGGCTCAGAAGTAGTTAGGACTATAGATCTGGGAAAAGCTGATTTGGCTTTCTTTCTTTAGGATTTTTTGGCTCTATGGTTCTTTGAGAGTCGGCTTTGTTCCCAAATAGGCTTCTTTGAATGTTACATAATAGTTGCAATAGTTCTAGGTTTTATTTCTTCATTCACACTGTTCAAAAAGAAAGAAAACAAACCTTTAAAGAGTTATTTTCATAGAGCAAGAGAGCTTTCTCCAAAGCCCTCAGGGTAAAAACCCTACTGGCCAAAGGAAGATGGCTGTGGCTACTTCCCTAACCAGTTGCTGTGGCAAGTTCTTCAACCTGTCAGGATCCACACCTTGAACTGCGGTGAACAGTCCCACACAGTCACAGGACTGCTATATAATGACATAATAAATCGGATGTTGGGGGGACAACCACAGTGTCCACATATTTCATATTTTCCCCCTGTTTAGAGATTGTTTGGTTATAAAAACAGAAACATTTAGGAGAAATGAAAACATTTGTTGAAAAGAATTGAGAACAATCTCAAGTAACTCAGTTTTAGGAAATACAGACTGACGTCTCAGAAACTTGACAGTTTATCAACCATGTGCTTTCTATCTTTCTGTTCCATCATTTCTCTCATTTCGGCTTACCTCAGAATTTTTGTTTATTCTCCTGCTACTTTCCAGAAGTTGCCTTTCTCTATTTCTTTAACAGAGTATACATAGTCAAAAAAGACTACAAGCCAGTAGTTTAAAACGCCTTACACCTCCCATACCTGTAACTATGACTAGCCACACTTTTGATGTCTTAATCTCAAATTCTAGGAATGAAAAAGATGACTGGTCAGTCCATTTCCAGTGGGTATACCTACATTAGCTGTGGGAGATAATGGTGTGTCACATGATATATCAACCCCTCTTCAGAGGTGAGAAAGCAATATGAACAGGAGAAAAACTGACATTTGTGTATTATAGGATTATATATTTTAAATTTTGGAAAATGGAACCACCTGGTTTTCAGGTTGGAAGCCTGGGAATAATTTTTAATTCGTCCCAGCCCTTATGACCTCACCTCTTCCTGAGGCCGATAATGTAACAGCTACCTTTAAATGTACTAGATTTTAAGCAATCTGTTAAGTGTTATATATATATCTCTTTTCATTCTCTCAACAAACTTATGAGAAATGCACTAATATGTCTATTTTTTAGGAGCCCAAATTGAGGCCCAATGAGGTTTAGTAGAGTTGACAGATGGCAAACCTGATACCGTATCCCAGATTGGTCTGAGTCCAAAGCCCCAACTTTTTTTTTTTTTAACTTTTTATTTTATATTGGAGTACAGTTGATTAACAATGTTGTGTTTGTTTCAAGTGTACAACAAATTGATTCAGTTATACATATACATGCATCTACCCTTTTTCAAATTCTTTTCCCAATTAGGTTGTTACAGAATATTGAGCAGAGTTCTCTGTGCTATACAGTAGGTCCTTGTTGGTTATCCATTTTAAATATAACAGTGTGTACATGTCAATCCCAAACTCCTTAACTATCCCTCCCCATGGTAACCATAAGTTTGTTCTCTAAGTCTGTGTCTGTTTCTTTTTTGTAAATAAGTTCATTTGTATCATTTTTTAGATTCCGCATATAAGAGATATCATACAATATTTGTCTTTCTCTGTCTGATTTACTTCACTGAGTATGACAATCTCTAGGTCCATCCATGTTGCTGCAAATGGCATTATTTCATTCTTTTTAATGGCTGAGTAATATTCCACTGTATATATGTACCACATTTTTTTTTTTTTGTGATACGCGGGCCTCTCACTGTTGTGGCCTCTCCTGTTGCTGAGCACAGGCTCCGGACGTGCAAGCTCAGCAGCCATGGCTCACAGGCCCAGCCACTCCACGGCATGTTGGATCTTCCCCGACCGGGACATGAACCGGTGTCCCCTGCATTGGCAGGAGGACTCTCAACCACTGCGCCACCAGGGAAACCCCTACCACATCTTTTTTATCCATTCTTCTCTCGGTGGACATTTAGGTTGCTTCCATGTCTTGGCTATTGTAAACAGCACTACAGTGAACATTGGGGTGCCTGTATCTTTTTGGACCATGTTTTTCTCTGAGCATATGCCCAGGAGTGGAATTGCAGGATGTTCTCACCTCTAAAAACAAGTCACTACTCATTTTGTTTAAGATGGTTGTGACAATTAAATGGGACAATATGTAGAAAGTCTTATTTGCCCAACCTAATTTTAGTGGAGAGCTGGGATTGAGGTATTTGCTTGTAATAAATACATGGTAAGTAGTTACTATTCAAAGTATTAAATTAAAAGATAGATTCTTTTTAAGGGTATATACTGAGGGACCTCAGTATACCAGAGTTTAATAATAAAACTCTGCTCTTTACTCATTTTATCATGTTAAAAAAAGAATGTGTTTTATTCATTGGGCTGCTCTGATGATCCACACTCTAGGTTAGATATGAATTTGTATCTGTGAAATATCTTGTGAAAATAGATACTATTATTATCCTTTTAGAAATCAAGAAACTGAGACTCAATATGTAAGTTTTTCAAGAATATAAAGCTTAGAGGCAAAGTAAGACTCTCCTTGAACATCGCTGCTTCTCAAACTATATTTTGTATATTAAAATAAATCAGTAGTACTTTGGGCAATATAGAGAAGATAGCCTATGAATTTGTCAATTTGTTATATCACTGTACCTTGCACTATTAGCATTGAGATTTTATTTTGTTTGCTTTGTGTGTGGGGGAACAGCAGAGATTAATTTCAGGAAGGTTATATTTTTCTCTATGTCCACAATAAGTATAGGACAGTTAGATAATGAATTAAATGTTATATTGACTTTAACAACTATGCCTCAGTGTTCTATTATACAAATGACAATGTTAATTAGCAATCATAAAATATCAGCAGCTTTCAAAATACCATACAACTACATCAAAAAGTTGAATTAGTACTAGCTTAAGATATAAAGAACCAGCAGAAGAAACATACCTTAGGAAATCCTCTGCTGTTAGCTTCCTAAAATAAAAATTTAGATGTTGTGAGCAGGATCTCACTAGCTGATCTTGCCATATTTGTTGAAATAAGATATAGTGTTAATGATGAGGTTAGGAGAGACCATGGAAGGTTAACAAGTTTAGCTTCCCGTTTACTGATGTCTAAACAAATTTGAATATATTCAGCATATATGGAGTTGGAGGAAAAATGCTAGTGATAAGGTTAAATATTTGAATAGGAAGTATTTGACTTATCGGTGGGTTCCATATAGTCTATTGATGCCTTTTATATATGTAAATGTACAGAAAAATAATTTTAACACACTTAAACTGGCAAGGGTGATATGCCTGCAACTTCAAGCCATGAATTCTTGTTTTAGATACCCATTTGCTTGTGAAACTTTAAAAAGCTAGATCAGAAAGTTATTGTTTCCATTAAATTTTATTAAATTACTTTGGGAAATGGAACATAAAATAAGTAATGTCAGTGACAGTAATGAGGGGAATTTCTGAAGAGGTAATACTCTGTTAACATATACAAAGAGAATATCCCAATTAGATTATCATTGATTATATTTATTTAATATATTGGTATATTGATAATATCTTCTGACTTTGAAATATTCTTTGGCTTTAACTAATTTTTGCCTTTTTATTTTAGTATAATGTCCCATCAATGTATTTTAAGATAATCTAAAGTGGGAAATAAAATATTAACATTTTCTTTTTCCTCCTCAGCTAAAAATAGACATTTGAGGAAGCAGAAAAATTATATTCTAGCTCTAAGGCAGGGAAGGCTCTAGTTTGCCAATCTCAGGGAAAATTAAGAAATGTGAGGGAATCTACATCACACACAAAATGTGATCTCCATAGGACAGGGCATAGGGCATAGGCTTGTTCAAACTTGCTTCTCCAGCAACCACTGACTAAAGCCTTATATTTTACCATTGGTTTTTACAGATATGTAACAATATATAGACAGGTAGATATAAATGAATTCGATTTTCTTCCATTTTTCTCCATTCATATTTTTCAAATAATTCCCTAGTCAGATATAGTGATTTGAGAAATTCAGAAAGGTGCATCTTATGTAATTTAAAAAAAATACTTTTTAGTTGTTAAATATTTTATATCTGAAAAGATTTTCATTTAGCAAACAGATATTTATTGAACACCTATTATATAACAGCACTGCTCCAGGTACCAGGGCTAATGTGGTAACCAAGGCAGTCTAGGTACTGATGCCAAAAACTCAGCCTCTGTGCAGCTGTGCAGAATTGAATCTCAGAGACAGAGTTCTGCGTGAAATGGAAAAGAATAGCTTTATTGCTTTGCCAGGCAAAGTGGGACAGAGCAAGCTGGTGCCCCTCAAAACTGTGTGTCCCAACCTGGGCAGATTTGGTGAGGAGTTTTATAGCCATGGTTCAAGGGCAGGGTTGTTGATAAGGATCAGGGTGTGTGCAGGCCCTGCACACCTTTAATCTGGTCTCAGGTAGTCTCCTGATGAGCCTTCCTGGTTCCTTTAATCTGGCCTCAGATGGTCTCTTCTCTGAAATGAAGAATGCTAACATCTTCCATTTGTTGGGGATTTTAGTTTTATAAAGAGCTCAAAGATATTTTTATATGTATACCTTGAGACAAAACCAGGACCCTGCCTCAAAGCTGCACTGTTGTTTCTTGGCCTCTCCCCCCTTGTCTTTTCATACTCTCCCTTCCCTGATTAGCAACTGTTTTAAAGGCTTCTGTGTCCAGGATCCCCCACAGGGTCCTGCTTCATTTCAGTACTAGCCTTAAAAGAGCTTTCTTTCTTCTACTCAGGGGGACAGTAAACCATGCTGACTGTTCACTCCGTGGTTCAAAGACAAAATAATCTGGGTTATATAGATTCACAACAGAAACTGACAAGAACAGGCAAAAAAAAGGACAGTTTGTGTTTTTCTACTAAAGGTAGTGATTTTCTAATTGATTAGATAAAGATTTACCATTGTTCTGCATTCCTAGCAGATAAAATAAACATAGTATTTGGAAGATCATCAAAAAAAAATAATAATAATCAGAGCTCAGACCCACATCACTGTTGCTGTTGGAGAGATCCCCAAAAGGGAGCCTCAAAGGGCCTTAGGGAAGCATTCTATTCTGAGTACAGAAGTCTAGAGCCTTCCGTCACAAGTCTTGATGGGATATTGGTGGAACCTCCAGCATTAGCAATGAGTAACTCTCCAGAATACCACCAGGAAAAAAAAATACTTCTGGTCAGTCAAAGCTAAGTTCATTGAATTTCTATATTAAAGTTGACTATCACCTTAACAGAACCATAATTGGGCTTCCGAGTGGGAAATTAGAACATGATATTTATAGGGTATTAGGACTGAATTGGGTAATTTTAAGGTGGGTCTTGCAATATGGTGAGCTGGTTGGCATAGAGGAGAATATGTGACAGAATTACTTTGAACTGAAGGGCACAGTGAAGTGAGAGTCTTCAAGCAAAACTTGGTAACTAAGCTGTTTATGATTAAACAGGCATTTTCTTAAGTAAGCAGCTCAGTTATTTTGCTTGTTCTCAAACAGAAGGAAAAATTATACTTCACCATAGAATTATTTAGCACAGGGACAAGGAAGTAAATTTGATTCCAGAATTATTTAACACAGGGATGGGAAAATATGCCTGTTTCCCATGATGTTTAATACAGGAATAGGAAATGATTTTGGTTTCAGATTTCAGACATATATGCTATGAAGGAAAATAAAGTAGGCCAGGAGCATATAGTAAGGAGTATTATTTCAGTATCATCCAGAAAGGCCTTTTTAGGAAAGTGATATTTTAGCAGAAATCAGAATGAAGTCAGCAAATGATCCTTGTGGAAACAAAGCACAAAGGCCCTGAAGTGGGAGTGTGTTGGGGAAGAACAAGGAGGTCAATGAGTCAGGGATAGAGCAACTAAATGCCCAAAGCAGTAATGATGAGGTTAGAGGGAGCATAGGACACAGGTCACATAGGGCTTTAGAGGCATGGCAGAGTTTGGATTTTATTCTAAGTCGAAGGAGCAGTAATTGTAGGGCTTTAAGCTGGTGATTGACATGGTCTGATATCATTTTTTTTTAAAGCTCACTTTGGCTGAGTAAGAATAGGAGGTTCTGGGAGGAAAGGCAGCAGGAAGTCTGGATGGGAGGACACTGCAGTGGGAACAGGTGAAACAATAGTTGTTTGGACCAGGGAGGTTCCTCTGGGCTGGTGAGATGCATTTTGAGAGTGGAGTTGAAGGCTTTGCTGATACATGGGATATGAAATATAGGGGAAAGAGGAGTCTATGGCTTTTGGACTAAGCAACAGGATGAATGAATGACAGTACCATTTACTAAAGCAGGGCAACTGTTGAAGAAGTGAAAGTGTCAGCCACTCAGCTTCAGTGATGTTACTTTGATAGAATCAAAGTTCCAAAGTTATCTTTAGAAGAAAATGATTTTCAAAACTTATTACAAATGCAGTTAAGTCAGGATTAGAGGCAGGTAGTTTAGCTAAACAAACCAAGAGGTAGATACGGTAATTTAGTGATAAATGCCATGAAAAAAATGAGTGAATAATGCAATAGAAATTCACTGGTGGCATTGCCTTTAGATGGGAAAATCTTGAGAAGAATGTGGCTTGTGAGGATTGGGGGCAAGCCCTCCAGACTGACCTGACTGACAAGGCAAAAGCCTTGAGATGATGTCTGCCAGATATCTTCAGTTTCTTCAATCTCAATCACCAGTCAATTTGCAAAAACAAACTAATAGCCAGATCTATGTTTTTAACTGATTTTACTTCTGCTTAATCTCCAAACAGTAGGATGTGCAATGGAGGCCAGAATAGACTTCTCTTTTTTAAATTTTCTTCCAGATACCCTAAGGCCAGTATTTATGCCTGGTTTTTAATCCCCTTTTGTAAGGAAGCCATTGTCAGTCATCTCTAACCCCAAGAGAAGATTTAAGGACATAATAAAGGAGGAGCAGAAGACTTATGACAGGAAATGATTGTTCCTGCAGGGGCTTTGAATTAAAGTTCATCAAACACCAACAGCAATTTACAAGCGGTATCTTGAATAGGAGGAAATCGCTTTTATTCTTCTAAATTTTGAATGAACTCAGGGGGTTTCTAGACAGACACAGGAGGATACATTCACACCGAATTTCAACTATATTCCCAGATGTATGTACTCAGGGTGTAATACCTCTAAAGGAAACCCTGTAAAATTCAATATATATTAACTCTGAAATATTTTGATAAGCCAATTCAATTCAGTTGTGCTCTTGAAATGCCCTCCGATGACCTGTTCTTGAAGTGAACTAGAAAATGGATGAACCAGAGGAAAATGGGTTACCAGACCAGACAGAGGTAAAATTCCTATTAAAATTTTATAGTCCCTTGCATATTTTTCAAGGTGGCATTGAAACCATGCCCCTCAGATTGGGACTTGAACCCATGTGCCAGGACTCAGACCCAGCCCAAACCCACAGTCTTCCAACTGAGATCACACACGTGGTTTCAAGACTTAATGAAGCTCAGGTTCTTGATGTCTCACTGCAGAAAGAATTCAGTGAGAGACAAAGTGATAGGTAAGAAGTGGATTTATTTAAAGAGAAACACTCCACAGACAGTGTGGGTCATCTCAGAAGGCGAGAGCAGCCCCAGGGTATGGGGTTCTCAGTTTTATAGGGGTGGGTAATTTCATAGGCTAATGAGTGGAAGGAGTATTCCAGCTATTTCAGGAAGGGGTGGGGATTTACAGGAATTGGGCCACCACCCCCTTTTGACATCTTATGGTTGGCCTTGGAACTGTCATGGCTGTCATGGCACCTGTGGGTATGTCATTTAGCTTGTTGATCTGTTACAATGAGCATGTACTGTGGCTCAAGGTCTAGTGGAAGTCGACTTGTCCACCATCTTGGACCCATTTGATTCTAATCAGTTTATGTCATGTCCTCAGACTAAGTCATTCTTTCAAAGGTCGTGCCCTGCCCCCTTCCCACCTGTTACAGCATCATTTACGGTCTTCTGTGATGTTGCTTCAATCTATCCTTCCATCTCTATCACCAGAAAATTTCTTACATGTATTTAATTTCAGCCAGCTTCCCTGAAACATTTAATTTCCAAAGAGAAGCCACTCACTGTTTCACATGAATTTTTATCTGCCTCATACATTCCCTTTCCCTCTGCCCTCCCACCTCTTCCCATACTGCCTATTGCTACATACCCAAACTCCTCTTGCATCTTTGAAGGCTTACCTTAACATTGTTGGCAGCTGAATCACAAAACTACCATAAGGATGACTTATTGATCAAACAAAATTAAGTTTATTAGACCTACTGCAGTGAGAAAAAAGTATCACCTTGACTGTTAATAGCGTTTCAGAACATGAGGTCGGGGGGGGTGTGTTTATAGGGTTTGGGGGTGTTAAATACAAAATGCACCAGGGAATTAAGGAGATGGTTTTGAAACAGGAGGGAAGGGGGCAGGGCGCAACCTTTAAAAGAATGATGTAGTCATAGGACATGACAAAAACTGGTTAGAACTAACTAAATCCAAGATGGCAGAAGATTTGACTTCCAGTAGACCTTGAACCTCAGTATACACTCATTGTAACATGTCAGCATGCTAAATGACACACCTACAGGCACCTTGACAGTTCCAAGGCCGACCACAAAAGTCAAAAGGGGGCGGTGGCCCAATTCCTGGAAATCCCTGCCCCTTCCCCCAAATAGCTGGAATACTCCTCCCTTCATTATCCTATGAAATTACCCACCCCTATAAAAACTGACAACCCCCCCCATACCCTGTTGCCTCTTGCTTTCTGAGATGGCCCACACTCTCTTTGTGGAGTGTGTTTCTCTCTAAATAAATCCACTTCTTATCTATCACTTTGTCTCTCACTGGATTCTTTCTGTGATGAGACATCAAGAACCTGAGCTTCATTAAGTCCTGAAACCAGGTGTGTGATCTCAATTAAAAGACTGTGGGTTCAAGTCCCAATCTTGCTTTTAGGCCAGGTTCGAGTCCCAGCGTGTGGGTTCATATCCCAATCTGAGGTCCACGGTTTCAGTTTTATTTGGGCTATTGTCATACAGAGAACATTTATTAATGAGTCACCTCTCAAAGAAGAGGGAGAAAGCCTGGGGTTTTACGGAGGCAAATGAAGAGGGGATCTGGAAGGAAGTCTTATCTGAAGGGTGGAGGCAGTGGGGTCTCTGAATACCTGACAGCAGTGCAGTCCTTTGTGATTCATCCTTTCTCAGAACACAATTAAAAGGAGAGATTTCCAGAAAAGAATGGGAGGACAAGGCTCAGATAAAGTTCAACATTGTCAGGGTTCTGGACTCAAATGGGTGAAGGTAGGTCTTTCAAGGGCAGAAATTGTTGGCATTGGATAAACTGGAATAATTTGAGGATTGCTAGAAAAAACAAAATGAGGGTATTGATAAATTTATGAGTAAGTTATTTTTGCTGAATACGCTATTTACCCTAATGAGGAAATTATTTGTCTGGATAAATTGATTTGCAAAAAATTCCTGAAGCAAACAGTAATGTTAACTTAACAGCTTACAGGCTTATCTTCCTGGCAAGAATTTTCTGTAGCCAGTAGTTAAGTCATGTTGACACAGATGGCCTCAGTTCTGAGTCTTGATTGTTAAAATGTGTGAACACAGGTGGACTTTATTTTAATTTTTATTGGTGTATGTTTGTTTTACAATGTAGTGTTAGCCTCCAGTGCACAACAAAATGAATCAGCCATACACATACACATATCCCCTCCCTCCCTCCCATTTAGGTTACCACAGTGCATTAGGTAGAGTTCCCTGTGCTTTACGGTATGTTCCCATCAGTATTAATAATGTATATGTGTCAATGGCAGTCTCCCAATTCCTCCTTCCCCACCCCTTCCCCCCTTGGTATCCATACATTTGTTCTCTACATCTATGTCTCTATTTCTGCTTTGCAAACAGGTTCATCTGTACCACTTTTTTAGAATCCATATATATAAGTTATTATATGATATTTGCTTTTCTCTTTCTAACTTACTTCACTTTATATTGCACTCTCTAAGTCCAGGTGGGCTTTCTCTAGGTACAGGTGGACTTTATTCTCAAAAATAATTTTCCCTTACCTTCTTCATGAGATCTTTCCTATCTCCCTTTTCTACCACATATAGACACTAAACTATTGAATCTCTACAATAATTGTATTATATGCTATTACTTTCTTTCCATAGAAATTACTTGTAGACTGTCTGATAGTTATTCTACACATGGAATTTGAAGGAATCAGAATTGCATTTCATATTTCCCTATGATATCTTTTCAATAACCCTTCTGTCTTCATTCTCTCTCCCTCTTTTTCACAACCTTGAATGCCTTTTCTCTTCCCCTTAGTAATCATGTCCTCCTCAACTCCAGTGTGCCCGAAAATCCAATGCTTACCTAGCCAAGTCATTTCTGCCTATACTCTAGTCCACCCATTTTCTGAAATTAGCTTTTTACTTGGTCCCCATTCAAGATACCTGCACGATTTAGCGTTCAACCAAGTCATCTTTGGCAAGCCTTACCTCTAAACAAATTAATATCAAAGGACAGATTTACAAGCAATGTGAAGATTCTTTTGGGTAGGATGATTTTCCTAGTACTCTAGAATAGCAATAATAGTAACATTGTCAATAATAATATTTAAAAATATCTGTATAGCAAATAAAAATATTCAAGAATTTTCCATATGCCAACTGGATTCTTCAACACCATTGTGAGAGAGGCCAAGCAGGTATTATATTCATTTGGCAGAAAACAGAATCAGAGGGCTTACATGACTTATAAAACCTCACTGAGCTAGTAAGTAGCAAAAGTCCAGAATTAAAAGGAAATCCCCTTATAAATCTAGTGATAAGAAGAGCTGTAGAGTAGCCATTCACTTATGCACTGGTAGTGCTGACTAGTCAAGTTAGTTTTAAAGTACTAGATTTATATCCAGGTCGTTACATATCTAATAGTGATGGCAAATTTCTTGAAATTTCGGGTACCTGAAAGTGAATATATTTCAGTCTTGTCAAGAAATGAATGATTTCCACAGCTTCTATGTTTGCTTTTACTATTTTATTTTTCTTATGCTATTCCACCTTGTTGGTAGTGTTTGCAGACACTTGACAGCCTGAATAATACTGTTGGTTCTTTCATTGTTTAATAAGAGATAAGCTGCTAAAAGCATTGTATATGGCATGCAAAGCATTCTCTATTTACTATAATGTTAAATATTTACTGTCATGCTATCCTGATGCTAGCAAACCTCAGTCCGTATTTTAACGTGTATTTTGCATTCTAAGGCTGTTAGTTTAACAAAAGTTGAACTAAGCTATTAAATGACAGCTTACACAAACAAGAATATCAGTGTTCTGAATATGTCAAAGTTCTGAAAGATATGGACATAAAAGATTTACTTCTTTGATATTTAAGCACTCTGTTATCTAGGTTTTGCATTTCTAGCCCTTATTTTATGTATTAACTGTTACATATCATTATATATATAATGGTGAATTTAACAAAATCTGTACTGTGCACCTACTGTCTGTAAGACAGAGCAATTTATACTGCAGAGGATACAAAGAGAAATAATACAGGCCTCTGCACTCAAGTGGCTGGTGCAGATTTGGTAAAACAGATTTAACACAGAAGCAGGGCTTCCCTGGTGGTGCAGTGGTTGAGAGTCTGCTTGCTGATGCAGGGGACACGGGTTCGTGCCCCTGTCCGGGAAGATCCCACATGCTGCGGAGCGGCTGGGCCTGTGGGCCATGGCCGCTGAGCCTGCGCATCTGGAGCCTGTGCTCTGCAACGGGACAGGCCACAACAGTGAGAGGCCTGCGTACCGCAAAAACAACAACAACAACAACAACAACAACAACAACAAAACACAGAAGCAATAACTATAATACAACATAGAGAGATTTAAGCTAAGGGGGCAACAGGACGGTAGTGGCTGGTGGATTAAGTCCTAAGGCACTGCAATCTGATGAGCATAGCTACCAGCTGAATGGATAGGGGAAGGCTTCACAGATGTCATTGCGATATTTGAATGGCATGGTAAATGATTGTTATAAGTGCATACTAAGGAGAGTGCACAGTGCTAGACACTGGTGATTCAGATATAAATAGTCCTGGTTGTGGCTTTCAAGGCCAAAACTCCATGATTTGTTATGTGGTACAATGTGATGAGAAGTCTATTGGAAGAATAAATGTGCAGAGGAATGTAAGATTAATGCTAATGGACTGGATTATATTTTACTAGAGTTTTAAAGGATGAGTGGGTGACTCATAGATGGCAATTAACAAACTCAAAGGCTCATAGGGTGATTCTAATGTCTGTACTGATTATTACTCCCAATACCGCCTAGACAAGGGAATGCCTGTCTTGTGTTGCCCCATATTGCTAGCTATCTGGATTGTCTAGCAATCTAGGATTCTGCTCTCCTTCTGAATTAATATCTTTTTAAAAATTTTCTCTTATTTATAGTATAGTTTAAATGGATTTTTGGTAATCTATACATGAAAATTTTAGAGATCATCATTTAATTATTTCCCTTGCACATTGTCTTTTTTTGTCATGTAGTTCTATGATGTGATACTTAAGCCCATTTCCATTACTCTATAAATGATACTCATTCCACCCTTCTGTTAAGATCTGGAACAGCCAAAATAGAAACCTTAAGTAAAGTCAAATGTGAGTATTCTACTTATACATCTAACCATTTAACCATTGGGTTATTTTCCGTTAACTGACATTACAATTTATTTATATTTGATTTATGCACTACTCGGTATTAACTCTACTACCAAAATTATTTTTAGCATTGTAAATACTGTGTGTATGCTATTTCTATGAAACTCTTATATATTTGTACTTATATAATTTAATTGAATTCACTATGACAGCTTATCTAATTTGTCTTCATATAGTGAATTCTTATCCTACTTCCAGTGACAATACAGTTTTTAGAGAGAATCAGAAAATATGTATTTGAAATATCTGATACACTCTTAGCCATAATATATAGAACATTTGATTTCTCACTCTTCTTATTGTAAACTAATGTTCATAATTAGAGCTAATTATCTTTTCACACATTTATTGAATACCTTTTATATGTTAAGTGTGGGCAACACAGAGACAGTCTTCAAAGAACTTAAGTTTTCAAGACTTATAGATTGTAAGTTATTATAACAGTCAATGGAGATAATAAACATGAGCACACTTTGAAAAATGGAAGGTGTTAAATAAGCCATCGTCCTTATTTTCTGATTAATATAGGAAAACTAACTGGCTCCTTAACATTTTTAAACCCTTGAATAAATGGAATGTAATTTAAAGAAATCCATTCATTATTATTACCCCATGAATAATCCTTTTTCTCTCCTAGTGTCTTGTAAGATGTGTAATGATTTCTCTAGGAAAAGTTGTTAAATGCAATGCAAAGTTTGATATGGAGATTTGTGAACTACCAGGGTTCGTTTGAAGCTCTGAATTATGTTCTCTTTGTGTGACAGAAATCCAGAATCTTTTTCATGACAGAAATTAGGTATCAGGTATTTAATTTTACTTTTGTTAATAATAACATTTCTAACAGCTTACATTTGGGGAGCAACATTTCTTATCGATATACATTATAAAATATTTTCTTATGCATTTTAATCCTGAAATTAACCCTAGGAAGTAAGCACTATTATTAATCTTATTTAGTGATTAGGTAAGGCATAGATAGTTAAAGCACTCCACCCAAAGGTACAGAGCTGGCAAATGAGAGAGCCAATTTTAATTGGAAAAGTCTTTTAAGAACACTCTCAAATGATCTAAACACAACCCTTGTGCCAAAATTAAATGGTAATTTTCTTTCAATGGAACATAATGTATACATTCCTTAGAGTAAATTAGATTGAGACTTTTTTTTACCATACTTCCAGTACTTATCAGAATTTTTGAAATGTCATCTGTAATGAAAATTTTATTTTACACTTTGGGTTTTTCTGAGGTAAATGGTTATATTTGCTCTATGTGAATATCTGAAAAAAATTAGAGTATAGTTTCTTTGTGTTAGAGTATAGCTATCTTTTATTTCCCTGTTAGATAATATTTATTTTACACAGCTAAGATGTCTAATTTGAAGAAGGTTTTATGGTAGAAAACATATGATTTTTATTAAGTCTTTGACAAATGATTAATGCAGCTCTATGTATCATCCAAGTATATCCTGGCATTTCTAACCTCCCACTTCCATTATAGTGTGGATTTCTCTTTTGATTATTCTTTGCCTTCACTCTTTCTCCCAAAGGTGCTTATTATTCCAGTTGAACTCTTTAGTAATAGTTAAAGCTATAAATCGTTAAACAACAGATTTTTCTGTTAGCCACAGCACTCTGTTTAATGCTATATTTCCCACAGCTCTGCGGTCTAGATCAGTGACTTAAAACTGGAAGAGACTTACCAGCTTTAAGGGGTTTAATTAAAAGTGTAACAGGATGACTTACCAGCTTTAAGGGGTTTAATTAAAAGTGTAACAGGATGGATAATTTTAAGTCTACCTATACTGTTCCTGTTCTTTCCCTCTGGAGATTGTGAAAAGCTTTTCCTTTATTTGCTTAATGAGCTCTTGTTACTTATAAATTTATTGGGGCTTGAAAAATAGTGGAGAATTACTGGTCTGGACCTAAGGCACTTTTGCATTTATGAGCCCAGAAAATCCATCAGATGGCTCTAAACTGTTTCTTGAAGATCATTTTCCCACTTTGACATGGTAGTTCCAAATAATTAAAGGAACTCTGGAGATTCCTGTTCCATTTTAATCTAGGTTCAGACTGGGCTGGGTCTCCCTTTTCATATTGCATTTTAGAGACTGAGATATACTCTGAACCGTGGAGGTAAGATCTTCTTTTAAGCAGTTTAAAAATCATATTTGTAAGTTAATTTTTTTTCATTTAAATGTTAATAATAGCAATAATAATAATGGAACTAGCAAGCCCATAATAAAATATTTTATACTGCTAAAAATATTTTTTGCATTATATAACGTTGGAAATTTTCCCCAAAATTATATTCTGTTTTGGTATGATTATTTAAATGTAATATCCAAATATGGTTTTAAATCCAAGTCTTCTTTTGATTCTATCATGCTGTGAGCTTTTGTTGGTGGGAAGGTCAGCAGATAGCCATTGACAATTTGGTCAGAGTGGTCAGAAAACATACTATCAACATGATATTTCAAAAGTATTTGGGGGGATTCCCTGGTGGTCCAGGGAAGTTGGGGCTCCGTGCTTCCACTGCAGGGGCTGAGGGTTCGATTCCTGGTCAGAGAACTTAAGATCCCACATGCTGCATACGGCCAAAAAAAAAAGTGGGAGGCTCTGGAAAACATAATAGGACTTTTAGTGTAAACTTAGTCTAAGGTAACTGGTTTGCACTGGAAACCTGGATATAAAAAGGCAAATAAAAATTGTTTTTCAGAGAAAAGAGAAATGGGAAAGAGAGGCATTAATTTTCTACTTCAAGATATATGGAAGCAGGTAGATTCTAAGACAAAATAAATAGTGGTCTGATTGGGTGGAACTAAACATGAAAGTAAATAGTATACATTTATGACTTATAGGTCCTATATATGGCAAGTAATGTAACTAAGTTTCTTTACTGATAAAATAAACATATTTTAAGGAGAAACGCACCAAGACACATATTAATCAAACTAAAAAAAATTAAATTCAAAGAAAAAATATTAAAAGCAACGAGGGAAAAACAAAAAATAACATACAAAGGAATCTCCATAGGGTTATCAGCTGATTTTTCAGAGGAAACTCTGCAGGCCAGAAGGGAGTGGCAGGATATACATAAAGTGATGAAAGAGAAAAACCTACAACCGAGATTACTCTACCCAGCAAGGACCTCATTCAGATTCGACTGAGAAATCCAAAGCTTTTCAGACAAGCAAAAGCTAAGAGAATACAGCTCCACCAAACCAGCTTTATAACAAATGCTAAAGGAACTTCTCTAAGCAGGAGACACAAGAGAAGAAAGAGACCCACCAACACAAAACAATTAAGAAAATGGTAATAGGAACATACTTATCGATAATAACTTGAATGTAAATGGAATAAATGCTCCAGCCAAAAGACACAGACTGGCTTCATGGATAAAAAAAACAGACCCATATATATGCTGTCTACAAGAGACCCACTTCAGACCTAGGGGCACATACAGACTGAAAGTGAGGGGATGGAAAAAGATATTCCATGAAAATGGAAATCAAAAGAAAGCTGGAGTACAATACTCGTATCAGATAAAATAGACCTTAAAATAAAGACTGTTACAAGAGATAAGGAAGGACACTACATAATGATCACGGGATCAATCCAAGAAGATGATATAACAATTATAAATGTTTATGCACCCAACACAGGAGCACCTCAATACATAAGGCACATACTAACAACCATAAAATGGACAACCATGAAAAAATGGACAAATTCTTGGAAAAGTACAATTTTTGAAAACTGAACCAGGAAGAATTAGAAAATATAAACATACCTGTCACAAGTAATGAAATTGAAACTGTAATTAAAAATCCAACAACAAACAAAAGTCCAGGACCAGATGGCTTCACAGGTGAACTCTATCAAACATTTAGAGAAGAGCTAACACTGATCCTTCACAAACTCTTCCAAAATATTGCAGAGGAACACTCCCAAATTCATTCTACAAAGCCACCATCAATGTGGTACCAAAACCAGACAAAGATGTCACAAGTAAAGAAAATTATAGACCAATATCACTGATGAACATAGATGAAAAATCCTGAACAAAATACTAGCAAACAGAATCCAGTAACCTATTAAAAGGATCACACGCCATGATCAAATGGGATTTATCCCAGGGATGCAAGTATTCTTCAATATATGCAAATCAATCAATGTGATACACCACATTAACAAATTGTAGAATAAAAACCATATGATCATCTCAAAAGATGCAGAAAAAAGCTTTTGAAAAAATTCAACACCAATTTATGATGAAAACTCTCCAGAACATGGGCATAGAGGAAACCTGCTTCAACATAATAAAGGCCATATATGACAAACCCACAGCAAACATCATTCTCAATGGTGAAAAACTGAAAGCACTTCCACTAAGATCAGGAACAAGACACAGATGTCCACTCTTGCCACTCTTATTCAACATAGTTTTGGAAGTCCTAGCCACCTCAGTCAGAGAAGAAAAAGAAATAAAAGGCATACATATTGGAAAAGAAGCAGTAAAACTGTCACTGTTTGCAGATGACATGGTACTATGCATAGATAATCCTAAAGATGCCACCAGAAAACTACTAGAGCTAATCAATGAATTTGGTAAAGTTGCAGGATACAAAATTAATGCACAGAAATCTCTGGCATTCCTATACACTAACAATGAAAAATCAGAAAGAGAAATTAAGGAAACAATCCCACTTACCACTGCAACAAAAAAGAATAAAAACATAAGAATAAACCTTCCTAAGGAGGCAAAAGACTTGTACACAGAAAACTATAAGACACTGATGAAAGAAATCAAAGATTACCTAAACAAATGGAGAGATATACCATGTTCTTGGATTGGAAGAATCAATAGTTTGAAAATGACTATACTACCCAAAGCAATCTACAGATTCAATGCAATCCCTATCAAACTACCAGTGGTATTCCTCACAGAATTAGAACAAAAATTTTACAATTCGTATGGAAACACTAAAAACCCCGAATAGCCAAAGCAATCTTGTGAAAGAAAAACGGAGCTGGAGGAATCAGGCTCCCTGACTTCAAACTATACTACAAAGCTACAGTAATCAGGAAAGTATGGTACCTGCACAAAAACAGAAATATAGATCAATGGAACAGGATAGAAAGCCCAGCAATAAACCCATGCACATATGGTCACCTTATCTTTGATAAAGGTGGCAAGAATATACAATGGAGAAAAGACAGCCTCTCAATAAGTGGCGCTGGGAAAACTGGACAGCTACATGTAAAAGAATGAAATTAGAATACTCCCTAACACCAGACACAATAATAAACTCAAAATTGATTAAAGACCTAAATATAAGACCAGATATTATAAACTCTTAGAGGAAAGCATAGGAAAAAACTGTCTTTGACATAAACCATAGCAAGATCTTTTTTGACCCACCTCCTAGAATAATGGAAATAAAAACAAAAATAAACAAATGGGACCTAATTAAACTTAAAAACTTTTGCACAGCAAAGGAAACCATAAACAAGACAACCCTCAGAATATGAGGAAATATTTGCAAGTGAAGCAATGGACAAAGGATTAATCTCCAAAATATACAAACAGCTCATGGAGCTCAATATCAAAAAAACAAACAACTCATTTAAAAAATGAGCGGAAGACCTAAATAGACATTTCACCAAAGAAGACGTACAGATGGCCAAGAGGCACATGAAAAGATGCTCAACATCACTAATTATTAGAGAAACGCAAATCAAAACTACAGTGAGGTATCATTTCACACCAGTCAGAATGGCCATTATCAAAATCTCTAGAAACAGTAAATGCTGGAAAGGGTGTGGTGAAAAAGGAACCCTCTTGCCCTGTTGGTGGGAATGTAAATTGATACAACCACCATGAACAGTATGGAGGTTCCTTAAAAAAGTAAAAATAGAAGTGCCATATGACCCAGCAATCCCACTACTGGACATATACCCTGAGAAAACCATAATTCAAAAAGAGACATACAAAGTGAGGTAAGTCAGAAAACAAAGAGACATACAAAGTGAGGTACGTCAGAAAGAGAAAAACAAATACCATATGCTAACACATATATATGTGTTAAAATGATACTGATGAACCTAGTGGCAGGACAGGAATAAAGACATAGACATAGAGAATGGACTTGAGGACACAGGGATGGTGGGAGGGGGAAGCTGGGGCGATGTGAGAGAGTGGCATGGACATATATACACTACCAAATATAAAATAGATAGCTAGTGGGAAGCAGCTGCATAGCACAGGGAGATCAGCTCGGTGCTTTGCAACCACCTAGAGGGGTGGGATAGGGAGGGTTGGAGAGAGGCTCAAAAGGGAGGGGATATGGGGATATATGTGTGCATATGGCTGATTCACTTTGTTGTACAACAGAAACTAACCTTGTTCTGAAGCAATTATACTCCAATAAAGATGTATTAAAAAATAAAATAAATAAAATAAAATAAAACATTTGACTGGTGCCATCTCCTTTGGGAGAAGCACAGGCACCAGACTGGTTTAATGGCAATGGATTTTCAAAACAGAGGAGAGATGATATTAAAGAATTCCAGACTGTCCCCAAATGGATTTTTTGCTGGAGGTTTCATTTGGAGTAATTAGGAATTGGATCTGAAGAAAACATTTTTGACATGGAATCCATTTGGAGACGTGTGTGTGTGTGTGTGTGTGTGTGTGTGTTCTTGTCACTGACTTAATGGTGCGTTTGGTGAGGTGCAGGTGAATTTTGCTTAACTTCAGGCAATACTTGAAAGTTTAATGATCTGAACCAGGCAACCGAGAAAAAGTAACAAGGATGAGATCCTTCGTTTTGGGAAGAGACAGACACTTTATGAGTGATTGTACTGGGAGCAGCAGCAATGAGTCCCCAGCAACCTAGGTTTCACAGGAGTGTCAGTGTTGTAGCATAGGGATGACTTAGCTTAAGCAACAACAGCCAGAAATACACTGTCTTCTGTAATTCCTAGTCAGATCCTTTATTTTTGGTTAATTGGAGATATAAAAGACCTATGGAGTGACAACATTTTCTGGCTTCACATTTTTCTTTAACAATTTATAGTCTTCAAATCTTTCCTCATACAATTAAGTTAAGGGTCTCATTGAAATTGGGAAGTATCATCCCTTAGAGTGTGAATTATTCTCTGCTATACCACTTTATATATGACAAAATCTGTACAGGATGCAATGATTTTCCTAGGTATCCCTTAGTATACTAATTCTGTTTTGTGGTAAATATGGAATTTTTATGGCCATACATTATTAGGCTAGTGAGTTATATAGTATCATTTATTATCTTAAAAGTGTATGTGTATATAAATTGTGAAAATTTTTAAGCTGTGTAAAAATAGGTGAATACAATATATATATTAGAAATAATGACTTGTTTATAACCAAACTTTTTGTAGTTGTAATGCAAAAGCAAGCATCAGAATGATTGTTAAGAAAATGTTTGTTAGGTAGAAATATGAAGTCCATTGGAAATGCAACAGGGTAAAAGTGTTGTCATTCCTTTATCTGAAGTTTCTGGAAGAACAATATACTCACTAATGCATAATTTCTTCATATTTGCTCTTTTCTCCTCTCTTCAATAAGGCCTCTAGTGAAAAAGAAAATAGACTATTAAATTTTACATGCAAATTTTCAGTAGTTTGCAAATGACTAGGGGCAATTCTGCCTATTAAATTACTTTATTCCCACTACTGCTATTTTAAAATGTTGAACATTCATTTTATGTTGAAATATATAGCTTAACTTTCATATTACTGAGATTTACCATATTATGTGCTTGTCAAAATCTGCATGTTTCTTTTTTATAAGTTGTTAAAGAAATGTTCTATTAATATGTGTGCTCTTGCCGTAGTCTTATAGTGCTATATTAGCAACTAAATATTTAATAAAATTATAACAAGATATGAAGCACATTTTACACAATATATTAAAATTTCCTCTTTGCTTATGTCTTGTTTTTATTCCACTTTTTAAATTTAGAAACATACACTGATGAATATAATACATTGTATCATTTTTCATAGCTGGTGATTCAAATATATACTGATGGTATGTCAGAAATTCCTGGAATTAATTGCTTGATTCAGTGGGGTATAGAGTTCAATATAATCTTATTTAATTTTAAGTAGGTGCACTTTGAAAGATACTGCTGGTGACAAATTAGTTTTATTTATTATATATTTTATCAGTTTTAAAAATTTTATGGTCTGAATTAAACAGCACCAAATTAAATCTACTCTTAAAAATGTGAGGTTTCCTTTTACTTTCTTGCCTTTCAAAACACTCAGGGTGTGGAAAGAAGTCTTGGCAGTTTGTGAAATATCCATGTTTATATCTGAATAATTATCTTCCATTTATGCTGATAGTTCAGTTTGTATTTGCTATGCTTATCAAGGCCCCAGAAAGTAAATAGAAATATCAAAATCACTGTTATTTAATGTAGCAGATGCTGAATAAATATGCTTAAGCCTAAAAAGAATTTATATAAATTCTGGATATCTCCTGACCAATTACATACTAGTTGGAGCTTTTCAAACTTCCAAAATGAATAAATCTGTGTGTGTGTGTGTATATATATATATATATATATATATATATATATATATAGATATTTTTTTTCTGAAAATATATATATATATATATATATATATATAAATTTCCTTGCAGTCCCGTATTATCTTGGCTCTAAGCAACATGATTGAAATTAGGATAATTTAGGTTTAGAATGTTCTAAAAAAGCAAGTCATAAGGGAAGAAGATATTTCAAAGTTCCTTGAAAAATTTTCTCCCAAATGTTTCTGGGATCCTTTTTATTTTTCCTGAGTCCAGATACTTCTGTCTGTTCTTGAGTTGTGTCTTCTCCATGAAATCTTCCTAAAGAGCTATATCCCACATGAATCTTTTCTTTCTCTTATAGCTCTTACACTTACACAGTGAACTAACAGTTTATTTCTTAATTATATATTGCTTTAGGTTTTTGTAAATGTTTGACACTGTAAAATTTTATTTGTTTCAAAAAGCAAAACTCTGGACTTCCCTGGCAGTCCAGTGGTTAAGACTCTGCACTTCCACTGCAGGGGGCAAGGGTTCGATCCCTGGCCAGAGAAATAAGATCCCACATACTGTGTAGCATGGCTAAAAAGAAAAACTCTAAAATATGATTCATTTCCTTGGGAATCCTTTATATTTTAATGACAAAAGCTGTTCTCAGGTAGTAGTGGTAGTTGATATTATAGCCTAAAAACTAGGCCCATTATGTATTCATTTAAAGATTTCCACATAGTCCTCTTTAAATATATCTAATTTTTCTTTTAAAGGATGTTTTTATTTAAAAAAAATATTAGTATTGATTGATTCATTTGTAAGGGGGGTGGTGGGAAATCAGCTTTTCTTCTACTCTCCTATATCCCCTGACTGGGGCCCTGCAAATTAGACTGGACAAAAGACAGATTAACAAAAGAAAAATGAACAAAATTTATTAATGTGTGCATTGCACATACACACAAGAGAACTCAGTGATGAGTAACTCAAAGAGGTGGTTAGAACTTGGGTTTATATAGCATCTTTACAAAGGACAATGAATTTGTACAGAAGTGAGACGACAAAGGAAAGGGGTTTTAGGCTTTTAGGGACGTCAAATTAGAAAGGAAAATATATGTCGGAAAAGAATTGTTGAAAGGTTTGTTTTAGCAAGGTTTGTTATGTAGATGCCTCTAGTGCCATCTGTCTGGGCTGAAAAGAGTCTAGAGTTGTCCCTGGTGATTAAGAACCCTCCTGCCTTTCCTAGTAGAGAGGAGGAAGGCAGATAATTTTTACTATGTCTGCTTCCTCTCAATTACTTTCAGCTCAAAATAATCCTTATGTCAAAGTTGCATATTTTGGGGTGGCATACTCTGCACCCCCTCACAATCATTCAAGAAATATTTATCAAGCATCTTCTGTGTACCAGCCACATTGCACAAGATCTGGGCTCTTACGGAGTATGCATTCTAGCAGGAGTAGCCTGATGATACACAAATTAATGAAGAGGTGAACAAGAAATTATCACATGATAAGAGTACTATGTAGAAAATTAAAATAACAGGACATGATAGAGTGAGTGGTTGACTGCTTCATATTGGATAATCAAAGAGGTCTTCTGGGAGGAGACGACATTTATAAAACAGAAATAGAGTCACAGATGTAGAAAACAAACTTATGGTTACCCGGGTGGGAGGGGGAAGCGGAGGAGGGATAAATTGGGAGATTGGGATTGACATATACACACTACTATATATAAAATAGATAACTAATAAGTACCTACTGTATAGCACAGAGAACTCTACTCAGTATTCTGTAATGACCTGTATGGGAAAAGAATCTAAAAAAGAGTGGATATATGTATACGTAAAACTTATTCACTTTACTGTACACCTGAAATTAACACAACATTGTAAATCAACTATACTCCAATAAAAATTAAAAAAAAAAAAAAATAAGACCTGAAGGAGCTGGCTAAGAAAAGACCAGGAGGCAAGAACTCCATGTGGTGGAATCAAGTAATCCTTAGTGTGTGATGTTAGTGGGTGAGGGAGAGTGCAGTACTAGAGGAGAGTGAGGAAGTAGTCAGGACCCAGATATCAGGTTGGGTTTTCCAAACCAGGCTCAGTGTTTGGGTTTTATTTTGAGTGCAATGGGGAGCCTTTGGAAAGTTGAAACTAGGATGGAGGATCATGGTAGGTTTTACATTTTTAGAGATTAGTCTAGCAATATTGTGTTTTCAAAAGCATTTTTCATGCTGCTAGCCTTTATGATGATTATGTTTAATGGCTAGATGATATATGATGAGTCGTAATTTAAGTACTTATCTTTGGGGGTATTTAGGTTACTTTTAATATTCATTCCCTACTTATAATATTTAATACATTCAAAAAATAACATTATAGTATAAATAATGACATGGTAAATATCTTTCTGTAAATAATTTTCCTCTTCTGTTAGATTGGTTATAGGCTATGGGTTCTCAGAAATAAGGTAACTGGATCAAAGAACAGGAATTTTTTTTTTAAGCACTTAATACATCCTGCTAAACGACTTTCTAAAAGGCTTGTATTAAATTGTTTACATTGGTGATAATAGGAGCACACAATTTATTGCAGGCTTACTGACTCAAATCCTGTTAATTGAATAAGCAAAACCCCCCAAATGATTACATATATTACATATTTAGCATAAGAGAAAAACACTGTTACTTAAAGTAAGAAATTAAATAGCAAACACAACTATATAAAATACAACTTAGCTTAAACTTATACAATTTATGTGCTATCAGTTGTTATTTACCTTATGATAAATCTGCTATCTCGGTCTAATTAGAACACACCATGGTGCTTTCAGACTTGGAGAGCAGCCTGAATCTTAGTGATGCACATCCAAGAAAGTCTTTTGCAGATTTTCCTCAGAGCCTGAGGAGTAGCACAGTTTGGCTTAAAGCCAGTCACTTTAGGGCTAGGGGCTTTCAAACACTTTCTAACTCTAGCTCCTGTGAACCAAGACCCTGTCTATTGGTGAGTCCTGAAGTTTGTTTTTTTGTTTTTTGAACTTATTTTAAGTTATTGTTCAATGTCAGAACAAAGAAATACATTGCTATTTAACTGAATGTATTTGAAATAGAAATCCAAACTTCATTGACAAAGTGATCCTCTTAGTAATTTGTCTATCCACCACAGTGTTCAGTTATCAGAAAAGAAACTTCTAGCTAGTAGTGTCTGTAGTTGAAAACCCCTACCTCTCTTTCAGATAGCAGTGGGTGCAAATTATTACATTATTTGCTAACCTCTTTTTGCAATTCTTTGTGATTACTTATTAGCATGTGTCTTGTAGACAACCCTGAGAGATGAAAATTAATCATTCTTAATATTATTTGAAAGAGGAGTACCACCTTGCCTAATTATTCGTGTCATGCTAGGTTTATATATACATCTTCTTTATCCATTCATCTGTCAATAGACACTTAGGTTGCTTCTGTGTCTTGGCTGTTTAAGTAGTGCTGCTATGAACATTGGGCTCTCTATGTACTTGTTTCTTGAGCTCTACCTCAGACCGACTGAATCGTAAGCCTGGGGATAGAGCCCAGCAACCTGTGTTGTAACAAGCCCTCAGGTGATCTCTTGAATGCTACAGTTTGAGAAACACTAAGTTACAAGTAAGGGGCAAAAGAAAGTGAATAGTATAGAAAGACTATAAAAATTTGGTGTGAGGAACCGGGTGAATGTTGGGACCATATTTGGATCTAAGGAACGCTGAGAAAAGAGCTGATTTGAGAGAAGATATCAATACTTTTTTTCTTTGATTTATTGATTTATTTATTTATTTGTTTGTTTATTTATTTATTTTTGCGATATGTGGGCCTCTCACTGTCGTGGCCCCTCCCGTTGCCGGACGCGCAAGCTCAGCGCCCACGGCTCACGGGCCCAACCGCTCCGCGGCACGCGGGATCCTCCCGGACCGGGGCACGAACCCATATCCCCTGCATCGGCAGGCGGACTCTCAACCACTGCGCCACCAGGGAGGCCCTGATTTATTTTTTATCAAAATTTTAATTATAGTAAGATAGACTACACATAACAGTCACCACCTTAATTATTCTTAAGTGTACAGTTCAGTAGTGTTATGTATATTCACATTGTTGTGCAATGAATCTCCAGAACTTTTTACCCTGCAAAACTGAAACTCTATACCCATTAAACCATTCCCCAGCTTCCCCCTCCCCCTAGTCCCTGGCAACCATCATTCTATTTTCTGTCTCTATGAATTTGACTACTCTAGGTGCTTGATTGTATTAATCTGGTTGGGCAGCTATAACAAAACACCATAGACTGGGTGGTTTTTATTTATTTTTAAAATTTTGTTTGTTTGTTTGTTTCTTTGTTTGGCTGCTCAGTGTGCATGGCATGCGGGATCTTAGTTCCCTGACCAGGGATTGAACCCATGCCCCCTGCAGTGGAAGCCTGGAGTCTCAATGACTGGACCACCAGGGAAGTCCCATCTGGGTGGTTTAAACAACCAACATTTACTTCTCATAATTCTGGAAGCTGAAAAGTCCAGGGTCAAGGTGCTGGTTCCTGGTGAGAGCTCTCTTCCTATCTTGCAGACAGCCACCTTCTTTCTGTGTCATCACATGGTGGAGAAAGTTTTGGTGTCTCTTTCTGTTCTCTTAAGGTCACCAGCCCTATCAGATTAGGACCCCACCCTTATGACCTCATTTAACCTTTGTCACTTCCTCATAGACCCTCTCTCCAAATACAGTCACATTTGAGGTTAGGGCTTCAACATATGAATTTTGGTGGGTGGGACCATTCATGTAAGTGGAATGCTACAGTATTTGTCTTTTTGTGACCAGCTTATTTCATTTAGCATAATGTAGAACTTAATCTTTGTTGAGTTAAGTTTGACGTAACTATTCCACATCCAAGTGAGATGTCATGGTGGCAGATGGCAGGAGGGCATGCTAAATGGTCATTTGTGTGCTTTTTGTGTCTATCTGCAGAATGTGAAATCCAATACACAGTCTCATATAAAAGTAGTCTCTATTTCAAAGTGCTTTTAGTTCCAGATGTGGGAAAGAGGGGATTTCCAAAGTGAATTTTGAAAGCTGATGTCTTTGGAATCACAGCACTGGGATTAAAGAATTGAGAATTAAGTGGGGAATTCCCTGGCAGCCCAGTGTTTAGAACTCTGTGCTTTCACACAAAGAAAAATTAAGTTAAAACAAGTGATAGAAGTGTAAGACTTCCTGGTACATGCTGACCAAAATAATGGGCCTAGGTCTGGTGCAAAGAAACTTAACATGTGGGAATTGGAATGGGGGTGAGAGTCATGTGTAGTGTCTGAGTATCCTAAGCACAGTGCTCCTTAGACACAATGGTGGCTACAAAGCTCTGATGAACTTATTCTAGCAAAACTGCCCCTAGGCTAGCAGTTAATTTGGCCCAGGGCTTTAAGGTTATGCCATGATGCTGTCATCTGTCAGTTAGACGTAGTACTGCTGATGGTGTTATTTCCTCTACCTAACTTCTCACTCTCAGCACTTAACTTGCTTGAAATGGTAATATGTGAGGGTTTGCCATCCATATCCTTTTGCCCTCCTGCTTGCCAAGTCTGAATTTTTCAGCTTTTTCTCCCTGTGCCCTCCTAAAATTAAATGAATTACCTCTAAAAAAACCTGAGAGTACCCTCCTGATTTACAACCTTCCCATAACCCTGGTCATAGAGAGGACAGCAAACTTTCTTCTGCTGTCTACTGAATGATGCTAAATATATGCAGAGTAACTCCAATGTTTCCTTGCTTTTTCCATGTACCTTTTTTGAAAAGTTTGATTTTTTTTTTTTTTTGAGGGAAGTTACTAAATTTTCATTAAAAATATTTGCAGCCTGAGACAGTTAATGTTGAATTGAAAACCAGTTAGGTTTTTCGGTTAATTTTTTTAATGCCTGGCAGCTGGAATATATCATTAAAATGCTGACCCTGGATTATTTAAAATAGCATTGCCTGTGAGACTAAGAGAAGCTATTTAAGACAAACCTCAAGAAGGCTGGTGGGGACTTCTTCCCTGGTGGCACAGTGGTTGAGGGTCCGCCTGCCGATGCAGGGGACACAGGTTCGTGCCCCGGTCTGGGAGGATCCCGCATGCCGCGGAGCGGCTAGGCTAGTGAGCCATGGCTGCTGAGCCTGCGCGTCCGGAGCCTGTGCTCTGCAGAGGGAGAGACCACGACAGTGAGAGGCCCGCGTACGGCAAAAAAATAAAACAACAACAAAAAAGAAGGCTGGTGGAATAATAGCTGAAGGTATGTTATGTCAGCCAATTCCTCAACAGCACTGTGAAGCCAGAATTGTTATCATCCACTGAGATGTAAAATTTATATCTTGATCCTTTTGGTCGTTAAAGGTCCTATAGGAAGTGTACCCAGGGGTAGTGTGCTTTCAGCCAGTGTGTTGACCAAAGGTCAATTTGGATGTTTCTGCTTTACCTTTTCAATATGCTCATGGTTTCATTTAGATATAATCAGAGTACCGGTTTTGAAAGGGCTCTGGGGTTGTCATTCTATATGCAGTGTGCATTTCATGAAGAAATAGGTTTAGTAATTGCAATGACCAACAGCAAACCTATTACAGAAGTGCCAAAGTGGCTAAGGGATCTATGGAGTTTGTTTAGCTGGTAAATTGTTTTTGTTGCTGTTTCTCTTAAACTGAAAGAATTTTAATTTAGTTGATTAGTCAGCAGTGTACCGGCTCTTTCTGTACAAATTGAGGAACTCCTTCCTTATTTCCTTAGTTAAGCTGGGGGAGCAAGAAGTCATTGAGGGCTTCCCTGGTGGCACAGTGGTTGAGAGTCCGCCTGCCGATGCAGGGGACACGGGTTCG